>NW_025113042.1:855000-1305906 GCF_010416935.1 Polistes fuscatus | reverse complement strand
GTTCGAGTAAAGAATGAGTTCATAACTACAAACACACATTGTGAACTTGCTCGCTTGTCTAGGTTATACGCGTGCAATAATTATGCACTTATTTCAAATTGTACAAAATATTACTTGCACTTATTTCCCTTTCATATATACATTCATATTTTATTTATTTATTATTTTCTTTTTAATTATTAATAAAAGAATATACAATCAATTTTCGTCTAAGTAGTTTGTACTGACACGATACATTGATATTACACCTAAGTTCCAAAAAAATGTTACGATGATAAATATTGTTTAAGTATATAAAATATCATTAAAAAATTCTTTTGTCAGGAAAATAATCAATTTTCGAGAAATGGAATGAAATATTTAGTTAATAGTAGGATTATATTTTTAAACCTTTGATTTCGGTGTTCAATTTCGAATAACGAATCACAAATCACGAAGATGAAGAATAAGAAGAAGAAGAAGAGGAATAGGTTTCGTTTTAGAAATGTTCCACGGTAGCGATTCACGAGAACAACGCGAAACGAAGCACGGCGATGATTACCCGCTTATTAGACCGACGGTCTCGAAGAGTTGCCTCCGGCAGCTCCCATGAATTTTTTTTACGTCCATAAACCGAAGCGTTTGCTTTTTTAACAATGGTGATGGGGGGAGAGGGGTAGGGGAAGGGGGAGGGGGAATGTAAATTCTTTCCTACGGTTTCGCTCCGATTTTCTTTTATCTTCGAGAACAAGGTCGAACGTGTGAAATATTAGCGCAAAATATCCAACTACAACGTGACGCCGCTCATTTTTCTCTTTTTTTCTCTTTTTTTTTTTTTTTTGATATTGATAATATTTTTTTATACGTCAAACAAATTGTTTCGGAATATTATATGTTATTATATTATATATCAATTCTAATTAAAAAATTAATTAATCATATATTATATTTCAAATTGAAATTAAAACCAAAAAGAAAGCTCTGAATATATACATACGTCGAGAAAATTGCAAACCGTGAGTCGTGATACTTCTTTACTAAATTTCAAATAAAATGTGAGAATCGATTGAAAAGTTTCTATGAAGAAATAAAAACTTATATATGCACTTATGTGCGAGTTTTTAAAAAAAAAAACGAGTTTGATCGGAAAAAAGGAAACATCGTGTTTCTACGTTAGATTAAATACTTTTAACTGATTCCGTGTATTCGAGAATTATATATAAAATATCCTAATATACGATAATTTGAAAAATCATCCTGCGAACAGGTAACGAAAGAAGTATTCCCCATCGAAAAACACTATAACCAATTTTTCCTTCATTCTATTGGGGGGAGTGGGGAAACCTCTTTTTTCGGATTAAAACATTATATCGGCCGCGTTCAATTTAAAAAAAAAAGAAAAAAACGAAGAAGTCCGTTTTCTTTTCGATTGGAGAAGAATATACGATAATAGATATAAAACCAAAAAGAAAAAAAAAAGAGGAAAAAAAGTCAATGAACGTAAACGAGGAGAGGATCTTGAATAAGTTCACGGTTGATGTTCGAAGAAGAATGGTGGATAGAAATGAAAAATAAAAACATAGTTGGGAGCTGTGTGGTTTCGGGGTTGAGATTTGGGGTTGGGGGAGGGCTGAGTCTGAGGAGGAGGAGGGGGGTTGAATAAAAGCACATGTCTATAATGGAGTGTTGTTAACGTTACAACAAAACCTGCATTCTTCTTCTCATTGTTCTCTACAACTTTTTCTTCTTGGCCATTTTGTTTTTTATACTCGTATCTCTCTCTTTCATTATTTTCGTCTCTCTCTCTCTCAACTCGTCTCACCTTCTTCTCATTTTCTTTTGTCTCTCGGTGTTTCTGACACCCCGTATCCTATGTCCAATTTCTCGGGGCGGCCCACGGAAAACTCCGTGCGATAATCGAGATTTCATAGTCTGATCGGGGGAAGGCAGGTAACTTCGATCCTTTCGCTACCTTCTTTTAGTTACTTTCTTTCTTTCTTTCTTCGTACTTTTGCTTTATTTATTTTTTGCTAAATCGATTATTATACCTTTTCTTTGTTTGGTCTTCTTAAATATTGTTGTTAAATGATTCCACACAAATTTTATATATATATAACTTTTTTGACTTTATTTTAATTTATTTTTAGGTAAACAAAAATTATTTTTTTAATAAAATAATATAATAAATTTATTTTAATTAAATTATTTTATTAAATTTTTATTATTTTAATAAATATATTAATATTATAAAGAATATATATTTTCTTTCACAATAGATTACATAAATTTGTCCCCTTATTTTTTTGATATTTGTTTAAGATTACACTTAGTCGACGAACATAAGAAATTTATCGATAGTTACTTAGCTATCGCGTTTGACATCCTATTTCGATTTCTAAAAAAATCGTATTTCTGTTAGATACCCTCATTCAAAGGTCCACCGATGCCCTTGGTAGGACATACCTTAGAAGTGATGGGGAAAAACCATTACGTCAGTTACTCCAATTTTTCCATACTCGTTAGGCGGAATCATACACAGTGTTCAATTCATTACACAAGTTCAGCTAGTTAGTATAAATCAGAGGTTACTGTTAGTAAGAAACAACAAGATTAGGGTAGATAAAATAAGATTAGGGCAGAATAAAAATAAAATATAATTTTATCAATAATATATTAATAAATAATTTGAAATATAATGAATAATTAATAACCAATCGGCACTTAATAAATAAAAAGAAAAAGAAAAACCAATACCGTAATATAGAATGAGATTTTAGCCAATTGGATTGCGAACAAAATATTATCTTTCATTTAAAACTGATTAATGTACATTTTCTTTTTTTTGCGTTTTTATCGTATTCATTTTACAAATTACAGAACGTGATCGTTTGACCTCACCTAGATTTAGTATTAATATTAACAAATATTATCTTCTAACGTTAGAGTTAAATTGTTAAACAAATTTTCAAAGTAGTCATGCAACAATAGCAGAATAAAAAGAATTAATAATTTGAATATTGAAAATATTGAATGAATAATTAATTATTAAATTGAAATTGAATTAATAATTTGATATATTAAAAACAAAAAAGTAAGAAATGAATAAAAACTATAATCTCATGATATTTCTACACGCGTATGAGAACGAAATGGAAAGAACAAAACAAGTGAAACAAATAAAAAGTATCGAAGAAGGACGAGGATACGTTTATATATTAAATCGATGATATTAAAACGATCGACTTAGCCGATTTCGAGGGTTAATAGATGAAAAAACGTAGAAAGCATGGTTCTGAAGGGAGGCTGCTTCTCGAAATAGCCCATTTAATCCATAAGACTCCTCCCCTCTCGACGCTTTTGCATTTTTAACCTATGAATCATCTCCGAAATTAACAACCCAATTAAAGTGGCCATTAACGTCTTCGTATCTCATTAGGATGGAATCGTTTGCAACTTTAATGGTGGGCGAGGTATGAGGTAGGTTTTTTGTTGTATGCTAAACAACGTACGAATGTTTTACTATGTATGTGTGCGAGTATTCGAGTTTATATGTGTATATATGCGTGTAATTTCTATGGTATTAGTTGATTTTCCGTCTCATCTCTTCTTTCTTTCCCTTTATCTCTCGGTTAGTGTGTTCTCATTCTTTGGATGGGTTCTCGTTAAGATGGACAGCTTAAAAGAATATTTTCTTATTCGGCTTTATCGTTTCACAACGATTTGTTATTTTTATTACTATCATTTTTTTTTTATTTATTATTAATATGTTTTAATTTATTATTACGATGGGATGTGTAGAAGAGGATCGATGAATCGAGATAATATATTTGTACAAATAGATTATTTATTATTTATAAATTAAAAAAGAATTATTTTATTTTTTATTTTATTTTATTACTGGATAAACCCCTATTAACACAAAATTTACGAATGAGGTCAGGTAAAGAAAAAAGATAAGGATAGAGAAAAATGTAGACAATATTTGACAGATGATAAAGACTGATTAAACAAATCTATGTGCTGATGAAAATAATTTACACACACACACACACACAATTTGATACATTCTATTAATACAATTAAAGTAGTCATAGTAGGTGTGATGGAGTTTTTGTATGAAGAAAGTCTTGTTCTCAAGATATCTTTTTATATATATTTTCATATATTGATATGCGAGAAATGAAGTTTAGATTGTTACCTGTGATTTATAGTTTAAAAAATAATTTTTTTTTTTTTAATCAAACGATAAATATTCTCGATAATATTAAATATGATCGTGGGAAATTTGGATTTAATAAGAAAAATTCTTTACCCGAGGAAACCTGTTTCTCGAATTCCGTTTGAGAGAAAGCAGGTGAAAAAGAATGAAGAATAGATGAGAAAAGATCAATTCTTTTATTAATGGAAACGTCTCGAGAGCTCGTAAGTTTAATCTTTTCGCGAACCACGCTGATCGCCCCCAAAACTAAGGTCTATTTTTCAAATAGTCTTTCGAAAAGAGCCAGACGAAACGCTCGTTCATCGTATTCCCCATTCTCTCTCTCTCTCTCTCTCTCTCTCTCTCTCTCTCTCGTTCATTCCTTCCTTCGTCTATTGTTTAGTTTTTCCACTTTTTCTTAATTTCTTTTTGTTTCTCTCAAGAGCAAATCATTTCTTTTGTGTAATTCATCACGAGGAAATTTTTCCTTTTCGTCGAAAGTGCTTCCGTTCGAGAACGGTTCCAACCGATTAGAACCGAGAAACACTAACGCGTATCTCGAACCTTTTTCCCAATTCATTGTCTTACTTTTCACGCTTATTTTATTTAAACGCCCTTTAAATCATCTAGTAAAAAAAAAAAAGGCCCGAAACTTTTCTTTCCGCGCAGATGGTTATAATCAAACAAAAAGAATTTCATTAAAAAACAAGAATCGGACGGAGTGAAAAACGACGAACCAACACGATGTGCTAGTGTTCGTTCGATCATTTTTTCTTTTCATTTTTGCGAGAAAATTAAATGAGCTACGAGTTGTTTTGAAAATGAATATGCCAGTCGATCGAAAAGAAAAGAAAAAGACAAAAAGAATTCTCGATAAAATTTGTACAATTTGAGCGCACCTAGGTTTAAAAAAAAAACAAACAAACAAACAAACAAAAATAAAAAGAAATAATAATTATAACTCGACCTTGAAGGTAGGTAGGAAAAGATTAGTAGAAGAATAGAATCTGAAATATCTGTTAAAGGGAATGCCTTGTGTATCTATAGTGGAGGATGAGAGCGGATAAAACGAGAGAATACAATAAAGAAAGAAAGAAACCTAAAGAGAAAGAAATAAAGATAAAGAAAGAGAGAAGGCGCGACGCGGCGTTCTCTCATTAACGATATTCATTGGCGGTTCATTCGCGAATAATGCGGCCATTCATCAAGGGCCGATCTAACGATCCGTTCGCCGTTTTCTTGCGGCGAACCCGAGCGAAATCGATTAAAGTGATCGACCGTTCTCAAGCGAGGATCTCAACAGGAGCGGATCGAGACTGTGACCATCCCCTTCCTCCACCTCCTCCTCCCTTCTTTTTCTTCTTTTTCTTGCGTCCATTCCCACGATCTACCACCCCCTTTCGGTCCCTCACTTCTTCCTTCTCATTCTCATCCTCTGTGCACCACGAACAACTAATTCCCAAGACAATGCATCACCCAGGTTTCGAGACATTACCATCAACACAAACACCATTGAAAATGACTCGTCAGTTTGATCAACACCTTCGTTAATGAGCTGGTTCATTGTGTTGTTGTTGTTGGCTACTCTCGATTAACTCAAGCAAGAATAAAGAAGAACTAAATCAAATTTTTACGTGCTATCTCGCTCGTATCTCTAATCAATGCATGAGTGCCTCTTCTTCTTCTTCTTTCTTCTTCTTTTATTCTTCTTTCTTTTTTATTTCTTTTTTTTTATTATCTCTCTCTACTTCAAAGAGAAACCTGCCGGCGGTTGTTAATGATTAATTAATAGGAGTACCTTCTTTATTTCTTTCTATATGTTTTTCTTCTCTTAGGTTTGTGATGGGTTGAAGAGATGGAAAAGGTTTCGACTCTCCTCGCCACGGTTTTGCGATTCTAACTAAACGCCTATATTATGCCGCATTAATTACGCCAACGACGACTACGACGACGACGTCCACCTCCTTCTTCTCCCTCCTCCCCTCTCCTCCTTCTTCTCCTCCTCCTCTTTCTTCTCCTTCTTCTCCTTCTTTGAAATTTAAATTGCTAAACAAGTGAGACGCTTTTTCCTTTTCTTTACCATTCGCCTCCCTAGCTTGCTGTCTGTTTGTTTGTTTGTTTGTTTATTTGCTTGCTTGCTTGCTTGCTTGCTTGCTTACTTGTTTACTTGTTCCTTTGATTTTTATGTTAGACAAGAATGATCATTCGTCTTTCGTGAATACCTACTCCTTCCTTTTCTTTTTGAACCACGTTCCTTAACAAGACGAACTTTTAAACGTACTTGTTTAGGAATCTTCGTCGTTTGTATCTTAGATACCTACTGTTTAGTGTTTTAATTTTTTTTATAATTGTTAATGCATCACACCTATGTTCAGTCAAAAATTAGTAATTATTTAACGCTGATCTCGTGTATGTGAGTTATACTAATTAAAGAAATTTTTCATGGAGGTAAAAATCAGGTTTGAGTCAAGCTAATATTTTTTTGTTCATATTTGTATACACAATTATTTTACTTACGAAGTAATATAATTTTTATAAAAAAAGGAGAAAAAAATGATTACGTGATTAGCAACCTTTGTCTAAAGATAACGATATGAGAAGGAACACAAATTTGTAGAAAGAGGATAAAAATATTGTTGTTGTATAATAAACGATCGAACAAATTGACGAGTAAGATAATTTTCACGACCATTTAGCGCCAAGTTTCACGCGCTTGCGAGAATATAAAAGATATCTATAACGAGCTATACAAATAAAGAAAGAGAAAAATAATTGTATAAATAAAGAAGCACCGACAGAGACAGAGATAGAGAAAGGAGAGAGAGAGAAAGAAAGAGACAGACTACTGTTAAAGTTCTTTGAAAAAGGCAGGTGAATCTCAGTCGGTGGTGATGATGGTGGTGATGGTGGTGGTTGTGGTGGTGGTGGACGATTATGGAATGACCGAACACTCACCGTAACCTTTTCGGTTGCTCTCAAACTAAAAGGACTCGAAGGGCTCGACGCTAACGGGGGGTTTTGTCTACACCCCGTCGTGTCTTACCTCCACGCTAAACCACAACGATTATGCGGACGGTTCCAGTGCCGATTAAAACGTCCGCTGTGGGGATAATTACCTAGCCTTCTAGCGTAACGCGAATACGAGCTACGGCACCTTAAAATCTTATTTATTATCTTCCTTTATTATATCGTTCCGACGCCTTCCTATTATTTTTTAAGATGCTTAGAAACTTTAGCATCGAATAATAAATGTTTTTTTTTCTTTATCTTCTTCTTCTTTTTTTTTTTTTTTATTTTTCTATTCCTTTTGTTTTTTACTTTTTAGTAAAGAATATTTAATTATTGTTGGATATAAGTATTTTTATTTTAACGCATTGTTTACTAGTGTAATGTGTAAGAGAAGTGTATGGTGTTTGTATGAGGTATAATATATGAGTGAACGAACTAATGAGATTTAGAATAATTAAATTAGAGGATAACTTAAAATTAGCTATTAAGATGTGATATTGAAAGGAGTAATAGTTAAAATAATGTTATAAATAGCATTAGTACGTTATATAATTTGTGTTCAGTAAACACTTTTTATATCGTTCCGAATAATATAGGTCTTTATTATTTTTTTAAGTTCAGAAACTTTTAGCATCGAATAATGAATGTTATTCTTTTTCTACTCTTTTTTGTTTTTGTATTATTTTCATATTCCTTTTTGTTTACTTTTTAATAAAGAATCATAATTATTGTGAATAAGTATTTTTATTTAACGCATTGTTTACTAGTGTATGTGTATGAAGAAGTTATGGTGTTTGTATGAGTATATAATATATGAGTGACGAATACTGAGTTAGCATAATTCAACACACAAAAAATTAAAATTATATATAAGATATGATACCGATAGGAAAGTAATAGTTTAATAATAATATAAATAGCATAAGCACGTTTTTATTAATGTTTACTAGAACAGAATATATACATAGTATTTAAAAAATAATCTTATTAAAAAGGATTATTAAAAAAGCAGCTTCCACATATCAAACCGTTTTACAATAATTATTATATTATTTTTTCACATCATATATTTTACTTTATCTATTATATTATATTCACGAAAAAATGTTCGTGTTACGTACAATAATAATAATAAGTTACGGTTAAGAAAAATAAACTCGAATATGGTGGATAACAGCTTGGCTTTGCAAACGAAACATTTCAAAAGTTAGAAAATAAAGTTTCTAAAAAATGGGGGTCTCCCATGGGGTTAAAAAAAGGAAAAAAGAAAAAGGTAAAGGAATATTCTTGCGTTGGGAACAAGGTACTCTTTCAAAAACTGTTATGTACTATATGAAGAATACAAGTATATACATATATCGTTAGATTTTTCATGGTAGCGGTGGTGGTGGCCGACGAAAAAGGGCCTTGGTTAAAAAGGGCGTGCCTAAACAATGAAGTTTACGGGCTAAAGCCTGCGGGAGCGGCCATTAAAACAATCGACAGTCGCCCTTACGTAGAAAAAGAAGGTGAGGAGGAGGTGGAGGAGGTGGTGGAGGAGGGTGGGTAGGGGGTGAGGAAGGGAAGAGAGGGGAGTGATGCAAATGCGTGAGAGGAGCACAATGGCCAGTGAAACGGCAGGGCTCGGCAGTAAATACCAGTATAATTGCCGGTCTCAAAAGTTAAGTCTCCCCCTTTTTAAGAGAGAGAGAGAGAGAGAGAGAGAGAGAGAGAGAGAGACCGGATACCACGATCCTTTTTCGGGTTGGCCTACATGCAAATCCTTCTTCGGCGCGTGTCCTTCCGATTATGCAGGTGTAGGAGGAACTTGAAAGAGGATATATACGGAGATATGTGTATAATGTTTGTATGTGTATATATATAATATATATGGGTGTGTGTATGAGTATGTATATAAGTCGGAGAATGAAAGGAATTTTACCGAAATATTTTATTTTCACCACCCTTCTTTATCTTCTCGATTTCATCCTTTTCGTTTCTACAAAAAAATCTTCGCGCATACGATTTTCGTAGATATTGTTTCCTTTTTTTCTTTTTTCTTATTATTTCGTATATTTATCTCGTCGTCGTGAAAATATTTTGCTCGCACCGTACACGCGTTTGCGCTCGTGGAAATATAATATTTGTTGTAATTTTTATTCGGAAACACGCGTCGAGTAGAATTTGTTTAAATTGGATTTGGTTTTTGAAATCTTGCAATTTTCGTAACGGGTAAGAAAGAGAGAGAGAGAGAGAGAGTTTGCAATTTACTTTGCATTGTGTTGCGTATAAGACACTGGAGGATAAGATATTTCCGAAGGTATAATAAGATTTTTCTTTTTTCTAGTTTTACCGTAGATCTTTTGTCTTATTTTTGTTTCTTTTCGTCCATTAAAACGTGGCGATGCAAAAGACGACGACAGGTGGTTGGAAAATTTCACGGCTTGCAATTGTACCGTATAAGACATTGCTTAGTGTCTCTTGCACGCGAAGAACTGAGAACGACAATACGGCGAAGATTAAAATCATCTACCGAGAAGGTAGAAAAGACGGAGACGATGAGAAAGAGAGAGAGAAAGAGAGAGAGATAAAACAACAGGAATAATATTCGTTTTGACGCGACTCACCGTCTATTACGCGGAAAGATTTAAACATTTGCATTTACAACGGACACGAGCGGCGTCCGGTAAAAGGGGAAACAAAATAATATAATAAAAGAAAGAAAGAAAAAAAAAGGAAGAAGAAGAAGAAATAAAAAAAAAAATAAAAAGTAAGAGAGTGAAAGGGATCCTCTTGGTTGGTGAGTTAACCGATTGTCCTATAATTATTCACGATGCCGCGAAGATAATCGCGTTTAATTATCGTTCATTCTCTCTCTCTCTCTCTCTCTCTCTCTTTCTTTGTGAAAAATAAAAAAACTCGTTGCGATTAATCGCGAAATTCGATTTCTGTCATCGCAAGTGTAAAATTCGACGAAAGATACGAATTGATAAATGAAAAGGATCGGTTGAGGAAAAAAAAATAAAAATAAAAAGACAACAAGGAAGGAAAGGAAAGAAGAGATTTAAAAAAAAAAGAAAAGAATTAAACGAACGTAAGTAAGGTAAAAGTAAAAAAAAAAGTGATTACGGGGTTGGGAAGAGGATGGGTGGTTACGAGACTCTTGTTTGTAAAGTTTTAAAGAAGCCAATTCACACTTTGTGCCTACAAGTGTACGAATATGTTTTTTTTAAAGATTAACCAAAAGAAAAGAGAGGGGGGAGGGGGAGGGGAGTGAACGAGCAAGAGGATAAACAAAATCAAAATAAAAATTAAAAAAAAAAAGATAGTACAAAGATTAAAAGTATAAAAGGAAAAAAATGAAAGAAAGAAAGCAAAAGGAAAAAGGAAAAAAAGGTGAAGGAGGAAGTTACGGGGCCAAAGGAAATTATGCGAAGACGGTCATGCGCGACGCACGGCACGGATCCGTGCCGTTGCAGTGCCAAGCCAAATGGCCAATTCGTGTTTGCAGATTGCCTCTATCTCGGCACCCTGTCGCGCGCCCGAGAGATTGCAGTTTCCTCTTTCCACTTGAAACGCACACACAACGCAACAACACAAATTTATATATATATGTATGGGTGTGTGTGTGTATACGTTTGCGAAGAAAAGAAGTGGGAGAGGGAGAGAAAGAACAAAAAAATAAAACTGTTTCTTCGAAAGCTCTCCCGCAAGATTTTTTTTTTTTTCGGAGACGTTCCTTCTTTTCGAGTGCATCCAATTTTTGTCTGTTTTATTTTTGTATCTTTATATTATATTAATTTTTCTTTTTATTTTATTTTCGTTCGTCTCTTTCTACTAGTGTTTATTTTTATTTTATTTTTTTTTTTTTATAGTAAATTGTTACGCAATTGTTAATAACGAATTTAAAAGTCTAGCCTTGGTCGTGTGATTTTTCGTTTAATTTCTTTTTTTTTAAATTTGTTTCTTTTTATTTTTATCGTTACTCGATAGAAATACGAAAGATTACATTTCGATTGGAGAATATTTTGTAATTAAATTTAATTTTTAATTACAGAAGAAACGTCGATGCTTTCTTTTCTCTTATTTTAATTTCTTGTTTTTTGTTTTTCTTTTCTTTTCTTTTTAGGTAAATAAAAATTTGGTTAAAGTAATGCTTTCGTAATTTTAAATGGAGTCGATTATCTCGCACGTGTTCTATTACGTTGTAACTCCGACACGCGTATAACGTAATTTACATTTTGTATATATCGTGAGCTCGCTCGCACGTGCTCCGATTTCAAGAGGAAATAGGATGTGCCTTCGTTTCAAGACCCGTTTCTAAACTTTAAGAGGAAACGTAGCGACACTAAAAAAGGTTTTTCCTTTGTTCTCTCTCGTTTCTTCTAATTTCTCGCAAGGTTAGATACCTAATCTTTATTTAACAGAAGTATACATACATAGGTATACTTGTTTATTATTCCACGTTCTTCTGAAAGAAACGCACGTGCACGATTCAAAAGGTACAAAGTTTTTCGTGGACTCACGTTCTCCCATTTTCAACGAGAAGTTTTTTAAACGCATTCACAACTATTTCAGACAATAATTTTCAAGTTTTTTACTGATATAGTACACCCCGGTACACTACAGGAAAAAATAATTGTTATTTTGTAAATATACGTTACTCTTACAGACAATATTATAGTAAATTATAATAAATGATATAATAATTTGAAAAGATTATATAAATAATGAAAAGTCATATTGTATTTAACAAATTTGTTTAGATTTTAATTTTCAATAATACATTTTGCAACACGTGACTATATAAATATATTTTCTAATTAAAATACAAAATTAATGCTGTAAAAATATAAAAAAAAAAAAGAAAAAAAATGTAGGAACCAACATTTAATTAATTTGAAAAATGAAACAATACAGTCGGGGTAAGATAATAAATACAACGACCTCCTACATATTTAACTATTATTAATACAATGTAGGAGTAAAATAAAATCTCTGTAAAAACAATTTATCGTATAGTAAGTACTTTATCTCTCGGTATTATAAAATATCGAATATATACGGATATATCCCCAATACACTTTAGATTTCTACTTTCACGGCATACATTTCACGAGACTTTATCTCCCACTGTGGGATCTCAAATTACTCAATGGGGATATTGTTGGGGAGTACACTCGAGGACGAGTATTACTCGGAGTCGGTTCGAGGTCGATTTTATCGTAAACTGGAGTAACCATTCCCGTGGGAGGTATAAGTGTGGCCGAAGGTGGGTGGGTGTAAAGAGGTCGAATAAGAACGTAGCCTTATCGGTCGAATGCATGAGAATGGTCGAACGTTCGGAACAGTCGAACAGTCGTCGGCAATGTCGATGATTATCCGTCGACTTTGGCCACCTCGAGTCCGAGGCCTTTCGATAACGACGACAAATTGCCTGGCTTTGCGTTTGGCTTCCGATAGCCAATCGCACGTTTATTGGTCCTTGGCGCCGAACTGCCCTAACGATTATGTCACACACATACACATACACACATATACAAAAACGCACACGGTGCTCGAATGATTTCTTCAAAAACCAACCAATTGATTATACCGTCATTTTATGTTCCTTTGTTGTTTTTTTTTCTATGAAATTATACGAATGCTAATTTATTGGAATTACTCGCCGAGATCGTTTCTAAACATTATTTGATTTATATTCATATTTATCTCCGTCTTTTTGTTTTCTTCTTTTCTTCTTACTTGGATTTTGCACGTGTCGGGATTAAACGTTACGTCGTAAGGATGCTCAAATGATTTCTTCAAAAATTACCCAAATGATCACACCGTTATTTTCTATTCCTTTTTTTTCCTTGAAATATCTACGAATGCAAAATCATTGGACTTCTTGATCATTTCTAAACATTCTTTTTCATTGATATTCGTATTTTTCTTGTTATTTTTTTTTCCTTCTTACTTGGATATTGTACGTATTGGGATTAAACGTTACATCATAAGGATTTTATAGAGATTACTTTAATGAAGTTGACGAGATAGGAATGGAATAAAAAAAAGGATAGAAAGAGAGAAAGAGAGAGAGAGAGAGAGAGAGAGAGAATACGATGAAAGAAGAAAATCCAAGAGAGGATCTGGTTGCTCCAGAAATCTTATCCCATAGGAGATGGTCGCGTTTAATCGCCTTATTTTACGCCACGTAATTGCTCTCCCATGACTCTCTCTCTCTCTCTCCCTCTCTCTCTCACTGACAACAAACCGGTTTACACTTGGTATTTATTCGTGTCACTAATACCAAAACGTAAGGTAAATAGTAGTAGGAATGGGATTGCGAAAACTAAATGGGGAAGACACGCGTAAAGCAAAACGATATTTTTGCGTGCGTGAAGTTTCGGAGGTAGAAAGTTTCCGAGATTTTTAAGAAAGAAAGAGAAAGAGAGAGAGAGGGAGAGAGTCACTTGTTTAGGCTACGTTGGAATAACCAAGAAAAGAAAACCATAGAATATATACGAGAGAAATAACGAACTCTTTCTTCTATGGTTTGGCCTAAGTCAAAAAGCATTCGTGAAATATTTCTAAACAGGCGCGGGCGTGTCTCGTGAGAAAGAGAAAAGGAAAAGAAAGGGAAGGGAAGGGAAGGTAAGGGAAGGAATGGGACGATATGAAGGAAGAAAGAAACGGGAAGATGGAAGGAAAGCGGAGCTAAAGCACGCGTATAATAATAGCTAATAAAGTGGACGTAAAAGGGGGGTCCTTCGTGGTAAGGGCAGGTGGTGGCCCTTCGGTCGTCCATGGGGCACACTCCGGTTACTCTTCTGGCCAAAAACGACTTGCCTCTGGGCCCACGCGAGGGAGACCTTTTTTTTCTTTTCTTTTCTTTTTTTTTCCATCTCTCTCACTCTCGTCTTCACCGAAGTGGTTCGGGCTTTGTCCGCGAAGAGAAGAACGACAAAAGAAAAATGACGTGCCAGGTTCTCTTCTCGTCTCTTTTCTTCTCTTATTTTTGACGGAGCCCTTAACAGTGCCCTCGGACCTTTACGTTTTACGTATTTATATCTGTGTTAACTTTTCTTCTTCCTCTTCTTCTTCTTATTTTTCTTTGTTTTTTCTTTTGAAATCCTTGTCATTGGTATAACACGAATTTTTATTAAAATTGATATATATATATATATATATATATTATAATAATTATAATAATTATAATAATATATTTATATGTAATAACGAGTAGATAATTTAGTAATAAAAATGAGAAATAATATAATATTATATATATATTTTTTTAATTTTTGTTAAAATATAATATTATATATATTATAATAATTATAATAATATATTTATATGTAATAACGAGTATATAATTTAGTAATAAAAATGAGAAATATATATATATATATATTTAATAATTATATTAATATTTATATATACTTATATTTAATAACGAGTATATAATTTAGTAATAAAATGAGAAATATTTTTCTCTCTATCGTGTTTTAATAAATGAACAATACGTCGAGTAAATGCGTCGTGAAAACAAACCGTTAGGTATTGTTATAAAGGATTTTGACGAATCCTATAATTATGATATAAGCCGCTCGTGACTCGCATGTGCACTAGCATAAATCCCTGGCATATATATGCATACATACATACATACATACATACATATGATACATACTTATGGTCAGACGACCGTACGAGCCCATTCGTCAGATACAACGTTATGCCACATTACCGTCAGCGCGTGCCTCGGAAATTCCTCGTTCCTTTTGTACCATAGAATTTAAACGGATGCATTACTTGTCTCTCGCTCTTTGCGCTTTACGATTTTTCTTTTATTCTATTTATTTTTATTCGACGATTAACATCCTATTTTCAACGAAAATAATCCAATTCCAGATCAGGATCATAGGTATATACGTTTGTAAAAATAAAATAACTTAAAACAATATTTTACACGATTAGTATAATATCTTAAAGTTATAGTTCAATATGATTTCCCTAGAATTCTTATTGAAAATCTTTCGAATTAATTATTAACCTCTTGACTGTGATAAACTTTGAAACGCATCGGTAAAAATTCAATTACGAATGTATGACGAGAGTGGTGAAATTTTGGGTAGAAAGGTATTTATGTTAAAACATATTTCAATAATTAAAATATTGAATTATACTACGTTAAAACAATATTATTTATTTCTTTGTATTCTGAACCAAATTGCTGCTATAAATATTAAAATAAGTGCTTAAAGATGTCGACAGTAGCCTAAGGGTTAATTTAGATTGAAAATTTTTTTAAAATCATATTAAATCAACATTTGACATTAGATTTATATAGAATACATATATACCGTTTATTTCGAAAGTTATGCAAATTCATTTTTATATTGTTTCGAAAAAAATAAATTAATTAATTATTAATAAATAATAAAGATTATCATATTAGCAGTCGATTCAAAAATATAAATAAATTCTGTCAAATCCTGTGCAATATTTCTATTAACTTATCAATATATAATTTAATTCAATCAAAATAAAATAAACGATTCATACAATATCGAATAAATCGGACTAATTAAAAACTAACAATGAGTCATTCAGTACGTCCTACTTACCCTATCACTTATTCGAGTAAAAATAATAATTGGAACGAGTTCGCCCGATCATTTTAACAACGATCGTATTTCTTTCTTACATACGTAGGTAAAAAAAAAATTAAGTTATGCAAATTCATTTTATATTGTTTCAAAAAAAAATAAATTAATTAATTATTAATAATTAATTAATTAATTAAAAATAAATTAATTATTAATAAATTAATAAAGATTATCATATTAGTAGTCAATTCAAAAATATAAAATAAATTCTGTCAAATCCTGTGCAATATTTCTATTAACTTATCAACATATAATTTGATTCAATCAAAATAAAATAAACGATTCATACAATATCGAATAAATCGGACTAATTAAAAACTAACAATGAGTCATTCAGTACGTCCTACTTGAAACGAGTTCGCCCGATATTAACAACGATCGTATTTCTTTCTTACATACGTAGGTAAAAAAAAAAACAACAACAAAAAAGTAAGAAAATATCTCGAGCGTAGGCTTCTACGACGCGTGGTAAAAAGAGAAGAAAAGGAAAGAAAAGAAAAGAAAAGAAAAGAAATAAAAATAAGGTGAGGTGTACGTACTCGCGTGGTCGAGATAAATTCCAACCGAGTAATTTCGGTTTGAAAAAAAGGGGAGAAGAAGAAGAGGAGTCTACCGGAGTCGAGTTTGTCGTCGCCCCCGCAAAGAAGGCTTCCTCTCTCTTCCTTCTTTCCTTCCTTCAATTTCACGATCGGCCGCACTTCGTTGGAAGTTAGACGGGTGGCTGGTTTCACGCGATATCGTTCTACCTCTCTCTCTCTCTCTCTCACTCTCGTTGCTTGGATGGAAATGGGCGAAAGAAGAAAGAAAGAAAAGAGTATGGGAAGGGTGGGAAGGTGGGAGGGAGGGGGAGATATTGGGTGGGGAAAGTAATCGGCAAATGGAGATGGCCCCTAAGTTCTCCAAGTCATCCCGCACCCGCCCACGCGTCCAGACAGAATAAAACTACTCGGGGACGGTCGTAAGTACCGAGGAAGTACGCGTTCGTCCTGATCCTTTATATGTGTATGAAAGAGAAAGAGAAAGATAATAAGAAAGAATAAAGAGAGATAGATAGAGAGAGAGAAGAGAGAGAGGGAGAAAAAAAGGAAGGGAATGTTTGCCCCGAGGGTGTTCAACGTAGGTATAGAGAAGTGTAAGAGAGAAAGAGAGAGAGAGAGAATGAGAGATATATGCGAGGATATAAGAGAAAGAGAGCAGAATTATAGAAGAGGGGGTGGATGAAGAAGAAGAAGAGGAAGAAGAAGGAGAAGAAGAAGACGAAGTTAAACGTAACGCCGCTTTACGGGTCTTCTTTGGTCCAGTTGTTGTAACGTTAATGCTCTCGTACGTATCCGAGTGTAGGCGTGTGGTCGATCGGAGAAACGCGTGACACGTGGACATTACTTTGCGGAGTCCTTGCAATTGCACGTAAAAGCCCTCGTGTTACGCCAGTGAGAAGAGAGGAGAGGAGAGAGAGAGAAGTATATATATATATTATGTATATAGGGATTTTAAATGTATGTATTTATGTATATGTTTATATAGAAGATAGCAGAGAATTGAGAACAAATAAATGTGATCGTTGTTCTATTAATCGTATCGTTAAATCTCGATTGATCTCCTAATTTTGTTTTTTATAATATTTATATCTATTATTATATATAATAGATTTTAAATATATATTTATGTATACGTTTATATAGAAGATAGCAGAGAATTGATAACAAATTAATAAATGTGATCGTTGTTCTATTAATCGTATCGTTAAATCTCGATTGATTTCCTAATTTGTTTTTTATAATATTTATATCTATTATTATATATAAATAGATTTTAAATATATGTATTTATGTATACGTTATATAGAAGATAGCAGAGAATTGAGAACAAATTTATAAATGTGATCGTTTTTCTATTATGTTACAATCGTTCATTAGGATAGATTCCTTAATTCGTTCTTTATTTATTTCTCTTATCATCATGCATGCTTATCACGATTACGAAATTTGTTTTATTACCAATTGACGCTACTTCTTGATTATTTTGTTTGACTTCGCGTATATTTGACGACACGTATCCTTAATTGTGATCTATCGTGACAAACTTGACAGATATATATTTTATAAGTTTTCTCAGAAGAAGAAGAAGAAAAAGAAAAAGAAGAAGAAGGATTTGAAATGAAAAAGAGATTCCAATATTTCTAGATCATTCGATACTTTAAATCATTTTTAATAGTTTTCTTCATCTTAAGACACGTTAGCGAGTTTACTATCTAGGGTATAATTTGTTCAAGCCCGTATCCTTATTCGTCGAACTGTTAAGAGAGACAAACAGAAAAATATAGTCGAGTTGGGAGAATGGTGGCGAACACGTACAAGAGTGTATCACGTTCGTTTCTTCTTACCGAAGCCGGTTATATCTCGTCTTGGTGGAAGAGGACTCTTGGGAGAAAGAAAGAGAGACAGAGAGAGAGTAAGAGTGAGAGTAAGAAAGAGAGAGAGAGAGAGAGAGAGAATGGTCCCTGTCGTTTCTCCTCGCCCCACCCACCCTTTGTTTCCATAAATCACATGGCAGCATAGCTCTCCAAGAATGGGCAGGTGCTCTCTTGCGCGCACCCACTGTCACGCTTCGTGCACCCGTGCCACTGAGATTCTTCCTTTTTTCTTTCCACTTCTTCTTTCTCTCTTTCTTATCCTTCTACTTCTTCTTCTTCTTCTTCTTCTTCATCCTTTGTATATAATACTGTATTTATGTATACGTATATATATGTGTTCGTTGACGTATCTGTGTGTGCATACATTTCTCTCTCTCTCTCTCTCTCTCTGTTAGTGTCTTCAGAAACCAAAGCACCGTTTTGTTTCGCATGCTCCGACCCCCTTTAAGTGCTTTTTTATGTGGTTTCGCCGTTTTGTTGCCACTTATTTTTTTCCGCTGAAACATCCCTCTTATCTTCTTTCTTTCTTTCTTCCTTCCCTTCTGTTCCCGCTATCTCTCTCTCTCTCTCTCTCTCTCTCTTTTAACGTGGAGGCCTTTTACTCTTACTCTTCAGTCTTCTTTCGGCGTAATTACCGCGTCTTGCGGTTCGCTAGTGGTTTGCCATCCCGAGCTGTACCGAGAGCCACCGACTGCCTACAGGTGGTCCACTCGAAGAAATGCTTCTGTACGATATTCACAGAACACGAGACTCCTCTTCTTCTTATTCTTATTTTATTCTTATTCTTATTCTTCTCTTTCTTCTTATTTTCCACCTCCTCTTCTTCTTTTTTTCTTCACCTTCGAATATTTCTTCCCGAAGAAGAATCGTGTGCAAAAGGAACAGGTGGCATCGATTATCACAGGCGGTATGCCTTTTTCAAATGTACTTCCGCGATTTTTGTTTCTCATTCTCATTCTCCTTCTTTTATATGCCCCTTTCATCTTCTTTTTCTTCTTCTTCTTCTTCTTACTGTATTTTATTATTATTTCTGGTAATAATAAAATACTGGTAAAATCGTGATAACGCATTGAGCAAGAATTTTGTTGAATTATGCAAATATTTCATACAAACATATACGAATATTTAATAAAATATTTATATATATTTAATATATATATTTTTTATTTTAATATATAATATATATATTTTAAATAATAATAAAAACAAATATTTAATATAAATATTACGAAATATTTTCTTTTTAAATTTGTTCTACGATATTTCTCTTTCTCTCTCTCTCGTTTTCTTTCTTTCTCTATCTTTTTACGTATATTTTGTGTTCGCGTCTTGTAATTTGACTTTTAGAAGACTATTAAATGTATTTATAATGATGCTGCACTATCTCGAAAACTCGTTTAGTCCATTAGGTGAACATACACCTGTATCGGGGGTTAGTTGCACTAGTTCGAAGGAGGGTTGGACCCTTGAACGATTGACCCCGACCGATATCGACCTTCTCCGATGCTGGTGTTCTCTCAGGAATATTTTCCAACCAACGCAAGATTGATTTTTCTTATCAGATAAGTCATATTTTCTTTTTTTTATTCAAGGCAATGTAATATTTACAAATAATATTTTAAGTAATAATATAAATATAATATAATTAATAATAATAATTATTAATAAATAATAATATTAATATATAATTAAATATATATTTTTGTAAATATATTTACAAATAATTTGTTCGATTTTTGAAATATAAATTAACGTAATAAATGTAAAATGAATGTCGAAGGGAAGATCAAATTTAAAATCGTAATTTCGTAATTATTTTTCTTAACGAAAATTATTATTAATATTTTTATTATAAATAATTAATTATTATATATTATATAAAATTATAAAATTAATTAATATTATAAATAAAAATATATATATATAAAATATAAAATTATTATAAATATATTATAATTATTATAATTTCATAATTATTTTCTCCTAACGAATAATTATTGATTTAATTGTTTATTTTTTTTTCTTCTTTTTTCTTTACTGTTTCAGAAGACACCACCTTTATTGTTCGTGAACAAAAAAAGAAAAAATGATATTATATTCTGTTGATGGAATGAAATTAGTCGTGTATTTTCACGGCGTTAGGTAAACCTAACGATCATCGTGTCCCTTACACGTCCGCTTCCGCAAATGTCAGAAAAGAAAAATTTAGTTCTACCCGATAATTTCATGATTTACAACCAAGATCGTGGCAGTTAACGAGCGTCGATTTTAACTTCCAAGACGAGTATCGTTTTCTTGAGTTACGGTAGGACAAAGAGAGAGAAGAAAGAAAGAAAGAAAAGAGAGAGATAGAGAGAGAAAGAAATGAAAAAAAGGAAAAATGAAAGATAGAGAGAGGGTCTTTTTCCCCTTCTCATATTTTTTTTTTCCTTTCCAGTATATCCCTATCTCTCTCCTACCAACCCTTTTTCTGCAGGATTACCGGAATTCACGAAAGAAGTACCGGAATTTATCGTTGAGGGAATATTTACGGTTGGTCGGGGGGTATGAATATTCAGCTGGAGTTTATTTTACGTGCTCGAAGGTTCGCCATAGCTCGCTTCCTCATACCTTTTTTTTTGCTTCTCTCTCTTTCTTTCTTTCTTTCTTTCTTTCATCGAAGAGAGAATAAGAAAAGAAGAAACTTCTCTCTCTCTCTCTCTCTCGTACTTTCCGTGCATTTCTTTCGTTGGCTATGGGGTCAAGGGTTAATGAAACTTGCTGGAAAAAAGAAATGCAAATAAGATAAGCGAGAATGAGAAGCGTGCCATGGTAGTTTCTTGCAGTATTGTATATGTGTACCTATATGTGTGTAGTATGTGTGTGTGCGTGTGTGTGTTTATAATACTCTGCTCTCGACGTGGACCAACTTACAAGATAAAAATACACGATGGAGGCAAATTAGAGGCTCGTTGCTTGCTTCAAGCCAAAAGTTTTCTTTTGGCGAATGGCAGGAGCCTTTCACGAAGCCTTCCCCCACTCTTTTTATTTCTCTCTTTCTACCGTATATTCGTTTTACGTTAGTACGTTCAAAGTAACGACCAACAGCGGTAACGCTTTCTACAAATCGACTTACTCTCTTACCGGTCATGTAAAAGTAAGTAGCACAATGTGCTACGAAGTATCGCCTTGAAACTTTAGCTTTTGATTTCATTCTCACGTTTATTTCTATCACGATTAAAGCTTATGTTATTTTTTCTTATAATATAAGTATATATAGAATTATAATTGTAATATTCAATATATTATATATATATATATATACTATATATTGAATAAATGTCAAATGTTTATGGGTTTAGTAGGATTTTTATATAATTGTGTGCATCGATCGAATAATTATTAGAATTATATTTATAATATTTAATATATTATATTTATTATATTGAATAGATGTCAAATTTTTAAAAATTTTGTAAAATTTATATATAATATATTATAATATTTAATATATTATATATATATTATATTGAATAGATGTCAAACGTTTATGAGTTTAGTAGAATTTTTATATAATTGTGTGCATCGATCGAATAATTATTAGAATTATATGTAAGTATAATATTTAATATATTATATTTATTATATTGAATAGATTTCAAACTTTTATAAATTTGACAAAATTTGTATAATTATTCATCGATATTAAAAGCGAATGAAAAAATTAATTGAAATATTATTATAGAATTAAAGTCAGGAATGGAATATAGCTTAGGGAAAAATAAAAAGGGCCAGCCAAGTCGTTGAAAAGTAACGTTAAGTTTTAAGAGTAAGGTATCGTAATAAAAGGGTGGGGGGGGAGAGGAGGGACAGGTGCACGTAACACTGGTAGTCGTTATGGCGAGTGCCATATGGCGGTTTCACGAGCGGAAGGATGATATAAACGATGTGGATGGACGAGTAGTCAAGCTTGAGTTACCGTGTGTCTCCGAACGAATGATATTTCAAACCGATCGATGATGCATCATCCGTCATAAAAGATTTCTCTTTGACGAATAAAATTTGATTTATATTCTTTCGGTATAATCTCAGAAGAAGATAAAAAAAAAAGAAAAGAAAAACAAATATCTAATTCGATGGTTACCCAAAAAATGAAAAGAAAATATACGTCCCTAGAATAAAAAAGAATATTTGAAATTCTTGCATACGCTTGGAATGATAAGGAAAAAGAAAAAAGAAAAAAAAGAAAGAAAACAAACGGTGTGTTCTCTTATCCAACACTTTCTCTCTTTCTCTTTTTGATGGTACGCCATTAAGGATAACTCTTGGAATTTAACGAAACGATAAGAGAGTTTTTTTTATCCTTAACGGGATGTAAAGGTTTATCTCATTTGTTTCGTAAAGATCGAAGAATAAATGGAAGGACGGAAGAAGAAGGGTTTTCTCTTTTAGGTGCGAGCACGGTAGGGCCGCGGGAACCCGTAAAAAGCTACTTTATTCGTTAATTACAAGAAGGGATAGTTGTTTTCCGTCGGCTGTGAAATATTTCTTAACCGTTGTACTTAAATTATAGACTTAATGGATTTGGGAAAAATATTTCCTTGGCGAATCTTCGAGGACAATTAACGAATTTGCTGTTGTTTCTCAAATTCTTCTAACCTGTTATCATAAAATTTCTATTTTGCGATTATTGAAAAAACCTTTTTTCTGTTTTCTTTTCGTTTTCTATCTCCCTTTACGTTTCGTTTGTTTGTTAATTTCGTTTTATTCGTTTAAGGGTAGTTTATTCGCAATACTCGAAGTCAAATGTATAATCCGACGGTTAATACTAAAAGTATAAAACATATTCAATTACAGAGTGTATTATTTTTGGTTGGAAACTGTATTCGATTATATAGAAACTTTTATGTACAGATACACGCTAATATAATGAAACTTTTAATGAAAATAAATTGGACAACGGTGCTAATACATATATTAAATGCTTTATAAAATTAGCATGTATATTTATTTGCGTATGTTACAGCTTTGTCAAATTGTGATAACTGACTTCTACCACACAGCTGTTCTTTTAAAAAAATATCGATTTTAAATATTTCTATTTCAGAATGTTTCTAAATTTTTTATTTATTAAATATTACTTTATAAAATATTGCATTATATAAATATTATTAAACTTATATAAATTATAGACTTAATATTAAAAATTAGATTAAAAATATTAAACTTTTATAAATATGAAATTTCTAAAAAAAGATTCTTAAGAAACATGCTGTATATTTTATTGGCCTATTACATGTTAATTACGTTTCATTATGAATATCTCGCTTCATTGGTAGCAAAATAGCAAAAGAACTTTTTCTATTTTTTTTTTCTTTTTTATTAAATAAATGCAAAAGATTAATATTAACGTTATATTAAAATTTGATTAAATTCTGAAGAAAAGTTGATTTGCAAGTTAACTATCTTGATATAACTTATAGATTTCGTGAAAGTAAACAGGGAGTCAAAGGAAAAAGAAGAAACACGAAGAGAAAGAGAAAGAGTACGATTAAAAAAAATAAAAAAAAAACAAAAAATTCTAAGAGCCATACCAGACGAACGAACGAACGAACGATCGATGATTTACACAGCTAATAAAGTTCGCCGAATTAACATAATGCATGGCTTGCCGAGAGCTTTAACTCACGATAAACTTTCCCATCGTAGTAAAGTCCCCATCGTTCCGCGAGAATCTTGATTTACTGACAGAGAGAAGACTCTCTTTTCTTTATTCGAACATCCGAAGAAACTTTCCTTCCTTTTTTTCTTTTTTGTTTCAACATTTTTTCCTTATTTTCTTTCCTTTTTTTCCTCCTTCTTTTTCATCTTCTTCTTCTTCTTATATTCGATTGACAAGGAAAGGATACAGGAAAATGTCATATTTCTTCCGACGAACTTTTGAACTTTATAAAGTGGCAATAAAAATGCTACTTTGCATTATCGGATTACGTTGTATGCAAAATATTGTTAAACAACAAGATTCGACGGGACAATTTATTGTTGTTTTTTTTCTATTTTTGGATACGATGAAATAATAATTGTTCGTTATTTATTATATTGTTATTTACAAGTATGTTCTATCGAAAATCTACACGGTATCGTGATTTATTATAATTATACCGAACCGCATCAAATCTCGTATGACTATTTTAGTTGCATAGATAAAATGTTTTTAAATGTAAATTCTTATCATCGGTATATTAATTTATTTAATCGATTTATATCATTTATAAAATTCAATCTTAATTATCATTGTAATAATCTTAATTTTATGTACTTTTCAAACTTCGTTTATAAATAAACAAATAAATAAATAATATACTAATATATATACAATATACAAATAATAAATAATAATGTGTAATACATGTAGTACGTAAACTAAAAAGATTTCTACCCTTACTAGTTAGGAATAAGATTTTCTTAAATAATAATATGATTATACACACTGTAACAATTATATCCACTTACACTTATCTTTGTAACATTATTTGTAACAACTCAATATGTAACACTTTTCAATATGTAACACACAATGTAAACACTTCGGCAAAAATTACTTATAATAATTATCTAAGAATTGATTTACATATTCCTTTATTAATATAAAATAAAACATAACAAAACAAACATACGTAAAACTTTTCAAAGACAAAAAATTCGAGTGAAAACGATACGATGATCATCATTCTACGATCTTTTATACGCCACGTTACAAATTATCGTGAAAATCCGAATGCAAATAGGTTTTAAATCCCGTAAGGTATTGATTTACATGTACGATAAACATTGTTGACGTTAAATTACCATAATACCAGGTCAAATAGGAGAAAGACTTCGAGTATCGGTTTGAGAGAGAGAGAAAGAGAGTGAGAGAGAGAGAGAGAGTTTACTTAGTAAACCGGCGCTCATTGAACTTCGTAATATCTCGGCCAAGATTTACAACCACTCAGCAGGAGCGTTAGCAAAGTATATACTTCGTAAGCAGGAGGACCTCGAAATAAGATGATGATGATGATGATGATCATGATCATGACTACGACTAAGACTATGACTCTTATTCCTTGTCCCGTATAATTCATGCTAATTCACTTTGCATTGTTTTAATTTCTACGTACGCACGTCTTATTATCGACGTTGCAGCATGATTTATGACACTAACCGGTTTTCCTTCATTAACATTAACCAATTGGCCATCGTTAAGTATGATTAATAAACCATCCTGATAACTATTAATATTATTAATTATCGAATGGGTCGTGGTAATTATATATATATATATATATATATATGTATATAAAATCTTACCTGCGCGAGCGTTCAATTAAAAATATTGCAAAAAAATTGTAATCGATTGTATATTGACATTTTTATATTTCTTTTTATTTTCCCCCCTTTAAATTACCATAAAGATTACGCAGTATTACGTAATATTATATACGCGCGTATAGCATTCGTAATAATATATTTTTTGTATCTTTTCTTTTCTTTTTTCCTTAAAAGAAAATTGTATTCAATTCGTGTCGTCCTCATATGGCACGAATATCTCGAATATTATGCCACAACGTTGATGTTGTTGTCGTCCTTATGCACCTTTAAACCCCGTTCAACCTTCTTCTACTACCACCCATTTCATCGAGAAACCCACTGGTATTCTCACGGTTCACCATCTTTAAGATTCCTTTCGGTGAAAGCAATTAAAAGTCTTTACCTTTATAGTATGCACGCATAATAATAAACGAACGACTGAGAGAGAAAACTGGTAGTGGGGAAAATTTATACTATCGTATTTATTCGACAGGGAGTCTTAAAAGAGAAAAAAAAGAAAAGAAATAAGAAGAAGAAGAGGAGGACGAGAAGCAGGAGGATGAATGGGGTGGGAAATGGTGGGGTGGGGTGGGGAGGGGAGGGGAAGGTTCATTCGAGTCTCATACGACGACGTAACTGCATTCTGTACGGAAATTATGTCTGCGTTTAACGGGCGTGCCATTTATTTTGTTTGCCAGAAAAAGAGTAGCTATATGATAAAAGAAAATAAGAGAGAGAGGTGGGGTGGCGGGAGGGGGGGGGAGGGAGTAGAAATAAAATGTTAAAGAAAGAAAAAGAAAATCCGAGACTCCTCGATCTTTAGTTTTACCAGGAGCCCCTGGGACTAATTAGTTATAATTATAATCCATAGTGTATGCTGCTTCGAAACTAACATCTGCTTCGAATATGGATAATGGAAAAAAAAAAAAATCTGATATCGAATTATCTCGATGCTTCGATCGGTCGGTTCAATTTCTATTACACTTTTGACCTTTATCCTCTTGCTACAATTAATTTTGGATTATCTTTCTTCTTTTTCTTTTCTTACTCCTCGATCATCTGCTAAAATTTTTTGGATCTTACGATGAAAATTAGGAAACGGTAAAGAAGAAAAAGAAAAAGAAGAAGAAGAAGAGATAAGAAATTGGATGGAAAATAAAATGATAATTATTATTTATTAAAGTAAATGAAATTTAAAGAGAGTATTTTTTTTTTTTTTTATTAACGAAAGATCGAAATGTTAGTTCTCGATTTCGGCCAGATTTCACGGTATTACGGATTTTAAAGTTTTATCTGAGTTTCTCGAAAGGAACGTACGTACGTAACTTCGGTTCTCGGTGATCTCGTTCTTTTTTCTTGAAAAAAAAAAAAAAGAAAAAAAAGAAAAGAATGAAAATAGTTAGAAAGAGAAAGAGCAGAGAATTTCCACGAGTAGCCGAGTTTTAAATCCCAAGATTTATGCTCGAAGATTACGTTCTTGTGTCAAGCGTGCTGTAAGAAAACGTATTCTTTCGTGGTCGTTCGGAATACGTTACGAGTGTCCGACTACTATGATTTCCGAGTAATAAAAGAGAACCAAGAGAATGTTACTTTCGGTCCACGGCTGACCATATTTCCTTTTCTTATCTTTTCTTTTTCTTCTGTTTTTTTCACCTATTTTTTTTTTTTCCTTTTCTTCGTTCCTCCCGCGTTGAGTATTTTTTTATTCCTCGATTTTTCGTCTGTCGCAATTATGTCACAATATTTGCTACCGTCCGATATAAACGATCCTAATCGTCATAATTATCGGCTTTTATTTCTTATTATATGAATAAACCGATCAAATATCGATTCTAACGAAAATATCTAAAAACTTTGTACGTTTTTAATAAAAATTATTGTAATCCTATAAATTCGCGTGTGATAATTCATAGAATTAATTAAACAAATAATATAGACTTAAATTAATCGAAATATAAATAAAATAAAATTACTACGTTAGCAAAGTAATTATTGATTAAAAATAATTCAAATAACATACTCGTAATAAATGTACGAGTATTTCAAACAGAGAAATCATCTGATTGGAGTTGTTTCGATTTTACTTGACTCCTACCGGATTCGAAGTAATAAGAAATTAAAAAAAGAAAATGAAAGAAAGGTAGATAAAGATGGAAATTAATTTGGCAAATTACTCGGTGAGGATAAGAAGGAGTGAGTGTTCAGGTGAAAAAAGAAGCTTCCTTGAGGGGTGGAGGGCATCTTCCTTCTCCTCTTTCTGAAAGATTCTCGATTAAAAAGAAAGGTCGCTTGGTTTCGCAGTACATGCTTTTAAAACGATATGGAACGAAGGTAACATGAACATAACCGTTGGTTATCGGAACGCAGGAGTAACATTCCAAACATCCTACGAACGGACACGCGATATCCAAACTTTGCTTTTTCAACGTTTATTTCATTGAAAAGAATTATGCTGCTACATTATCCTACGAAATCTGTTTTTATCTAAACGTATCTTTCTTTCCCACAATTTAAATATTACTCTTTATTTTTCTTATTTTATTACTATTTATATAATAATTAATATTAATTTATATAATAATTAATATTAATAATATTAATATTACTATTTATTTTCTTATTTTATTTTATTTAAATAATAACATGGTTATACACACACACATATACTGTAACAGTTATATCCGTGTTTAAGTTTATCTTTGTAACATTTGTAACAACTCGTATCGATGTAAACACGTCAGTAAAAATTACTAATAATTCTTAAATAAATTTAACTTTATTTTGTTTTTTTATTTTCTTTGCGTATCATCTTTTATTATTTTCAATGATCGATTAATTAACGTTCCACCTAATTTTTCATATTAATTACTCGCGTGTAACGTGTAATGCGTTGTAAATAATCGTACGAGACAGACTCGTCGTTTCGTTATAATTTCTCTTTCTCTTTCTCTGTCCGTTTTCTATGGAAATTCGAGACGGATAATAAAGAAAAGGAAGGAAGAAGAAGTAAAAGAGAAAAACGAGAAGATAGAAATATCCGAATTTTAAAGAGAATTTACGAAACGTTTATACGATGTCGTTAAATTAAACCTGGAAGGTTGTTCCATCCTTTCGACCACACACATCGAATTCGTATCATAATTATAATTAAAATATATTTGAAAATATACGAAATAAGAGGAATACGTGGAGACAATTTTTGTCTCTTCTCATCTTCGTAAGATTTCGATGATAAGATTAATTTATATTTTGTTAAACGGAAATTGAATACAGTAGAATATATACACTTTTTTTTTCTTAACTACCATGGGGATATGGGGAAGTCAGGGGGAAGGGAAATAACTCGAAAATAATCGAGAAGATAAATTTTGGCAAATAAGTAAACCCGGTATTCGAAGCATTTTACTCTTTTGCTCACCTTTCAAACCTCGTATTCTCGTTGATCTGCCACGAATGGAAAGGTAATTGTTTTGCCGTAGGCGTCGACACACGTTCCAATCATTCTTCTTCTTCTTCTTCTTCTTTTTCTTCTTCTTCTCCACCTCCTCCTTCATTTTTCCATTATTTTCATCATAATTTATATTTCACGCGTTTGTAACTATTCAAGCGTGCTCCTCTTTTCATTTCAATGATTTAATTTGCATAATTATTTTTTATTCTTTTTTTAAAAAAAAATAATTAATATTATTAAATAATATAATTATATTATAATAAATGTATTATTAATATATTTAAATATTATTAAAAAATTTAATATTATTCTTAAAGTTTACGATTGTTGATGAAAAAGGGAAAGAAATATGGGGGAAAATAAAAAAAAAAAAAAAAACAAGAAACATAAATGAGTTGATTTGTTTTTTATTTTCATTTCAATGATTTAATTTGGATATTAATTTTCGTCTCTTTTATTTTTGATTCTTTTTAAAAAAGAATCACGAACGAGAACATCGATTTAATATTATTCTTAAAGTTTTCGATTGTGGATGAAAGAGAAAGAAATATGGGGGAAAAAAGGAACCAAAAAGTAGTTTTTTTATTTGTTTTTTTTTTTTTATTCTTCTCGCGCGGATTTACGATTAAGTGATTTTGCAAATATAGTTTTTAAGTGTTTCGAAACTAACAAGACCGTATCACTTTACGATTTGGATAAACATTCAGAAGAGGATAGATGAAACAGAAAGAAAAAGAAGAAGAAGAAGAAGAAGAATGAGGAGGAGGAGGAGGAAAAAGAGGACCATCGAAGAAACTCATAAAACCCAGGAACGACTATACAACCGGTGATACGAGACGCGCTATTTTATATTAATTTATTACCATTAATAACAGGTCGTGCCATTATTTTCGCTTTGATCATTTTTTTTCTTTTTTTCTTTATTTCATTCTCTTTCTTATTCATTTCTTTTCTTTCCTTTTCTTTTCTTTAAGGCTCCTGCTACCGGAGATTAATTTTACGACAAGTCAACAGGGGAGAAGGGAAGAGGAGGAGGAGGAGGAGGGTGGTTATTTCTTCAACATCCGGTTTGTAATAAATGAATTAATGTTTCGTCTTTGTTACAATACAACATATTTACGAATATCACTTTAATGATTTTTTTAAAATATCAATTTAATATTTAAATATATTACAAATTAGAATATATATTAAATAATATTAAATATATGAATTAATATTTAATATATTACAAAAATTAGAGAATATATATAAATAATATTAAATATAGAGAATTAATATTAAATATATTACAAAATTAGGGAATATATATTAAATAATATTAAATATAGAGAATTAATATTTAAATATATTACAAAAAATTAGGGAATATATATTAAATAATATTAAATATATAGAATTAATATTAAAATATATTAAAAAATTAGAGAATATATATTAAATAATATTAATATATAAAATTAATATTTAAATATATTAAAAAATTAGAGATATATTAAATAATATTAAATAGATAGAATTAATATTTAAAATAAATTTTAATAATATTTCTCTTTTAAGTAATGGTTTCGTAAGAAAATATAATTATTAATTCATAGATAATTCGTTCTTTATGAGAGAGAGAGAGAGAGAGAGAGAGAGAGAGAGAGAGGTGTATTAATCAAATTAACTTGAATTAATAATTTTCAATAAAAAAGAAGAAGAAAAAGATAAGAAAAAAGAAAAAAAAAAAACGTGGTAAGCTTCCGGTGAGAATTCGTAGAATGAAATCGTCACGACATTGCAACCGCAAAATTTGCAACTGCAAAATTGGTGATGCAATATATTTTCTTTTTCTATCTTTTTTTCAAAAATAATAAAATAAAATTCACACATACTCTCGTAAGTAAAGGGAGACGAACGGATTCTTCTCTTCCTTCTCTCGTCATCTTTTCTTCTTGTTTCTTTTTTCCTTTTTTTTTTTTCTTAACCGAAGAAGAACGAGGATCATTCTACCGGGATGGAGATTTCCGAGACGGATCGCACGCTTTGCACGCGAACGGAACGGAACCTCCGGCCAGAATGTGCGTGTCTGTTCGTCATGTTTTCAACAAAATGAGAAAAGAAGAGAGAGAGAGAGAAAGGGGTGGGAAGAGAAGGTGAGGGTAAAATTGTTACGACGACTTCACACTGACTTTTGCACGCGCTCGTCACTCGCCCTTCGTATTCGCCCTTTTTCTCGCTTATGCGATCGAAACATTACACGTTTTGTGAGAGAAGTGAAAATAGTATAGTTAAAAGAGAAGAAGAGAAAAGAAATTGAAGGATAAAGATTAGTTTGTGTCGAGTTGTAGGCAGGAGGTGAAGGAGGAGGAGGAGGAGGAGGAGGAGGAAGAAGAGATGGTACAACGACTTAAGAGAAAGCCTCGAGCCGATCAAGTAAAATCGCATTGGCAGATTACTTACAGTCGTTATCTTGTAAACGTATTGGTGGCACATTACCCTCTGGTAATTTCTTACCCTCCTTGGTAACATCGATTGATCCACAAAATGTCAACTTGCAAATGTTAGCTTTCTTTAAAATCGTTGAATTAATTTTATCACCCTTTCGTGATTCTCCAATGAATAGGATTGTACAATGTGTAATTGGGTTTACTTGCCTTTTCAATTCATAAATTGATCGATAAAGTAAGAGAGAATAACTTGTAAGAAATGTATTAATCAGTTTCATTATTTATTTACTATAATATTGTATTTATTTAATATTTGTCTCATTAATTAGAATTTAATTAGAATATTAATGTTATTTTATTTATATAACTCATCGGAATGATGAATTTTATTTAAATAAAATTAATCGTAACATTCTCGAAGTAATTAATACGAATACATTCGCGTATAAAAAAGGATAATAATCATAATATTATTATTATATTATTTTATTATTATTTAAGAGACAAGAAGAGAAGAGAAGAGAAAGGATAATGATCTCGAGTTCGTAGATCGACGATGCAATTAAGATCGATATTTAACTCGTATAGAGTTTCATAATTATAACTGTGTAGATATCATCATAATCATAATCATAATCATCATCATCATCATCATCATCGTCGTCGTCGTCGTTGATACTGTATTTCATTGGTGTACTGACGAACGGAGCAGTAAAATTCGCGACGAAGTTTATTACCTTGTTATTTATACTGTTCAATGAGAGAGAGAAAAAAAAAAGAAAAGAAAAAAAAAAAGAAGAGAGAGAGAGAGAGAGAACAAAATTATTATTATATTTATCTTCATCCTTTTTTTTTCTTTTCTCCTTCTCTCGATATTTCATTTTTTTATTTTCTTTTCTTTTTTTTTTTCGATACTTTCGGTAAGCGAGTTATCGAAAACGGGGTGTCGTTAACTTGCCAACGAGTTGGAGTTAGCGTTTAAAATTTCTTTCCATTGCCACGGGTCGCGTTCGATTTTAATTAGGTTCGGTTACATAAGCATAAAACGGCGACGACTCGGCACTCACGATAATTAAAAGTAATTACCAATTATACAGGAACCGAAGATTCTTTCAGCCATATCACCCTCCCCCTCCCCCTCCCCTCTCTTACCCCTCTTCCCCCTCGCCCCTTGTCCCCCTCATCCATACCCACTCTCTTTCACCATTCTCTCTTTCTCTCTTTCGAACGATTGGTGGAACGAGTATCAGCACGTGCGTAATGCAACGAACTTGTATCGTTTATTTGGTTTTTTTCTCTCTCGTTCGGCACTGTTTTTTACTCTCCATCTTTACATTCTTTACCTCAATTTGGTAAGTTCCGAAGATACATTGAGATTACATCGTGATACATTGATCGATTAAACGTTTAACAGATATTTACGATCTTTTCTCATCAATACGATTTTAATACGATCGAAATCGTTTAAGGAGATATTTTTTGTTATTCTTCTCTTTTTTTTATTTTCATTTTTTTCTCTTCACGAAACATACGAGTCTTCGTATTAATAATATTTACGATCATTTATTTTCGTCGATACAATTTTAAGAGATTCGAAATCGTTTCAAGAGATATTTCTTTTTTTTCGTTTTGAAAAATTAATAATATAAATAATAAATTGTAAAAACTTTACACGCACAACTCGTTCTCGTATTTATGAGATTGAAGATCAAATCCAGTCAAAGAAATATATATCTATATACATAATTTTATAGGCAGGGTGTATAGATGGGGGAAGAAGAAGAAGGAGAAAAGAAATAAGAAAATGTAAAAACGATTCCGAAGTATAAAAATCAAAGGACCATTTTTCCTCTCCTCTCCTCTCCTCTCCTCTCCACTTCTCTCTATCTCATCTCCTCTATCGTAATCTTTGATGCGAGACGAATTCTTCTAATCCTAGGACAATTTTCGACGATTTTCAACCACAGCCGAATTGAGCGATGCGGTCGAATCGGTGATTAAGCCAATCCGACTCGAACCTCGGCTCGGTCGGGTCTTCTCGGGTTCTTCTTCGATCAGAGGCGAGACGTGATTTTTCTTTAGAAAATGAACAAAAGAAGGATCTTGATAGTTAAGATAGTAAAGTAGTAAGGATATACCGTACCGGTTGATCTAGAAGAAACGGTTTATATGGATCGTTCGTGTTTTATTATCGACAATCTTAAAGGAAATAGGAACTTGGGGACCTTGTTAAACGTGAATCTGTATGTAGGTCGGGTTGTTGAAAGAATTTTACGATGAAGGGATTACAAACCGCTAAGTAATTTATTGCCTGTTGTGAAATAAATGAGCCGACGCTTTGAAATGAAAATAAAAAAAGAAAAAAAGAAAAAAAAAAGAGAAACAAAATAATTGCTAACGATTAAAGTTAACGGAACAGGTGTGAGTCGGATGAATTAAGTGTTAGAGAATGAGATGGAATAATCAAATAGAAAGAGAGATAAAAAAACGATTGAACGTACGAACGCGTTTGCAAAACTGAGTTGATCGCGTGTTTTTCAGCACGATCCTTTTGAATCCTCTTTTAGATCTTTTCATTTGATTTTCATTTCTATTTCTTATCAAAGTATTGTTTCATCGTACCGATATATATTTCGCGGTAAAACAAATTATTATTCTAGCAAATATTTTTCAAACCAAACCAGTTCTGTCTTTCTTTCAAACTTCTTCACTTTTTTATTTATTCGATCCGCATAAATTAAGTAAATATAATTTTTTATCTAATTGACGTTAGAGGTCTCTCGCACCTGCCCAATCCACCTTACAAAAGTTAATCGCGTGAATACTTTATCCTCCAATTTTGCAATAGATTAGGAAATAAGAGTAACGATTATTTGTTTTTCTTTCGACGTGCTGAGAGAACTAATTCGGTTTGGTAAGTTCCGAGTGTCACACTTGGGTGATATGCGTAAAACAAAAACGCAAAAAAGAAAAAAAAACGAGAAATAAAAAAAGGATAGAAAGAAAGAGGAAAGGGGAGAACCGGGGGGAAGAAGAAGAGGGGAAGGGGAGGGGGGAGGGAGGATAATTTGAACGAGGATCGTCTCGTTCGGCCAGTTCAGCTTTTTATCGGCTACCACATTTTCTCTCTCTCGGGTTCTCCTCTTCCCGCGTTTTTTTTTTTTTTTTATTTCCATCCTTTAGTTAGTTGTTGCTCTCCTTCCGATCCATTTCCGAGGCGAGCTGAACGACGACGCGTTTGATCTTTCCAGTTGAGAGAAAAGTCGAGTGCTAGTGGGGCATAGTGTCCGAGAACAGCCAGCCAACTCCAACTGTATATCGATCTTGACGGATTTCTTCTTTTAATAATCGTCATTTTATAAGGGCGTGGCTGCCATCAGGCTTCTACGTGATTTCTATGATACAGTATTCGATCTGAAATGAAAAAGTTTCTTTTCCTTTCTTTTTTTCATTACTTTTTTTCATTTCTTTTATGATACGTATTTATTTGCACTTATGTAGGAAGATATATAAAAAAAAAAAAAATATTTTGAAATCAGTCGTGGTTTAACAAAACAAATATATTTATTTTATATGTTATTTTATATATTTAATAAAATTGCAACACTTATCAAATATTATATGTCGATAAAAGATCGAATATTTAGGTTTATTCTTATGTATTAATATATAGACATACACTAAACGACCATGTGAATCTTGATGTTCTCAAATTTCGGTCTTTAATGATCAAATATATTATATATATATATTAATAATTATAATAATATAATACATAATATGTAATAATAAATAAATAATAATAAAATAATAATATAATATATTATAATTACAAATAATATAATATTTATAAAAATAAAATTAAATAAAATTAAATTAAAATATATATATATATATATTTTTTTTATTATACAATATATTATTATTGTATTGTAATTGTAATAATATTATTATTTATTATACAATAAAATTGTATGATTAATCCTTCCTTCTAACAACCCATATACCCATATCCATGTATTATTCACAATCTTACCCCATTATACAACGATACGAATTAATTAATTATACCTAACAAACGGTGGTTTTGAATAATCCCTCTTGGGAGAAAGAAAAAAAACGAAAGAAAAAGAAAAAATGCGCGGGTGGGAAGATAGAAAGAGAACACAATAATTCCGACGGTCAACCGACCAACACCCGCTGCGAGTTGGGTTCCTCGGCAACTCATCTCCCGCAGGGTTTAGAAAGAAAGAGAAAACAATTTCCTTGTCATGCGGAAATACTCGGAAAGATGTTAAAGCTTTTGCTTAAGATGAGAGAGTTGACGAACTAACACCCCGCTGCGAGTTGGGTTCCTCGGCAACTCATCTCCCGCAGGGTTTAGAAAGAAAGAGAAAACATTTCCTTGTCATGCGGAAATACGTCGGAAAGATGTTAAAGCTTTTGCTTAAGATGAGAGAGTTGACGAACTAACTCGAGCACGTGCCCTCCCCTTCCTCTCCCCTCTCCACCCCCCCTCCCGCCCACCTTTTTCTTCGTTCAATCATATTTATATTTCTCTTCCTTTCAATTCAAAAACTTCTTCTTTCCCCACACAATATATGGCTCTATCCTTTTTCCATTCGTTTGTATATAATAATCCGAACCTAAATACACCCTCCTTGCTTCTCGTTTTTCTCACCACGTGTGCGGGGCAAGAAAGGGATTCCATTATCTCCATAATTCATTGATTCCTTTTTTCCCCGTTAACATTACAACCTAACAGCTCGATCTTTTTTCCAATGTTATCTTAATTTATGTCTTCCGACTGGCGGACATTTTTCTAGCGAAGTAAAACTATCATAATTTCGTATATTCATTTCGAAGACAAAACGAGCTGGAGATATTATTTACACATTATTTTATAGGTAAATTGTTGAGATAATAATAAGACAATGTAAAAAAAAAAGGTTAATGTGACTTAATTAATAAGTAAAGAAAATAATCTTATTTTATTGAGATACATTTTTAATATTTATATTATTTTGTTATTTTGTATAGAAATTATATTCTCTATCTTCTAACGCAAAAATAATTCCATTAATTAATTTAGTATGTAAATAGAAAGAAAAAAAATATATTTAAAATATATATATTTGTTGATAACAAAAATTAGTATTAAATATTTTCAGTTGTATGTTTAATATAATATTCAATATATTCAAAAAGAAAACGTTGGGGGCACGAAGACGAGAATAAAAAAAAAAAGAAAAACAAGATTTAAAATACGAAGAAAAGAAAACGTTGGGGGCACGAAGACGAAGAATAAAAAAAAAAGAAAAACAAGATTTAAAATACGAAGAAAAGAAACGAAAGGGAGGGTTAAAAAAAAAAATATGGTAGAATGACCAGCGTTGAAATTATCCCTCTCTCTTTCTTCTTTCATCTTCTTTAGGTGACATAGGATAGAAAAAGGGGGGTAGGGAAGAATATTCGGTGTATAAAAAGAGAAGCAGGTTCTCAAAGTAAAAGAAAAAGAAAGAGAGAGAAAGAGATAAAAATTCTCGATAGGGTGGACGTTCGCAGCTAGCAAATCACAGCATCATTTATCATCGAAGCATCATCCATCTCGGACAACTGGAATCTCTATTTTGCATTCGACTTATCCGGGTGTCAAGACGTATCGCGTTTCTCGTCCCCCCCTTTTCTTCTCGAATTTTTTTAATCTTTCTCTTTTTTCTTGTCTTTTTGTTATATTCTTTCTCCCTTCTCCTTCCTATACAAAATTTTATAAATGTTACCATGAATCGCATGAAAATCAAAAGACGTAACAAAATAAATGAACTTAAATTATAGTCACATATTAATACATCAATAAACAGGCTCTCTTTTTCTTTCTAATTATCAATTATGGTAATTAATTTTTTTCTTATTTGGATATTGATTAGGTTTAGAAGAGATTTATTATTTAATCTCGGAAATTAACGGTCTTCTGGCACACCGGCACCGCCCCGTAACGGCTAATGGTAAGCGGTAAGACTCGACTTTCCATTCTCGTTAAAGTTTGATTTAAACGTCTCGTCGAGCTTCACTCAGTCGAGACGGGTCTCGTAGAACGACTAACTATACTCTCGATCGTAGGCGAATGTTTCATAAAAGACAGAGAAAGAAAATGAGACAGAGATAAAGAGGAAGAATGTCTTATGTCCAGATTAACATACGTTCATACTCAACTTATTTGTAAATTACAACACAAAAATATATAAATATTAATAATATATCTTTTTTATTTAATATTATTATTATAACAAATTAAGAATTTAATTTTCATAGATTTATATATATATATATATTATTGTAAATTACACACACAAAACATATATAAATATTAATTAGATATCTTTTATTTAATATTTATTATTAACACAATTAAGAATTTAATCATAGATTTATAACTTTCCATGTCGATGGGCTTAAAACTTTTCAGCCCTCCTTTATTAGGCTCAAAACTTTTCAACCCACCTTATGTTAGACTCAAAACTTATTACTACCAATACGAAAATATATAATATAGTTAACTAAGTAATAGTACTAAAATAATGGTGCAACAAACTACAGTTAATCGAACGATATAACGAAAATATATATTTTATATATTAATAAAATATTAAATATATAATTTTTTATATAGTTATATAAAAATACACGTGAAAGTTTTCCCTTACTTCTTAGAATCAGCTGTGACCATTGGATTTTATTAGTTACACAGTTTATGGTTCTAATGAACATTTACAACTATGTAAAATTTAAAAAAAAAAATTAGTGTCCTTTCAACTTAGTTCTCCTTCCACCCTTGTTAAATTAGAATATTAATCATCCCTTCCAGATTCCGGACAAGATTAATAGACGTTAGAAGGACGAAGAGAAATATAGATAACTTCGTAGTTACATTCTAGAACGATAGATGTATATAAGGAACTTGAGATCTATAGATCGTCAGTGTGATAAATGCGATCGTTTGCCTGATTCTCATATAACTTTATCAATCAGATTAACTATACTAGTTCTCTAATGCCAGTTTTGCTAGGATGACAGGATATCACTTATCCTAATTGACACGCGAAGATTCTGTTCATTAAAATCATTAACAAACAAACCAAAATATAAAACATATATTTTAACAATTATAAATATACAAAATGTTAATGAATATATAATTATTAATATAATATAATTATACATAAATATAATTACAATATATAATTATTAATATAATATAATTATATATAAATATAATTACAATATATAATTATTAATATAATATAATTAAATAAAAAAAATATAATTATTACTATACAATACAGTTATTAATATAATATAATTATATATAATATATAATTATAATATAATTATTAATATGATTATCTCTAATTTTAATCGTGAAATTGATTCAATCGAAATATCGTTAAATATCGTTTCAAATAAAAAAATAAAAAAAGAAAAAGATAAAAGTCATAAAAGTCTATTTAGAGTAAATTGTGAATTAAAAAACCGATCGATCAAGACGCATAGAATGATGATAAACAGGAGATACGATCTGAATTTATCGTCATCAATTACGCGGGGATCAATTATATTCGCTTAGATCAATCTAACGGTTTTATATATTCTTAATAAAAAAGATCGTACGAATAGCTGGTAACCTCGATTGAAAGAATAAGGATTAACGGAAGTTTTACTATTTTTATTTGATAAAAATTCTTAAATGATTACTGTGAAAATTGGAAGCAACGTTCGATCTTGAATTTCATAGTTTTTTTTTTTCTTTTTTCTTATCATATTCTCTCTCTTTCTCTCTTTCTCTTTTATTCAATTCAGTTTATTCTGTTACACGTGACGTGTAAAAAGACGTAGGTCATGGTGAAGAACGGAAGTTGAAGAAATAGCTGATAGTTGGTTGGTACCAAGCAACAGTAATTAGTTATGGTCGTCGTTGTTTTTTAGATGATCATCATTAACGATCGACTTACTATAACGATCAAATATGAAATATATATTTTTCTATTTATTTTATTCCCTTTTTTCGTATTTTTTTTCTTTTTTTTTACGGGTGACGTTTCTCGTTACTAGGATAAATTATTGATATTCCATCTCTGTTTCTCTCATTTCTTTCTTCCCATCATTTTCCACTACATTTCGCGTCTAAGCCATTATAATTGACGCTCAGTCGAAATTTATTTATTTTTAAATCATAATAATAATAATAAGACAAAAAAAGAAACAGATCAGTAACTCTTAATATATCGTTTAACGTCGTGAAAAAAAAAAGAAACGAGATTTCTAATTTCTTCGTAATTTACGAATAATTAATTTTGTTTCGGATAAATTATAGGCAAAAAGATTTTCGAAGGGGAAACATTTTTTTTACGAATCCTCTCCCACCTTTTCTTTTCTTTTCTTTCTTTCCCCCTCCTACCTCCCTTTCTTTTTCTGTCTACGTTTCCATAAAAAATATCGAAGTGGTAATAAATTTACATTTTACAAGCACCCCCTCTCTCTCTCTCTCTCTCTCTCTCTCTCTCGTATATTTGCAATTGGAATTCACGGTCGTTTTACATTGACGACAGGAAGAAATGAAAAAAGATAAAGATAGAGAGTAAGGTGGGGGAAAAGGGGGTGGGTAAACTAAGAAAAGAAAGAAAGAGAATGAAGGTTCGAAATGAGAAGAGAAGATGAACGTTAATTATTTCAAGCTCGATTGCAATTACTCATACCGAGAGAGTAGTTGCTCGTTAAGACAAGATATTCGAGACCTCGAACAATCTTCATGAAGCTCGTTAGCGAAAGGATAAATATTTCCGATTGGGTCTCCTTTCTTTTTCCTATTACACTTTCGTTGTTTCTTTATTTACATCTTGCTTTCTTTATCTTTATATTATAATTTTTCATTTATTATTGTCTTCTTTTATTTTTTTCATTCGATTAAATTATATCTCGTCATTGTTTCGATAAGTGGAATAATATTTCATTATAATTCGATATTTCAATATTTTATATTTTTATGATCGATTAATTTCTAATCGAATTAAGAATGTTTTGAAAGTACGTTAAAATAATACGAAGTTTAATGAAAAGTTTTAAGAATGTTTTTTATTTAATGTTTTGGTCAATGTAATAATTCCAAATTGATTCACTAAGTCATTTATAAGTTATTATATAATAATTAATGTTGAAAATATTTTTCATAGAATATGATCGAAAATGTGTAACATTTAAATGTCGTAATTAATAATTAAACATTTTCGATACTTCGATATTCAGAATTTTGATAAAGATTTCAATCAAATATTATTTTTGTCGCAAAGTTAATAAAGTTATTTAAAATTTGTTCATATTATTTTATCATTTCTTATACAATTAATACAAAGTTATTGATAAAATTGTTTATTTTTATTTTTAAATATACATTATTTTCTCTAGCATATTAGACATAATGAATTTATTTAATAAAATGTTTGTAAAACGTAAATGTGTTGAAGAAATTTTCAATTGTCAGCACTTTTATTTCCGATTGTACCTCCCAAACGACCATAAAGACATGACAAACAAATAAATATCGATCATCGTGTTTGTCATTGAAAATCATTTTATCGGATCTAAGTTACGTCACATAATATTTCTTTTTTTACGAGGTCAACAACGTAGATCCATTTACAATTCGAACTCTAACATACATAGATGCCAATCTGAAAAGGTGAGGCTCGTATATAAAGGAGAGATTTAAAGAATAATTTGATCGAAATCGATCGATGATCATTATTCAAGGTTCAATTAAAGGCGGCAACCCGTGTGATTCTAATTCGAGTACGAATATATCGATATTTTGTTCGTATCGATTGCTTCTAGGTGGGCCAGTCTCGTTTCATTTTAATGCAATATGCAAGAGCGGAATTCGTATTGAGAATTAAATTACATTAATTATTATTCCAATAGAAAGATTTTTTAAATAAAATAACTAAATGTAATTCATAAATATTTCATTTTGTACATAATACATTTATTAAATCATAAAATTTGACATGACTCTAGACAACATGATTTAAATAAATTAAATGTTTATAAAAATATACAAAAAGGGCTTAAAAATAAATTCATCGTTAAATAGATTTGAAATAAAATCCATCCCTAATTGGTGGTCATTGTCGTGATTCAATCAAAAAAGAGCATAAACAGGGATCTCAAATTGAAAATTAAATTAGATTATTATTCCAATGTAAATAAAAAAAAATTGTAATTCATAAGAATGTAATTGAAAAAATACATGTAATTAATCGTAACATATTGATTTAGATAAATGAAATGTTTATATAGGATTGAAAATAATTTCATTGTAAAATAGATTTGAAATGAAAATCCGCCTCTGATTGGTGGCATCGTCGTGGTCGAAGCAAAAGAGAGCGTGGGCGCGCACCTAGTCGTATCGATCGTTGGATTTTTCGACGACCGTTTCAGAGCAAGATACACTGGGTGGTCCCATGAGATGTACACACAACAATGAATCATACCTCGAAGAAAAGGATTTCGGTGTGACACAGTACCAACTCTTCCTCGTATTCCCTCAAGGTGATCTATACGAGCCAGTATTAAAACCCGGAACCGATCTTTTTAAAGATCCTTTATTTTATTTTAATATTCCTTTCTTTTAAAACATTCCAAATTCTTCAGTTAATTCTTATTTTTAATAATAATAATAATCATATTAAATATCTAATTTATTTTCTAATACAATTAATATTTTTTAAACTTGTATTATTTTTCTAATTTGTTCTCTGCCAACAGTGTTTTCATTTTTCTGATCGAAATTCGTATTATTTAGTTTATTATTGTTTATACATATGTATATTTTTTAATTACACATAACAGTGCTTAGAAATAATATTCGTATGTATTTTGTTAAACGAAACCATTGAGCATACCGATTTGTTTTGTTCCGATAGTTCAAAAAGGGGAAATAATTATTTCACGCCAGAATTGATTGTTTAATGTGCAAGAGATTTAATATTCAATTTAAATCATAATTATTTAATAATTCATTTATGGTAGGTTATACTTTTTTACCTGGAGAAAAGAAAAGAAAGTGAAATTTTTGAGTAAATATTTAAAACAAAAAAAATAGAATGGTGTCAGTTAAGTTAAAAACCCAAATAAAAAATATTGAACACAAACATTCGAGTTTATCGAATTTAAGCAGTCCCCATTTTCTTGCTGAAGGAACATCTAATTAAATTAAGCTCTTGTTGATAGATTTCAATCAGATTCGAAAGGGGCCACCGTTGAGTGTCGACGTTGCTTGTCGAGGGAAGTTTCGATCTACACGCCCCTAAAATTTAACAAGCCACCTACCCCATGTTCTCAGCCTCCCGCATGTCATCTCCTTTCCTTCTTTCTCTTTCTACGATTAATTAACTCGATCCTTTTCCTTTCTCTCTTTCTCTCTCCCTCTCTCCTTCTTTTTCTCACGTCCCAAATCTTTCATAGTATTCCGAGTAATTCAATACATTGTTATACGGGTTATACAATAATTATTAATATATGATATATAATAAATATAATAATATATAATAGATATAAAATATATTATAAAAAATTATTAGATATAATATGTCCATATAACTAATATAATATAAGATATAATAATAAATAATAATTAGATATAATAATCATCATAATAACCAGCGATCATGCAGGCGGAGTTAAATAAATATAATAAGATATAATATATTTCTTATATAATTATAGCTATTATAGCTAATATAATAAGATATAATAATAACTAATATATATAATAACCATATATATATATATATATATATAGCTAGTATAATAAGATATAATAATAAATAATAATTACATATAATAATAACAATATTGCTAAAATATAACAGAACGAAGTCCTAATAAAAAGAAGAAAAGAAGAAGATAATAATATTAATATTATAATATTATTAATTTATAATATTTGTATTATACATAATAGATATAACATTTTGTTTTCAATTATAAACAAAATAATACATAAAACCTAAATGTATAAAACTAAAAACACAAATCGAAAATAATAATAATAATAAAATAATTGAAATAAAAATTTCTCTCTCTGTTAAGAACGCGATTCATTGATTAAACATACGACGTGTAATGAAACGCTCGTGCATGTTTTAACGATTCAAAATTTGTTCGATCAGATTCGAATTGACTTAAAAGCAGAAAGCCGGGAATAAATACGACCGCGTGCACGTGCTCGGTCCTCTCTGGTTTGATAATAATCTCGAATTACATAATCGAAGATACCTTGGACGAATGTGAAAAAGAGTCAGGAGCCAGGGATACGATCGGCAAGGTGTATCGGCAAAACGATTATTATCCGGGAGTCTCCTTCGGGCTGTCCGGATTCGTGCTCACTTTATTTCCTCGGTCGTTAGCCTTCGCGTGCGTTCCGAAAAATCATGAAAGTTATATATTCTCACACACGTGCTCACATACACACACACGTACACACATTTATGTACACATCTATTATACAAACGGTGATGCAACAGAAACGGCTAAACGTTCTTCTTAAATCCTTGAGAATAAAAGCTGCTTTACTTCTTGTACAAGCCGAAAAGGAAGAAAAGGAGGTGGAGGAGGTGGAGGAGGAGGAGGAAGAAGAAGAAGAAGTTGAAGAAAGAGAAGGCCAGTTCATAGGCAGCTGGCGAAAAGGCATTTATTACCTCTCGCTACATTTTACGGGTTCTTAATCCCTTTCCTGCCGTTATATCCTGGATTGGTGGAGGATTTCGAGTAGCATGCCAAAGGATTTTGACGTTTCTTTGAGAAATCCACACTAATCTTTTCTCTCTTCCTCTTTTTATCTTTTTCTCTCTTCCTTCCTTATTTATTTTGCCATCCTCAATCCTTCTCTTTATTCATAAATTTTTCTTCTAATCCTTACCACTTTCTTTTTCTTTTTAATCCTTTGTCCTAAAACGTTTCTATTTTTATTTCTTTTATTCCAATTTTTCTTTTTTTTCACACATTTGTCATATTTTTTATTACATATTATATATGTATTATGTTATATTATTTTATTTGATTTTATTTTATTTTACGGGATAAACCCATTAACACAAAATTTACAAAACGAGGTCAGGTGAAAGAAATAAAGATAGTTACAGAAAAATAAAGTACAAATAAAGGTAAAGATTATATGTTATGTCTTATATTTATTTGTTTGTTTTTTTTTTTATTTTTTATCAGCTAATCCATCTTTTATTTCATTTAATTTTTCTAATTTTCCCACAGTATATATGAAATTTTTCCCAGACTTAGATTACACCTCGAATGGTCAGAAACATGTCGTCGTCGTCGTCGTCGTCATTCGTACTTTTTAGAAAAAGATTTTCTTGAGAAACGTAGAGAAACATAATCGGTGTTCATATTCGGTTAGCAGGTTGGATGGAAAAGCGACTTTTTCATACGGCTAGACGGATAATCGTTTAGAAGGAAGTACGTGATAAACGTGAACGATCGGGAAGAGTTATGATCTTAGGAAGTGACAAGAAACCGGTGCAATACCATAAATGGGGTTCTCTTATATGAACGAACTCGTTACTTTGTTTTAATAAAACTTAGAAAATTCTTAAGATTCTCCAACGATATTTAATAATTACATTTGTTTTTTCAGACATTTTTTTTAACAATTTTTCTACAATTTCATTTTGACGCTATACCGATTGATATTTCTCGGTTTGAAAAATCTTATAAATATTTCATAAAAAAAAAAAGGAAGAGATACAAATACGATGGATATAATTAAATGATACATTTCAAAAAATTTAATCAGTTTCATTTTTTACATTATACTATCAGACAAGAATACAAATATTGTTAATCGTTCAATTAAGAAATTGTAAATAATTTTTCTACAATTGAATTTGTACAGCTGTTATTCGATTACAAAAAAAAATAATCTTTTAATTTATTAAATAATAATATTTTTCGCGTAAAAAAAAAAAAGAAAAAGAAAAGAAAATACGAAAACACAAATACGATTCGTTAAATTATTGTTAGCAACGTACGAGAAAGTACATTGAAGGTACCTTTTGGTCCGAAGAAAAATAATAAAGAAATAAAAAAAATGATCTCGCACATTGGTGCGAGCAAAGTCGAGATAAGAGAGAGAGCATTCAGTTTCGAGAATACTCGAGAGAGTCTCGGGGATTATTAAGAGCGAAATAAAATCGCGAGACAATCGTTCGACCGTACCATTTTATCGGAGTCATGAGTGAGGAAGAAAAAAATGAAAGAAAGAAGGAAATAAAGAAGGAAAGAAAAAACAAAAATGGAGAAACGTGCACTTATTCTTGTCGGATTATCTGAACACAAGGAAAGATCAACCGAGAGAAAGAGAAAAGAAAAAGAAAAAGAAAGAGAGAGAGAGAGAGAGAGATAGTTTCGAATGTAAAAAAAAAAGAAAATATTAACCACCCAATTCGTTTCGATAAGAGACCAAAATTCGATCCCACATCTGGAACATATTCCTCGTATCATTTCTCCAGAAAATTTTGGTTAACCTACGTGCGAAAACGTAATACTTCTCCTCCTCCTCCCCAATCACCTTCCTCCCCCTCCCTCATAAATATATTTTTATATAACAGGTAACCCACCTACAACACGGCATCCTATAAACACGGTTTCGTTATAACACGATTCATAAATTAACAAATTTTTCTATAACACCGGATAACATGATTTTGACTATTAACATAATTGTGCTCATAATTATGAAATTGGTCTAAGTCATATATCCCTTGTTTCAAGATATTTGAAGATTACATTTGAACGCACTAAATGAATTCTATATAATATTGAAATAACAATAACCACTATTTAATAATTCATTTTTAACAATATCGTGAAAATTACATCGAATTAATTGAGTTTAAATAATGCGGTGTGAAATAACTCATAAACTTATTTATTTTTTAATTTTGACTTTTACACCACTTTCATAATTATGGGTACAATTATTTCCAAAATAAATTATCTTCGAATAATTTTTACGCGAAATAAATATTAACTCTGGGAATCTCGTATAACACGGTTTCACATAAACACACGACATTTTCTAGGAACTTATCCTACCATGTTATAGGAGAGTTACAAGTATTAAATATATATATAGTACGATTTCCCATAGAATGATTTCACCTTTTACGATTGAGAAAGATCCTCACATTTTTGAGGAGGAGAAACGCGGATCGAAACTCTCGATATGATGAGGAGGCAGGGGGGAGGGGAGGGGGTGGGGGGAGAGGGTTTACGTTTCTCTCCCGAGCGATAAAACTTCGGTCTGATCGACATTGGAACACAATGGGGTTTTCGATTTTATTATGACCAGCTGCAAGAAAGAGTAACCCGATTGAGACAGAGAGAAGGGGTGGGAATGGGGGGGGGTAGGAGGCAGAGAGAAGAGGGGAATAATAAAAAAAAATATAAAGAGATAAGAACCGAATGCCCGAAGGCGATCGTAACTCACGCCGGTGTCTTTCAAGTTGTCGTCGCTCGACGAAACTGTGTCAAATCGATGAAATAGCCTCTGGACTTATTTCAAGAGATAAAGAAAGAATGGAGAGAGAGAGAGAGAGAGAGAGAGAGAGAGAGAGAGAGAGAGTGCTTTCCTTTGGAAAATAACTTTTAAATATTAATCGTATTCTTAAGTTATGCGATCTCGATTTTATAAGTAAGCGACTTTTTGCAGTTTCTGCAAAACCAGATAAGAAATCGTAGGTTTTTTAGACCGAGAAAGAAAAATATTATGTGTCAATAAATATGCCTGTGTTTTGTATATATCACCTTTTTTTTTTCAATTTAAATTAAATATGTATATTTGTTCTTTTTTTTATTACGAAAAGCTATTCAAACGTAGAAACAATAATTGTTGACATTTCTCGTGTAAAAAGAAATTATAATTGAAAAACATGTGTAAGGAAAGTAAAGTAAACGGTTGATCGTAAGATTTGAAAGATTATAATATTATCCGAAATAATGAGTAATTGAATTGATTTGAAAAAAAAAATAAGTAAAAATAAGTAAACAGTTGATCGTAAGATTTGAAAGATTATAATATTATCCGAAATAATGAGTAATTGAATTGATTTGAAAAAAAAAATAAGTAAAAATAAGTAAACAGTTGATCGTAAGATTTGAAAGATTATAATATTATCCGAAATAATGAGTAATTGAATTGATTTGAAAAAAAAAATAAGTAAAAATAAGTAAACAGTTGATCGTAAGATTTGAAAGATTATAATATTATCCGAAATAACGAGTAATTGAATTGATTTGAAAAAAAAAATAAGTATAAATAATTAAACAGTTGATCGTAAGATTTGAAAGATTATAATATTATCCGAAATAACGAGTAATCGAATTGATTTGAACAAAAAAAGTAAGATAAATGTTCTAAAAATTTGTATTAACCAATGTATTTTTTTTTTTTAGTCGAGGAAACGAGTAATGTCAAATCGTGCCGGGGGCGTGATGCTGGCAGGGATCGAAGTCGAATTTGAAATGGTTCCGAAGCGAGCCGAGTTCTCGATTAATATCCATCGGAGAAAAAGGATTAAGGCACAACAACAACAATCTATCTGCGTTAGTAATGATCGCAATACCGTTCTCTCCTCTCTACGTACGAGCATGCTCTCGAATACAATAATAAATAATTAAAGTTACCGAACCGGATGAGATTCGTTCCTCGAGACGTACGACCGAAATTACTCGCGAACGAGAGAGAGTGAGAGGGAAAGAGAGAAAGGAAAGATGTGTCCCGAGGAGATTTCGTGTCGTCGGACTTAATTACTTCTGCGCGAGCATTAATGGTATACGCGAACGTAGTTTTACGTTCCATGGTGTACACTATACTGTCCGCACATTTGCCATTTTATTACCTTCTTCGGCAGGTGGACAGATGCTGCTTGGCTACTACTCACCAACCCTCCTCCTCCTCCTCCTCCTCCTCGGGGGCTCTAACTACTTTTATTTATTTATTTATTTTTTTCAATTTTCTTTCGTAAGTTCATTTTGAATTTTAAAAACCCTCACGGTTGACGTATGTATATACATCAACCCTTTTTATAATTTATCTACCAAGACTACTCGACTTTACATTACGAAATTTTTCTCTAACTTAAATGTTGGTAATTTTATTATTCAAATAATACCCAATCGAGTGAGAAGTGTTTTGAAAAATATAATTGAAAATTTTACATTAGAAATGATGTAATGTAAAAATACGTTCTATTTGTATTTTATTGCAGGATAGACGTTTAATTGTTCTCATTGGTTTTGATTAGTGGATACTGCGATAAACAGAAGGATAATCTTATTTCTAAAGTAATGTGTCATAATAATTTGTACCTTTTTTCTCTCTTTTTCTTTTTTCTCGTAGTACATACGTCAATTTTAATTTGAATCTATTTATTTAGTTAAATCTATCAATTTAAATCAAGTGATCTAAATAATCTTAATATATTTTCTTTTTTTATATATATATATATTTTTTTTTTTCTTCGAAGAGAGCAATGATTGATAGAACAGAAGTACGTATTATAATTCCTTCGTAAGGCATGAATATAATAATGAAGATCACACACATAAAAGTTCATTATACTCGTGAGATTTAAATCATATGCAACGTCATCTAGATGAAAGATTTCTTTTTATCTTTTTGATATTTTTTCTTTTTATTTAATTTTTTTTTTTGTAATTTCTCTTTTTCTTTTTCTTTTTCGTTATGCACTATTCTTTGAAAGAGAGAGAGAGAGAGAGAGATAGGGATACTCGCAACGTCCAATTTGTCTTGTCCGCCTCGATGTCATCTGTCGTTTCACTGGCCTTGCTCCTTCGTTCATTATTGCCAATTATTTGTCCGACCGGGGACGAAATTGCACCCTGGTCAGCATCTGCGGGCTTTCAAGTTGCTCCGATGGGAAGCTTAATTGCCAAGCCCGAGTCGTTGTTACGTGAGCGAGCACTCGTTTCTACTTACGTACTCTTCTTACACGATAACTATTCATTTCTTCGTAATCCCTTCCAACCCTTAAAATAAACAAAATGTATAAAGAAAAATCTGAAAAGATAATTTTTCCATGCTTACAATTAAATTTAACAATGAATTGAAACAAGAAAATTTAAAATAAACGTTTTGGTTTGTATAATTGCATCTTCGTAATCCCTTCCAACCCTTAAAATAAAACAAAATGTATAAAGAAAAATCTGAAAAGATAATTTTTCCAAGTTTACAATTAAATTTAACAACGAATTAAAAAAAGAACATTTAAAATAACGTTTTGGTTTATATAATTGCATCTTCGTAATCCTTCCAACCCTTAAAATAAAAACAAAATGTATAAAGAACGTTCTGAAAAAATAATTTTTCCAAGTTTACAATTAAATTTTACAACGAATTGAAAAACGAAAATTTAAAATAAACGTTTTGGTTTGTATAATTGGATCTTCGTAATCCTTCCATCCCTTAAAATAAAACAAAATGTGTAAAGAAAATCTGAAAAGATAATTTTTCCAAGCTTACAATTAAATTTAACAACGAATTGAAAAAGGAAAATTTAAAATAAACGTTTTGTTTGTAAAATTGCATCTTCGTAATCCTTCCAACCCTTAAAATAAAAAAAATGTAAGAAGAATTGCATTCGAGATAAATTAAATATCAAACAATATTTATGTTTATCATTAAAAATTTTGAAATTATTATAATGTATATATATATATATATTTAAATAAAAAATGATTTGTGTGCCGAGAAAATTTAATTCGGAAAAGATTGGGAAATAAGATAATGCATGAACCATCATCAAGTTTTACTAAGGATCAACTTAAACAAGAACTACCCCATCCATTTACATAATAGCCAGATCAAACTAACGTCACTCAAATCGTTCGAACCCTTTCAATTATCAAAGGTGTTCGGAGATATTTCTTAAAAGGTTGCTTTCATCGAGTCGGAAAAATTCCTTTCTAAATCTAAGATAAGATAAGAAAAAAAAAACAAATACGTAAACCCTTTTCTTAAAAAGGTCGAACACGATCGAATTATTAATAGAAAAAAATTCTTTTTATATTTGTGTGGCACGGAGAGAAAAGAAAATATTTCTTTTGAATTTTTGATTCTAACTTTTTGATTCTAAATCTATTTCAATGTACCCTACGTCATATATAGAAGAAAAATAATAAAAAAAGGAAAAAAGCAGAAGAAGAAGAAGATGAAAAAGAAGATGAAGAAAATACGTTGTATGTTATGGTATGTTATGTTATGGTATGGTATGGTATGGTATTTGATGCAAAGGCAAGAGTAGAAGAAGAAGAAGAAGAAGAAGAAGACCATATGTAAGATTCAAACGCCCACGATGATTCGACGCTCGATAAGATCGGCCTAAGGCCCAAAACGTGGGCTCTTAACTGGACGATGTAATCTTCCATTCGTAATACCGTGAAATCAATAAATTATCGTGCAACATCTATCCAACGTTGATTAATAGTCAAGAAACTTCGTTTATTTTTCGTCCAATGTTATTACGTACGCACATAGTGATCCAGAAAAACAAAAAAGGAAAGAAAGAAAAATAAAAATAGAAAAAAAGAAAACGACAACACAAGCAACCATCGATTAAATAGAACGCTTCTAATAACTGTTAACATTTAAATAAGATAATATCGAGGGCTACCATAGAGAAGGATAATTAAAAAGAAATAATAATAATAATCTACGAATGTATATATTAAAGAATCGATGAGAGAAATCAAATATAACAATCATTTTACGTTGCCATCAAAATTATAAGATCGATCTCCCGTTGATATTCATTTTATGGGGGCAACATCTAATAATCATCGATGGGCGAATCAAACCATGGATATATTAAGAAAAAAAAGAATACGAGAAGAAGAAGAATATGAGAAGTGGATCAAAATCATAGGAATTTAAAGGCAAGGATGAAGATAAAGAAAAGATAATTACGATGACGATGATGATGATGATGACGATGATGAGGGAGAATAAAGTGGGTGGGGGAGAGAGTTAGGAGGAGAAGGAGTAGAAGTAGGAGGAGGGTGGAGGGGGGGTTAGAGAAGAATCTTTTGGAATATTTGAAGTTGCTGTTGGCCAGGGCGCCTACGAACGTTTCCGCCCACGTGACTTGTTACATGCATAGGGAAGAAGAAAGTCTCTCGAGGATGAAGATTCCTTAGGTGGATTCATTAATACGTCCGGTTATTAATAGAGGACACGGTTTGGTATAAAAGGATCGTAAATACGTTAGAAAGAGAGTGTGTAAGAAAGAATGGAGAAATGATAGAAAGAAAGCAAGAAAGCAAGAGAGAAAGAAAGAAAGAGAGAGAGAGAAGAGAGAAAATAAATGAGAAAAGAGAGAGGGAGAGAGAGATAGCGTATGATGAGATATACGTGTGGGTGTTCAGTGGCCGCCCATGTCGATTGGCGTGCGGTCCGCCCGAAGTAACAATTTAATTACAGCACGAGCTTCGATATGTATAGCAGCCACCCACGGTAAATTGATTTTGCCACGGTATTAAGGCTATCTCTATCTCTCTCTCTCTCTCTCTCTCTTTCACCTTCCCCCTCTTTCTTTCTTTCTTCCTTCCTTCCTTCCTTTCTTTCTTTCTTTCTTTCTTTGGCTTACGTTCAATTCTATCCATCTCTCTTTATCTTTCTTATTGTTAATTTTTTGTTCCTTCTTCTCATTTTTTTCCAATCTCTTTCTCTTTCTTCGAACTGGATTTATAGAAGCCATGGCTTATAAGCCCGGCAGCGCTAAACGGTAGTCAAGAAATAGAGTTCGCAAGGCGTCGTAATTAAGAGAAGGTCCCCTTCTTTCTTTCTTTCTTTCTTTCTTTCTTTCTGTATCTTTTTCTATCTCTTTCTCTTTATTTCTTTCTTTCTTTCTTTGCAAACCTCTGAATTCGTTCCACTTTTTTGCACTGGAAGAGCTATGATCTTGAACGGAACGAACGAAGATGAAACTTTTTCGATCTTCTTTCATTCGACTATGTGGTAGCTTCTTTTCTTTTCTTTTCTTTTTTAATTTCTTTTTTCTTTTTCTTTTTAATTACTTTTTCTCATAATTATTTATTTCGATGAGATATTGTTCAATGAAACGAATCTTATCTTCGGTTCAAAGTAACTGTTACCAACTGTAACGAAGAAAAGAATTCAATTAAATATAAATAATAATTTACAATAAATTATTAAATTTCTTGGAGATTGTAATCAATAATTTGTATGAATTGTTTATAAATGAACTAGAAGGTTTTGAGTTCTGTATAATACGTTTGAAAGTATCTTAAAGTTTCTTTAGCAAAAGTTTTCGTTGGGGTAGGTCTTGTGAGAGATGTTGGTCTTACTATACTTTTTCTCATAATAATTTATTCGGAAAAATATTATTTCATACAAAATAAATCTTATGGTTGGTTCAAAAATAAATTGTACCAATTGTAAAATTGAATATTATATAATTGGTTTATAATTTTTGATGCTTACTGAAAAATAAGAAAAGAATCTAGTTAAATATAAAAAATAAAATATAAATACAATATATATATATATAAAATATAAAAAATAAAAATAATTATAATAAACTTATTAAATTTTTTTGAGATTGCAATGAATAATTTGTATGAATTATTATAAATGAGCTAGAAGGTTTTTGAGTTCTGTATAATACGTTTGAAAGTATCTTAAAGTTTCTTTAGCAAAGTTTTTCGTTAGGGTAGGTCTCGTGAGAGATGTTGGTCTCTTTGAAAAGCATTTCGTTAGAGCGAGGGTATTATTTCAGCGGCTCGCCACCCATAACGTGGAACAATCGCCCTGTAGCATAAGAGAGAGAGAGAGAGAGAGTGAGAGAGAGAAAAAGGAAGAAAGTATCTTGAATCAGCACCTCTCTCTCTCTCTCTCTCTCTCTTTCTTTGCAGCCGCCACGGAAGAATCAGTTTCGCGTGCCAGAGAACAATGAACATGGTCACGATACGTCTTCGTTTTACGGAAGAAATGTTCAAGTAACTTCGAAGAATGGATCTTACGTTTTAACATTTTCTCTCTCGTAAAAATAATTATCCTTTAAATACTAATAATCATCTTAAATATATCGAAAGAATAAATACCATTTCCCAAATATAACACTCAAACTATTATTTTAATACGATATGAAATACGATAAGAAATTATTACGATAAGAAATATTTTAAAAGTTTTAGATACGTTGAAATATTAAACGATTTTATTACCAATCTCTCCAGTGATATAAATAATAATAATTTTAATATAAAACTATATATTATATAATTATAATAATTAAATTATTAAATATATATATTAAATAATTATTATATATTATATCATGTTAAATATATTCGAACATATAACGACACTTAAAGTGTTTAACCAATATCGAAAGAATAAATACTTAAGCAAACTTAAAGGAAAGTTCATCTTTCTTACGTTTTATGAGATCGTCTCATCAAGATTAGTAGTTCTACCTGGTCTATCGTTAGAAACGTGTTGGCCAACCGGTTAAGTTTAGTGATCGTGAATAGCCAGGTTATTCTTATTGTACCGAATTTCAATGAATAGCCGAAAGGGAAGAAAGTTTTCTTAAACCCTAATCGAGTGGTATTAGGTAAAACGCCGTCTGCGTGTTTCCTGTACGAGAATCGTGTATGAGGTAAGAAGGATAGAAGAAAAAGGGTAGGGAAGGGTAGGAAGTTGAAATATTGCATTCAACTAGAAAAAGAGAAGATTGAGAAAGGAATTAGGGCAGGTAGTTGTACCTTGGGTACTTACACTTTCGGTGTAAGATTTCTATATCCTAACACCGTTCTATTTATCTTCAAACGAATTAGTATTGGTATTTTGGTCCTTGCTCGTTCGAGTAAATATTTATCCTCGTTACGTTCGGCTCGACGAAGAAACGTGTTTGTGTGCTCCCAGTATTTTTCGAAAATCCTCTCTTTTTTTTTCTTTTTCTTCAAACGGAAGGAAAAAAAAGATAAAATAAGAGAAAGATAAAGAGAGAGAGAGAGAGAGTGAGTGGGAGGGAGGGGAGAATGGATTTGTAAAGGGGGTTATCGTGTTCCTTCGAGCGATAGACAAGCTTAGAAAAGTGAAAGCATCATTTGAAATCTCTCCTTCTTATTGAAAGAGATCTCTTAAAAAGGGAAAGAGAAAGAAATACTTACCTTTGTAATTTAATATCTTAGTTTCGTGTTATGTTACGTCGGATTAATTACCATCTTGGATAGTTGACCCAAATTATTTTGACATAATTAAATAATATTTCGTATTATTTCTTTCTTTTTTTTCTTTTTTACTTCATTTTAAATATTAAGACTCGTTTGAAAAGTAATTTCATTTTTATCAATGGTAAATATGATACGTGGTAAGTTATATTAAGTAAAATATTATTATAGGACGTTTACATTTTCTATCTCAACATTTTATACGAATGGTACTTGAATCTTTTCATTTTACTTTTTTTTTTTTTATATAGATTATAATATCCGTTTATTTCGTAGATCATTGAGCTAACAATGATAATGTGTTGGTAAATATATTTAACGTTAATATAAATATATTATATGTAAAATTCAAACATTTAATAGTCTACATTTTGTTTCCCAAAATTGTATAGAGAAATGAAATTTAAATCTTTTCACAGATAATTGAACTAATAATAAGAAGGAAAGATTATACAATAGATTTAAAATAAGGTCTTAAAAATTTTAATGAACGTTTACGTTGTCTTTCTCAAAAATAATATGAAAAAGAAAACTCGAAAAACAGCAATCAAGTAATTATAGTCTTATGAAGAGATTATTCGTGGATGAATGAAAAGACGAGATTTGACAAGCGTTTTTCCAGGACAACAGACGCGTTTAGATGTTTACCCTGGTGCCCATCCTCTTTTCTTTTAGTAGATCTGTCTAGACTGTCAAATGTGGTACATAATTACTTTGGTTTTAGACTCGTCACGAGAGAACGAGAGAGAGAGAGAGAGAGAGAGAGAAAAGGTAACGATCTGTCGTCTGGTCCTTCGAAGGGATCATCTACTTTTTCTTACGTTCAAATTTTGGACGAAACGAAAGATAAAAAATGTGCCTGGAAATGTAGTCATTAATTTTGGAAAAGCTTTCATTATTCAAAGTCATACGTTGACGTTATCTTATTAAAGAAAACTTTATCTTGGAAATTAATACGAAACGACACGAATGAAAACGATTACGAATTATTTTATTATTTTGTTTCTTTTACACATGGGGAATCGTAAATATTTTTGTCGGATTGTAATAATATTTCTAGATCCAGTTGTTTTATATAATAATATAATAAATGTTAGATTAATAAATCTTGACAGAATATTATATTAATTAATAATATTAATAATAGAAAATTCGAACGTGTTTATCTTAAAATTACATTTTTTAAATTGACAAGCAATATAATTAAAATAATTTTCGAATTATATAATCTCAAATTGAAACGTTATTTAGAAAACTAAATTTTGAACGAGAAATGCGTAGGATCTATTTCGTAAGTTAAATTTTTCTTTTAACTTACAACTGAGATTTTATTGGAAATTTTTAGGAAAAAAAGTGATTTACATATATGTTATAACCATTAGTACAAATCATGATTCTTTTACCATACCCTTAGATAATTTGATTTCATTCATTGTGTCAGATTTAGCAGGACAATTCTGAGCGTGATTCAATGATCACGCATTTTCCTTTTCTGAAGCGTGTAATTTGTAGCAAATAGGCCACTAGGTCGAGTCAAACGACTTGTTAGTTTGCAGGTAGCGTTTTCGAGGTTTTACACAGAAGCTACCGACAAAGAGAATAAAGAAGAGCAGTGAATTGTCTGTTAGATTCAATATCAACGAGGGTGGTCCCCATTACTTTCTCTTTCTATTCGTCTCGTGACACAGTTTTTTTCTTTTCGATCTAACTACAATGGATTTTTCTTTCCTTTTTTTAAATACTACTTTACTTTCCATACCGCACTTTCATTTATCACCTAACATAAATCAAAGAGATAAATATCTTTCATATATATATATTACATCCACACAATACATAATAATATTTTAATTTATTAATCAATCGTTTATATTCTCAAACGAATTAGAAAATAAAAATAAAATAAAATACAAATAAAAATAAATACTAAAATAAGAGTAAAATACTAATTGTACAAAATTGATAAGAACGATATTCGTGCTCGAGGGAAATAAAGGACGAGAAGAAAAAAAAGAAAAAGAAATAAAAAACATTGACTCGAAGGAGAGAACGATTTTCGTTCTGAAACATGCAAATTCGAGATGGTAGTTGAAACACGTTACGTATTTGCGTGTTAAGGATTACTCGACAGTAATTTGTGGCTAGTGGAAATCTTCTGAATAATCGAAAGGTCGAAAATTTTCTCTCTCTCTCTCTCTCTCTCGTTTTTTTCGAACCTTCGTTTCGATAGCTTCGAGCGGTACGCTTGTTACGGACCATGAAAACGAGGAGAGAAAAGGGGAAGGGTGAAAAGGAGGTGGACGAGGTGAGCGGGGTGGGGTGGGGTGTGGGTAGGGTGAGGTGGTAGACATGGTACTTTGGTCCTTTATCGTTCAGCAAAGAAGTAACCGGTTAACGAAAGGCAAGCAGTAGTCGTGAAATTGTGCTAAGGTAAGAATCGTGACTCGTTAGCCCTTCTAAGGGCAACGGATGCCACGTGGCTACTTGAGATTCTATAAAAGCGTATCTGATGATCATTTTAAACGTCAGGGTTTTAAACCTGGTCACAACGCGTACACCCGTGTCGCGTTAAAAGGACTCGAATAACGAGAACTGTCTTCTGCTTCCTGATTTGTTTCGATCGTTATACTCGATCAACATGGGCCCGTTCTACAGAACCGACAATCTTCCTTCCATAGTAAGAAACAAAGAAAGAAAATAAAAGAAAAAGAAATATCGCGCGAATTAAAGTACTCTATCTTTGTGGTATGTATGTTAATTCAATTAATTAATTGAAACCACTTCATTTAATAATCAGCTTTAGATTTGATCACGATACGAACAATTTTCCAATTTGTCCGAGTAGAAATTCTTACGGGGTATTTAATGATTGCTTAAAAGGTAAATGTTTTTTTTTCTTTTCTTCTTTCTTCTTCTTCTTCTTTTCCTTCTGTTTCTTGTTTGACATAAAAGAAACAAGATAATGAAAAAGTATAGTAATATATATATATGTTATAGAATCTCGTGATATTCTTGTATTTTAAATATAAATTATTATGGAATTTATAAATCGCATGTAATAAAATTGTTTTTCCCTCGTTTTAAGATATTTTTCTTTCGAATGAAAATAACTTTAAGATGACGAGAATAGAATTTACGTTTTATATATAAATTTATTGAAAAAAATGAATAACTAATGAATCCCCCCCCCTGGTTCGGGTAATTCGTATTCGCGTTAAACGTGCAGGTGCAAACTCATGGTTAAAGATCATTTTTTGAAATGAGACTTCTTAGACGAGGGTAATGATAAAATTTTATGAAACGATAGTAAAAAAAAGAGGGAGAGAAAGAGATAGAACACACACAAACGAAACAATAAATATTTATTACGAATATTATTCTCGTTACACATATGTACGTAACCTTCGAAAAATCAAAATCTTTTTTTAAAAACAATTTTTTCCGTAGGTAAAATACGAACAGATCGTGTCGATCCCAAGCTTTACTACCCCAATGTAATTTTACAATCATAATTTGAAACTATAAATAGAATATTCTTAAACGTAAATAGCATTTGTGTGACCATGAAATATATTTTCGTTTAATTGGCACGCACAGAGACAGACGACTGATCGCGTTAACGTATTTTCCGATAAAAATCGTATTCACCTTTTTGTTTTTTTTTGCTTGGCATTAAAATATTGATCTTTATGATCAACGTTGTTGCTCGAATGCGGGGCTACTATAATATACATCGAGTATCATTAAATTCGATAATAATTCTCGTTTAATTGAAGGATTAAACTTTCACAAATTTTCGATCAATCGAAACACGAATTCGTTTTTATTTAATCATCGATTTTCTGCATTAAAATCAATCTCATCGATTAACCAAACAATATATTCGATATATTTCTTATAATTATTGCATATTTTACACTAATTAATCTATTTTTATTTAATCATCGATATTTTTTCTATTAAAATTTATCTCATAGACTAATCAAACCATATATTTTATACATGTTTTTATAATAACTGCATATTTTCCTGTTTAATAATATTTAAATAATATTTTATAGGGACGGAGATAAAATTTTATAATTGTCTTTATTACTTTACCTTTTACAGATTTTGATAGATCCGTTTCTTTTACGATCGTTTACAACAAGCTTTACAATCTATCTGCGTTACAATATAGAATAGAAAAATCATTAATTAATGTTAAATAATATAAAATAAAAACAAAAATTTTCTATAATAAATAACAATTATTATAATATATTATAATATATGATATTATAGTACAAAATATTTCTATATAATAAACGTCGATATTATTATTACAAAATAATTACAAATATTATCAAAAATAATAATAATAATAATAATAAAAAGAAAAAAAAGGAAAATAAAATCGATAAATCTTTGACGAAATTCTCGCAAAGCTTGCCATGCTTTTTCTTGTGTTTATTTTTTTCTTAGCAGAACGTGTTCTTAAGACTTACAGAAAAAGGTTGAATCTGGTTTTTTCGGTCGGTATGAAACAAAGAGAGGAAAGAAGGAAAGGAAAGGAAGTATGCTCCTCGTCGAAAGAGGTCCTCGTCGTAAGAGGAGGAGCACGACGTAAAAGTCTCGTCGTCTCCACCCAACAGGAGACGCCTTTAAGATCTGTCCCAAAGGAGAGAGTTGATGTTAGCCGAAAAGATAGAAAGAAAGAGAGAGAGAGAGAGTATATGTGTGTGCGTTTGTATGTCGTATGCTAGAAAGAGAAGAACATTCGGTGCCAGGATTCTTCCTACGGTCGTCGTCGTCGTCTAGTCCTTTGGGATTTCATTCGACCTAAACTTTCAGACCTACAGCAGAGAGCTTCTTCTTCATCCCACTCGACGGTATTTACGTGTTTTGGAAGGGTTTTATAAAATGGTAAGAAGCTCTGTCGCCGCTCGGACACGTAAAAAAAATAAAAAGAAAGAAGTAGAAGTAGACGAAAAAGAAGATTACACGAGGATTACTTATGCGAATCTTAGAAAGGGATTATTGCTTTAAAAAAGAGGATTATGAGATAATGGTCGATGGTAACGTATTTGTGTGATTTATCTTTAATATTACTATAATTTTGTTTTCTCTTTTTTTAACGAAGATAAATATTGTATATTTTTATAGGATGTTTATGTTTTTATATGCATATTTCTGCCATTGCAATATAATTTGACTATAACTTAGAAAATGAGTAAAGAGAGATTTAGGGACGGTAGCGGAGCGTGAAATCACTTTGCTACTTGTTATTTCTCGGCAAGATTATTTTAATAGGAATTTTTAGTTTTCTTTAAACATATTTATGTAAAAAGATATTAATATTTTTCGTAACATATTTCTAAAAAATCGTAAATAATTTGATTATAACTTAGAAAATGAATAATAAAGAAGAGATTTAGGGACGGTAGGAGTATCGTGAAAATCACTTTGCTACTGTTATGTTTCGCGCAAGATTATTTTAATAGGAATTTTTAGTTTTCTTAAACATATTTGTAAAAAGATATTAACATTTTCGTAACATATTTCTAAAAAATCGTAATAATTTGATTATAACTTAGAAAATGATGTAAAAGATATTTGGGGACGGTATGGGTATCATAAAATCACTTTGTTACTTGTTTTTTTATTTTTTTCTTGGCAAGATTTTCAAATTTAAATTTTCCACAAATTAAAATATTTAATATTTTTCCACAGCATATATTTAGAACTTAGAAAAATGTATTATGAATTTATACTTAGAAAAATGAATAAAAATATAAGGATGATAGGAGATCATAAAAAAATCGACTGGTTTTTTTTATTAAGATATTTGGGGACGGTATGGGTATCAAAAATCACTTTGTTACTTGTTTTTTATTTTTTTCTATGGCAAGATTTTTCAAATTTAAATTTTCCACAAATTAAATAATTTAATATTTTTCCACAGCATATATTTAGAACTTAGAAAAAATGTATTATGAATTTATACTTAAGAAAAATGAAAAAAAATATATAAGGATGATAGGAGTATCATAAAAAAAAATCGACTGGTTTTTTTTATTTGCTGTTACGGGCAAGGATTTTTGTTTGTTCGTATCAGAATTTCGTTTTGGTAGATTTACGGGAATAACGGCGAGACCGCCTTAGGGAGCCCTTTTAACGAGGCATACACATCGCCAATGTTTCTCTCTACTCTTTCTCCGTTTTTTTTGCGTTTACCCCTTTTTCGTATGTGTACCCGTAGGTGATTACGTGCGTGCCGACTTTCGCAAGAGGCTTGCAATTAGCGCTTCTCGCTTACTTCGCCGGCAGGATAAACCACCAGGCAAGTGAAACAGCGCCGATAAAACATTTAAATACGATTCTCCTATTCCTTTTCTTTTTCTTTTCCTTAAACACAACGAATCCACGACTAATACCTATAGTTATTTTATTTAAACAATTTTTCTTCCTATTCGTTAATCACAACCTGGGTGGTCCGAGTACTTCTGATCGTTGACAGAAAAAAAAAATCTTATAAAATCGTGAAACTTTTAATTTCATTCTTCCATCTATAAAATATAATATATTTGTGTGTTTGTTGACTCTTTTGCAGAGTCCGGAATAAAAAAAGAAAAAAAAAAAAAAAAGAAACGATTTCTGTCAAGAGCGCGAGTTAATAAATATGTCAAGCGTTTCAAGATCCTTGGCCACAGCACACGCACGCGTGTGCTGCTGCTGCTGCTGCACTCGCCCAAAGATTCTTACTTTTCCTCAGCTCTCTTCTTGTTTTCATCTCTTTAAACGAGACACCAACGGTCATCGACGAAGAAGAAGAGAAAGTCTGAGTGAGTTTTGTCGTTAGTGTAGGTATTTGTGCTTGTCTGCCTCTTCGGACGCGTTCCCTTCGAACAGCACCTGCTGGCGCTGCAGCTCGCTCGCTCGCTTGCTTGCTTCTGTTGCCGTGTGCTTCAGCAGCTTCTTCTTCTTTTCTTATTCCTCTGTATCCTCCTCCTTTTCCCCCTTCTCCTCCTGCTCTTCTTCTTTTCCTTTTCCTCCTTTACCTTCTTACCTTTACCTTCCTTCTTCTTTATTCCCTTTTTTCTTTTTTTTTTTTCTCTTTTTATTTTTCTCTCGGTCATCTTGTTTTTCTTCTTATTTCGTTGTTAGGCTGATAAGTAATACGTAAGAGCTACCGTTCGGTTCGATCGGAGATTTTGCAACGTCATTCTTGAACGTGGCACGAGCTCACGACAAATTTCTGGGTAAGTGCCTCCAGGAGCAGATGCTCCACGGTTACTTTTCTTGGATTCCATTGGTCCGTCTTTAAGGATCGTAAGAGCTCCATAAAAATAAAGACGAACTGAGATCGAGATAAAAGGGAATAAAAAGAAAGTAAGATGAAAGGAAAAAGAAATACGAGATTAAAAAATACGATACGCGAATAGAGGCGAGGAACTTCGATTAATTGCGTAAGAATTTCTCGATAACGTTCTTGATTTTTTTTATTCTTCTTCTTCTTCTTTTTTTTTTATTTTTATTTCTTATTTTCCTCTCCTTTTTTATTAACTAATTAGAGATTTGTTAGAACGCGCATATTTATATTTGTATTTTACTTGAGTGGTTGAATGGGAAAAATGGTACGAGTAACATTTTTTTTTTGAAATAATACATAATTATTATACAAAACTAGACGTTGTTTAATTCATCGTACATTGCGTTATATTTTCTATGATACAATTTCTACGCAATAGATTTAAACAAATGTTCAGAGTTTACGAATACAATTGTATAATATAATATTTATTATGTTTGAATTCTTTGATAAATATAAATACACCATTTGGGATGTATGAATTTTTCATCGTAAAACGTTTTTTATGGTTATACGTATTATATATTTTGAGATCTTAATTCGTATGATATTAAATTGAAAAAAATTTCAGAACCCTCCTTAATTCTAATTTGTATCACAAAAAATTGTGTAATTTTTAATCGAAAGAATCTTATACTCGTACCACTTTCCATTCAAATTATTCGCATATATATCTAGATTATAATTAATTAGCACGGATCATTTAATTTAATATTCCTCTTCGAAAATTGTACAAATTCATTTTTAAGATAGGATTATTTTATATCGAACTTTAGTACACATTTCATTTTAATCCTTTTTCATTCTTTTTCTTTTTTTTTTCCATTCATTCATTCATTAATTTTTGTATATTCTCGAACAAACCCGATTGGAAATTTTCTTACAAGATATGTTCTAACGGGTAGATAAAAAATTATAAATATAGAGTTGGAAGATTCCCCAACCTGTGTGGTCCAGGTGCGTGGTTCCGAGCAATTTCAAAGTTCACGAGATCGAATTCGCGGTATATGGAAATGGACTTTACGCTTTCTATCTATCTCTCTCTCGCTCTCTCTCTCTTTCCTTCTCTCAGTTGAATTCTTTTTTTTTTTCAAGAGGAATCGTTAAAGCGTGCCCGCTCGAACGACTATCGCACGAATCGAAATTCTTTCTATACCAAGGATAAACATCCAGATATACGTACCACCCAAGACGTCGAAACTTGAAAAATATCCATATAACTGAACTACCCTATTTCCCCTTCCCCCACCTCACCCCACCCCACCCCATCGATTAATCCTTCCTTTTAATTAACGGCAATAATTTATTTATCCTCGACAATTATTATCGCAACCATTGCAAAATAAATCTCCTTCTTCCTTTCCACTCACCCTTCCCCCTAATTCCCCCCCTCAAGTTTTCAACTCGAATTACTTTAACGCGAGTTTAAAGTAAGGAAAAACCTTTCGAGACGGTTGTACTAAAGGATACTAAAGTATATTAAAGGATTGAACAGAAGGAGAAGAAAAAAAGAAACCAACTACGACAACAAAAAATTGTAATAAAATGGTTCGACGTATATTTCCAAGAGACCGAGAGCTTGTCCTGAGAACAGAAACGGAAACCAAGAGAGAAAGAAAAACAGAGAGAGAGAGAGAGAGAGAAAAAGGAAAAAGAAATTTTTTTTTAGCGCAGTTCAGAAATTAGCCTTCGAGAATAACACTGGTTTTTCTCAATTAACGTTCATTTAGATAAGAATGAAGGCACGGTGAAAGAGAAAGAGAGTAAGGTGAGGTTGTGGTGGGGGGAAATAGGGGGAGATGGGGGGATAGGGTGGTAGGAGTAGGGATAGGGATAAAGTCAAGCTCAAGGACGAGAAAGAGAGAAGTTTAAAGGCGGTGATGTAGGTACCTGTAATCAAAGCAACGTAAAACCGCAAATAAAAAGTAGAGAGAAAAAAAAAGAAAGAAAGAAAGAAAAAAACAAAGGAAAGAAAAAGGAAGCGTAAATTCTCGCGACGGGGAGAGAACTGGGAGCAAGGTAAGAAGTTGATCGTTCGATCGAACTATCATCTATCCATCTTTCTTCCTCTTTGAAGTTTGTAAGGGAAGAAAGAAAGGTAAAGGTAGAGACCGGAAGAAGAAACAGGGTGGTTCGGGTAAAAAATGTAGGGCTTGTATAATACGGTCATCATCATCATCATCATCAGCATCGTCGTCATTATCGTCATTATCGTCATCTCTTCGATAATGTTGAAACCGTGAAATTTGCATGCGTTCAAACGCGAAGTAAGACAAGCGATAATTGTCTTTAATATTGCGACGCCATTGCAACAAAAGGGCGAGACCTTATTCAAGGAAAAAAGGACCCTTTCGAAATGTTCGACGGTTCTAAAAAATAAAGTCATTACGTAATTAACCGATCGATCGTTGGTTGGTTGATTGGTTGATTGGTTGGTTGGTGGGGGATGTTAAACATCTCTATTCGTTAAAAATTATTCGTTAAAAATTATTCGTTAAAATATTTAATTTTTCGCTTAATTATTTGTACATTCCTCGTTTTTTTTCTTTATCAAACATATCCATATAACTGAACTACCCTATTTCCCCTTCCCCCACCTCACCCCACCCTACCCCGATGATCCCTAAACGATTAATCCTTCCTTTTAATTAACGGCAATAATTTATTATCCTCGACAATTATTATCGCAACCATTGCAAAATAAATCTCCTTCTCCCTTTCCACACCCTCCTCAAAACAAAACAAAATCTTTGTATAAATTGCGTATACTTTAGAAAGATTGTAAAATAACCTGAAAACATTGGTATTCCGTTAAATCGAAAAGTACCGTGTCGCGAAGTGTCTAGACGTTAAATAAAATCAAAGTTAATAACTTATAAAACGCATAGATTCACGTAAGAAGTAGTAGGTATCAAGGTTGGCCTAATTTTACGGCATTCGAAATTAAGAACTCCCAACCCATCGAGCCTCGCAAACCAAGCTTCTCTTCTAAGTTTTCGATGAAGGAAAGAGAAAGAAAAAGAAAAAGAAAGAGAGAGAAATGGAAGAAAGAAGAACCAGGACACATTGGTCGACTTAGGGTCTTCCAATGTCCCGCAGGAAGAACGATCTTCCGCAATTTGGCAAAATTACAGGGTCCCCATGGTATGATTAGGTCAGGGGGGTAACGATTAAACAATCTAGGAGCCCTCCCTGGTAGAACTTCTGGGAGGGCAGAACCATATACATATATATGTATGTATATGTTGTGTATGTAGTAGTAGTAGTAGTAGGTTTGAAGAGAATAACTTCTTCGTGTCCTGTCTATTCGCAAAACACTACCTATCTTCTTTTTTATTTATTATTTTATATTTCATCTTTTATTTTCCTTATCTTTTCTCTCTTTTTATCTTTCGCTATCTTTTCAACTCTTCTTCTTTAACCTTCGTTTTTCACCAAGTCCTTCCTTCCTTCTTTCCTTCCTTCCTTTCTTTTCTTCTTTACTAAGGCAGATGATTCCCTTCAGGCCATGCACTCAAAATGAAGCAGTTATACGACCGAACTAAATATTTAGGAGAGCAAGCGTATACCCACCTGTATACGCTCGCGACCTCCCAAGATGGCGCACGCTTCCAAAAGACCCCATGCCTCATGGTCTCCCTTTCTTTTCCTTACCAAGAAAGGAACGGAGAAGTGATGGGACCGAGATATTTCAAATAGAACAGATGAAATAATATGACGAGTATTGGTTTAGAAAAGTTATACTATATATGGTTTGATTGTATTCTGATTTTTCTTTTTTATTTTGTTTTTTAATTTAAAACAATTATTTGCATACTTTACCAATGGTATGTAATATGCTTTTTGTTGTTTTTGTTATAAACAATTTTGGATCGATGTAACAGAAAAAAGAAATGTCAAATGAATTGTATTTCTTTCTTTAGCAAGAAAGGAACGGAGAAAGTGATGGGACCGAGATATTTTCAAATAGAACAGATGAAATAATATGACTGATATTGGTTTAGAAAAGTTATACTATATACGATTTGATTTTATTTTGCTTTTTCTTTTGTTTTTTAATTTAAAACAATTATTTGCATACTTTACCAATCGTATGTAATATGCTTGTTGTTGTTTTTATTATAAACATTTTTGGATCGATGTATCGAAAAAAGAAATGTCAAATGAATTGTATCATTTCAATGAATTTACTCATCGTTGCTTTAACGACGTTTAAAAAAGTTAATCTTTTGGTTGGATGTTTAACGCTAACTCGTTAAAAAAAAATATTAAAAATCAAAAGTGGGAAAACTGAAAGGATGATGATATAAGAAAAAGGTTGAAAATCTTATTGCAAAGGAAAGAAAGAAAGAAACGGAACTTACGAGCCTGACCCATCGATTTATGGAAAAATAAAATCCTAAGATCCCTTTTACTCTCCCTTTAACTCTCTTTCTATGTCAGTTATCTCTTTCCATCTTTCTCTCCCTCTTTCGAAATATTTCTTTGTAAGTCAAATGGCAAAGGAGGTGTTCCATCGTGCGTGTCCAAGTAGAAGAAGGTACGACAATAACTTGAACTTTCCAGGACGTGAACTTACTTACATGCGTTGGAAACGAAAAATGGAAATAAAACGAGCAGAAGATTTCGCCCTTGTCGGCTAACGTAAAAGTAAAAGCAACAACGTGCTTTCTTCCAAGATAGGAAACACATACCACGCACACGCGCACGCGCACGCGCACGCGCACGCGCACAGGCAGATGCGCTCGTTTAAATACGTTTTATACACGAAACTTAACTTAACAAAATTAGAAGCTTAGCCGAAACACGTGAGTCGAATTTTTTTAAACCCACATAGAGACACGTAACTTTATTATTTTTATGGGAAGGGAGAAGGGGTTGAGAGAATATATAAGCTACCGGGTTTATTTAAATTTATTTATAAATAATAATAAAATAATAATAAAAAATAATAATAATAATAATAATAATAATATATATCATGTTTTGGATTTTTGTTTAAATAAAAAACAAACTTTATTATTTTTATGGGAAGGGGGAATAATAATAATAATAATAATAATAATGTTTGGATTTTGTTTAAATAAAAAACAAACTTTATTATTTTATGGGAAGGGGGAAGGGGTTGAGGGAATATATAAGCTACCGGGTTTATTTAAATTTATTTATAAATAATAATAATAATCATAATAATAATAATAATAATAATAATAATACTATACTATGTTTTCATTTTTGTTAAATAAAAAGAAGGTTTCGCAAAAGAATATGAAAGAATGAATTTGGTAATTTATCAAAATTCTACGCTACCGTTTTTTAGATTAGGTAGCGTTTTTTTTAGGAAATACTTTTTACAAAGATTTCCGCGGTACCTCTTGCGATCCTTTGATCGCTCGCGGAACGACACGCGAGCTCGTTAACGTCCCAATTTCGCGGCTAATGCGAACATCCCCGAACGATCTTCTTGTCTTCCCATATGCCCACCATGACTGACTTTTTCTTTCGGTTCCTCTTCTTTCATTCTTCTTCATCTTTCGTATTTTTATTAGGATTATATGTCTTTATATATATATCTACAGTTAAGTAAACACGAAAGAAATATTTAAACATTAAAAATAATTATTTATAATAATTTCCATATGTATATACATATATATTGTTTCTATTTAATATCTACCAGTTAAGAAAACACAAAAGAAAAATTTAAACATTTTATTAATTTAATAATTTTCTATATTGACTATTATTTATGTGAATAGAATATTGATACTGAAAATAGTTAAACGTTTATTGTTAACATTCGATCTAAATGAGCCTCCTCGGAAAGAAAAGAAAAAATGATATAAAAAATAATGTTTAATTAATATACCGCTCAACGAATGAAACGAAATTCGAGGTAGTTTCCCGAAATGCTAAGGGCTAAGGAGGTGTCGAATAAATTGAGGTCGCGTGGGGGCGGACGTCTGCCGGAATGGTGGACCACACTGGCGCGATGTCTTTCTACCCTCGAGGCTCCTGGATAGGCTTTGAGATATCGTCGGTCTCCTGGTTTGAAAAAGGACAGATACGAGACAAGGGCCAAACTGAGGGGAAACAGAAGAGAGAGGAAAGAGAGAGGGAGAAAGGGCAGAAGGGAAAGGGTGCAGGAGAAGAAGAAAAAGAAATGGAAGAGTTGCTGCGGTATTCTTTGAAGTCGTGTGCCATTCCTGGCTCCAAATTTTCCAGAGTCGGCCTTTCCTTTTTGGAAGATGAACGAGAGAGAAAGAAAGAGAGAAAGAGAGAAAGAATAAGATGGAAGTAAACCGGAATCAGCCTTGTTCCGGTCTCGACGCGTGTGTTTTTTTTACAGAAGGTACAGTAGAACGGATCGACTAAGATTTTTCACGGCCCATCCTTTGAAGGGACTTTTCTAAATACCATTTATACTCATAATATATATATGTATATATATATATTTATATATGTATATGTCTGGTTAGTATCAAAAGTTATTTTTTGACTAATGTAAGTTTTTTTTAATATAAGTTTGAATGATTTAGTCATGTGTTCTTCAAACTTTCTCTGCTCTAACCCTTATGAGCGTAAAAATATTTGATGGAACCCTTCCTCGTAAGAAAAAAAAGAATGAATATAAAAAATATGAAATATTTAGAAAAATTTTGAAGTGAAGCAACGATGGGTACGATTAATACGTGGATGAGTGACTCGTTCGAGAATATAAGAAAAGAACAGTGTGCTGTTGATTCCAGAAAGGTGGTAAAAAAATAGGAACTCCTTGAAAATGTACGATAGATGTGAAAAGATTTTCGTAAAGTTCGTGTGACTCGGGTAAAAAAAAAGATTAATAAAAAAAATAATAATTTATGTTTTGGAACTTCAGACTTTAAATAAGGAAAAAGAAAAATAAATAAAACGTATTTAAATCAAATAAATGTTTGTTCAAACACATACATATTTATATATAGGAAGAAAAACTGAATGATAAAATAAAATAAAACAAGTCATTAATAATCATAGAATCGATGAAACTTTAAATGAGGAAAGAAAAAAGTCTAGAGAATACATAATAGATTTTTTTATTTATCTAATAGAAAAACAAGTCATTAATAATCATACTATCGATGAGACTGCAATTAAGGAAAGAGAAAAAGATAATAGAATACATTGACTAAACAAATACTTACCGATAAATACATAATATATGTTAACAAAAAAAAACCACAAAAAAATGAATGAAAAAATGGGATAAAATTATATTCATTTAATAACAGCGTAACTTTTTATCGTGTACGTTTACATAGTATTATATGTACGTACTACGTCAGTTCGATAATATCCATGATCAACGGTGATCATTCGCGAAGAAGCTCGATTTTGAAGGTAAAAGAAAAAGTTGACTACTTGCGTGTGGTCGCTCTAACGATCGACTAAAATATGTTATTAGGGAGAAAGAAAGAGAGAGAGAGAGAATGAGAGAGAGATCGGCTCAACTGATGCACACTTACACATACACACACATTCACACACACACCGGTCAGATTAAACGAGAAACCCTAGCCACGCGTATTTGCATTTGACGCGTAATTGCTCGCACGCGATTTACCATCATCCCTCTCTCATTTCTGTTACCTCCTGCTTTCTACCGATTTTGTGTTTTGTTTTCTTTTTTTTTGTTTTTCAGTTCTCTTTTAATTTAAGGTGCTCCAGAACGACGAATTTATTTGGGCCATTACTTTAAATGTTGTCAGTCGCACGAAAACGCAACCCGTAAAAGGTTCGAACGGATTCGTTTAATTATCTTTCATGTCTCCACCGATTATCCTTCTTATTATTCATTCTCATACACGTATACGGATACTTTGAATTATTATATTCGCGAATCGTTGAGACGATTTATTATTTTTTACATTGTAGAACTTTAGCTACTTTAAATCGTTACACGATAAACGTGTCCGAGTTAAAAAATGATCGCATTGATTATATTTTAGTATTAATTTTTTGGTGTATATATACAGGGTGTCCCACAAGCTCATAACTCAAACAAAATTTTTTTCAATTTTGTTTTTATTGTAATATATAGTCAATCAAAAACAGATTTGTTTGAAGTATTTTTTGGCAGATTATCGCAAGTACTTGAAAAATTGTGACTATAGTTATGTGGGACACCCTGTATATAAGAAGGTAATTAATTCATTTTGACATACGATTGTAATTAAATATACACTAATATATATAATCTTCCTCGATATTCGTTTGATTTCGTGATACACCTATATACGTAGAAAAATAAATATGATTAAAAATTATAATAGTTTCGAATATAAATATTCGTTGAATCGAATACCTTCAATATATAAGAAAACAAAATTTTCATTATCTCATTCTTTATTCCATACTTTTTCGTATGATTTATCAAGAACCAATTGAATATAAAACCACACAGGATACACGATCCCAATCGCATATGGTTTATTATTCTTTACCTTCGATACACCTGCCGTAATCTCATGTGTTAAGTTCATGTGCAATCGTATTTCTTCTTCCTTCCCTTATGCATCTCTTATTCGTCACCTTGCTAACAGGAAAAGGAAAAGGATGACGATAGTTGATCTCGTTAAAAAGAAGGCTTCAAAGAACGTACTCTTTAAAAAAGAAAAAGAAATAGAAATAAAAGAGAAAAATAAGAGAGAGAGAGAGAGAGAGAGAGAACAATAAAAGAAAAGATAAAAAGGGATCGAATATTATGAAAAGAAATAAAAAAAACAGACCTGTTCTCTTTCGGGATCGAATCGAATGGGACAAGTTCGAGATGGTTGTACATATAAGCCATTGAGTGTCAATCAGAACAAATGATTTCTAAAGGGATTTTTCTTCTCTCTCTCTCTCTCTCTCCCTTTGAACGAATACCGAAAAGTATTATCGTTCATTCGAAAATTCTCGATTAACCCTCTTTCCTATGGGGTATACTCTCCCTTCAGATTATAAAACCAATTTCCGTTTGTGCACTTTATCGAGGTCGACGAAGGTCGGTATACACAAACACACAAACAAATATATATGTAGAAATAAAATGTAATGTGCGAAGGATTCGAATCGAACGGATGTCGCGTTCTGCTTTTACTCTCAATCGTGGGGGAACACCTGCTCTACCAGAAAGCTTCAGGTGCAAATAAAAGGATATATCCATTTACGAGTAGAAGTAAGAAGGAACTTTTATAACAGGAAATTCTTCGATTTTAATTGGCAAAGTCATTTTATTTGTAACACCGAAGGCGTCGCCTTTATCACAACCGAAAGAAAATACTTTCGAAGAAGAGAATTCGAACAATTTTCTTCATCTTCGCACCAGGTTAAATGAAAAAGTAAGAAAGAGGGTGGGGGAGGAAGAGGGGAAGGGGTATCATTAGTGGTCTGGCTGTATAATATCGATTTTCTTCAATTATTTTACCCGTGTTCTCTTTTTTTTTGTTCTTTCTTTTTTATTATTAAATATATTTCAGCTTTCACGAAGAACTTAACCAATTAGCAATCGATCGATCGATCGATCCACCGATCGATCTACTTCTTTTTAGTTTTTTTATTTGTTACTCGGAAAGATTTCACGAAACGTGTCAGTTCGTACGAGAAATGACGGTTTACTCTCTCCGTGGAATCTTTCGCGGTGCTTTCTTGAATCCAAAACAACACCGTAGGAACGATCCGTACACAAGATCAATTTGTTTCTTCCAATTACAGAATTCCGTTGGAAGTCGACGGTATATCGCACGTTCCTGCGTTCCATGAATAAATTAGAAAATAAGTTGGACTGTTCGATGTGTGGGTATACGTTCGTGTCTGTGGCTACCCTTGACCTGGATATGTTTCAATACTGTGAGAAAATAAAAATGTTCGTCGAGTTTTTTTTTTTAATTATATATTTATTTTAATCTTATATAAGGGATTGCGAAAGTCGATATTTATTAAATCACTTATTTTTTTTTCTTTGTGTATACATAATTGCAATTTAAAAATTAATAGAAAAAATTCTTGGAATGGTTACTTTACAAGCAGATACAAAAATTAGTATAAAAATTTGAAAGAGAGAGAGAGAGAGGAGAGAGAGAGAGAGAGAGAGAGAAAATGTTTTCATAACATACTCTTTGCCTACCTTGTATTATACGAATCGTATTACGTTCGGAATAGAATCATACGTCCTAAACGTGCGTACTAGTGTAAACACTTGGAGCAGAGAACAGATCGTAGTCTCAGTTTAGTTTCAACAGTCGTCCCGTAAACACGTTTCTAATCACATTTGTAAATGAAAAATTAAGGATCGTTTTAACAAGGTACGTTATAAAAATAAATCTAATACGTTTAATGACGTATTGTACGTTGATTTAAAAAGTAGAAATAATTTGTTAATTTTTTCAAACAATGACGTTTAGTTCTCGTTCGTAAGATATTCGCAATAGTATCAATAAAAATTGACAAGTATTGTTTTAATATCTTGGTGGTCACCTAAGAATAATTAATTATCAACACTCGTAAACAATCTAATATTCTTTTATACTTACATTAGAAAGCAGATCAAAGTCTCCAGTTTAGTTTAAAACATTCATTCAGTAAGCACGTTACTAATCACATTTGTAAATGAAAAATTATAGGATCGTTTTAACGAGGTACGTTATAAAAATAAATCTAATACGTTTAATGACGTATTGTACGTTGATTTAAAAAGTAGAAATAATTTGTTAATTTTTTCAAAACAATGACGTTTAGTTCTCGTTCGTAAGATATTCACAATAGTATCAATAAAATTGACAAGTATTGTTTTAATATCTCGGTGGACACCTAAGAATAATTAATTATCAACACTCGTAAACAATCTAATATTCTTTTATACTTACGTTAGAAAGCAGATCAAAGTCTCAGTTTAGTTTAAAACATTCATTCAGTAAGCACGTTACTAATCACATTTGTAAACGAAAAATAGTATGATAGTTTTTTTAGAAATAAATGTAATACTCGAAATAAGATTACGTATTGTGCATTGATTTGAAAAAAAAAATAAAATAATTTGTCAAATCGTTGTAAATTTTTTCAAACAATGACGTTTAGTTCTTGTTCGTAAGATGTTCGGCAAAGTTAATAAGAATTGAAAAGAATTGTTGTTATCCGTTGGTGGTCTCCTTAGAATGATCGGTTTTCAACACTCGTATCGATTCGTTCGGCGAAGAAGAAACGAAGAGAAAAGCGAGACGCTCGTACCAGATCGTTCGAGCGTGGCAAAGAAACAGTGTCGATGGTAGGCGCGGAATGCGACGAGCGGTAAGTTTCTTCCGTGACAGCGTTAATTAACCGTGACGCCAGCGTTATAACAACTACTATGTATCGAAAAGTTCGTGAAGGTGCAACTTTCTCGCTCCTCCTCGCTGATTCTTTCGTATAAACGCGCAGTGGTTCTTCTTTTTCTTTCTTTTTTTATTTTTACCTTTGTCAGAGAATTTTCATCGAACTCGCGGTAGACATTTTTTTCGTTGCTATTAGGATCATAAATTTACTCGTTATTTATTAAATGACCAATTGAAATTGTCGACGTTATGTAATATAACGTAACGAATATTTTCTATTCGATTATTTGACCATTATTTCGATATTTAATTAAAATAGTTTAAATTCGATAAAAGAAAGTATCTTTTACATTCCTATCGTTATATTATATTTATATTTACAAATTTGATAAACGAAAGTATCTTTTTGCTGAAAGTTTTTCCCCTACGTTTAAACGTTCAATCTCAGCCTAAATTATATCGGAGAGTAATTTTCTCAAAGAAGTAGCAACGTCGGCTGAATTTCACGATCATGATATGCTGGAAATCTGCGATGGTTGGGAATCTTGAAAGCTGGATCAATCGATCGATCCTGGAGGATGGAACGAGAGTGATCGAGATCGAGAATGATCGAGGAAACGTGTCCTGTACGACTGCGTGAGTTAAGAGCAGTTTCTTGCGCCCTCGGGCTTTTAAAAAGCGAGGTCGTTCGAACGATGAAGAAAGAGAGAGAAAGAGAGATACAAGGTGTGTGTGTGTTTGTGGTGTATGTGTATGAGAGAGAGAGAGAGAGAGAGAGAGAGAGAGATAGAAAGATAGAGAGAGAAATCAAAGGCTACCCTTTCGAAGCAATGCTCTCTTTGTGTCTTCTACGGCGACGCATCGACGCACTGGAATGTTCGCTTTATCGTTAACGAGAAAAAGATTTTTATTTTAACTATACCGCTCTTTTTATATCTACAGGGGGAGTCATTGTCGTTTATCGAGGCGTGATTGATAAATAAAAAAATCGAGGAAAATCATTTGTATCGAGCTGACATAAATTTTATATCCTGTGGGTATGTGGGTGGGTGTTGTTGTTTTATTTTTTAAGTGATTCACTCGAGTTTAGAATTGTTTCCTTTTTTTTTAAATTATTTTTCATTAGGTACACTCGTAATCGAACGTAGTCAATTGTTTGGCCGATATACGAGATTCTATATATAGGTTTTTTTTTAATTCTTTGAGTGTTCTGGACGCAGTATATACGTTGGTAAAAGTTGCCAGCGGTGTGTCTATCGACGCATATACGTGTGTAACAATATTAATGTAAAATAAGTAAATGTTGGTTTGCGTATTGATTATTGTTTTGAGTCTTAGCAAATGAAAATGATATAAGAAACAAATGCTTTTTAATTTATTAAATATAATTTATTATTAGATCTAGGTTAATAATAATCAATCAACAGAAACTGTAACACTAATAATACACACTATTGCCGTTTCCTAAAAAACATTTCAACTAAAAGTATTCAGCACTCAAATGGATAAACTCTTACGGAAGGAAACAAGAAGATACACGAAGGTGTCGGTAAGGTTTTTGTGTTAAAATGGTTTGCGATGCAACATGAATATTAATAAATAGAATATTTTTTAAATTCATTCAATATTCAATTTATTTAATTGAAAATAATACGTACCATGATTGCGACACGATTATTAAAAATGTATCCATTAAATCGTATCTGTCGGAATTAATTATTTGATTGATCTATTTCGAAATATATTTAATTTAATTTAATCGAGGATATTGTAAGGATAGTTGCGACACGATTGTTAAAAATATATCCATTAATCTTATCTGATCGTAATTAATTATTTAACTGATTCTGTATAAATATACTAGATTCTTTTTTCAAATAATATTTAATCTATTTAATTGAAAATTACACGTACCATGGTTGCGACAACGAAGAGTGAAAAATAGATCCATTAATCGTACCTAATCATAATTAATTATTTGACCGAGTCTTATCAAAATAATACCTTATATATTTATTGAGAATATATTCGTAATGATGGTTTGACGACACGATTATTGTTAAAAAAAACCATATCGTATCGAATAGATTTATTAAATAAAATGTACGAGTCTTTATCAAAATAATACCTTATATATATATTGAGAATTATATGCGTAATGATGGTTTGAACGACACGATTATTGTTAAAAAAAACCATATCGTATATCGAATATGATTTATTAAAATAAAATTAATTCGGTATAGTCTCTGTTGTTATATTTAAAAATAAAGAATTTCGAATGAGTGTCGTTCAGCAAGACGATTGGGAGAACTTAATACGGCGTGCAATGTGTGCTATTAAACGAACAGAACACTCAAATAGTAAATCATATGGAATTGTCTTGTTGCACTGTGTCCGAAGCCAATCCGCGACCCTGGGGAAACAGCTGTCCGTTTGTAAGTAAGAAGAAAGAGAAGAAGAAGTAGAAGTAAAAGAAGAAGAAAGTTCAGAGAGATGAGAAGAGAAAAGGAGAGAAAAGGAGAGAAAAGAGGAAAAAGATAGAGAGACGGAGAGAGGAAGAGAAAAGAGGAAAGGAGAAGAGAGGAAAGAAGAACTCACAACGCCGCCAAATTTGGTCTCGCGAATGTTTGGCGGAATTACAGATCGTCGCCTCCTTCGTCCTTCTCTCGACCTTCCTCGTCCTTCGGCCCTTCTTCCTCTCTCTCTCTCCTCTACTCTTTCTTTATCTGGAACTCTTTTCTTCGAGTCGAACCTTTCCACGTGGAACCACGTTCAATTTCTTTGCCTTGAAATTCTCCGATGAAGGGGAAGAATCGATTCGGTGATCTCGATTATCGATTTCCAACAAATTTTACTCGATTTTAATTTACCAAAGGGAAAGAAAGAAAAGATATTATGATAGTTGAGAATAGAATTTTTCAATAGCTGATTTATAATAATATATCAGATCATTATATATAATATTTTACAGATTGGAATGGGGAAAGGGAAAAATTGAAAACAAACTGGAATTAATTGAATTTTTAGTAGATCTCTATTAAAAATGTGGAGATATTAAAAAGAAACGATCAAACGATACGAACAATTTCTTTTTCTTTTTTTTTCTAGATTCGTATCATAGATTGGAAAGGACAATGTATATATGTAATATGTGTGTGTGTATGTGTGTGTGTGTATCTAATGAAATGACAAAAACTGATTTAATCAAAGAAAGAATGACTTTCGAACGTGTCTGTACGTAGAATGACTTATTTTTGAAGAATCCTCGATCGAAGGTATATACTCACACGTATCGTTTAAATAGAGCGAGCCTTTGATTAATTGTTGGCCGATTAAAAGACAAGAATCGCATTGGCGATAAGTCGAGGAAAGATAATCGGTCGTTCGTCGGAGACTATTCAAGCCACTCGTCGTCGAATTATAATCGAAATCTCGCAGCAAATTGACTCTTTCCGAACGTCAATTAATCTCTTTCTCTGTGTTCTTTATCTCATCGTACAAAAGATAAAAGAAATCTGATGGCGACGCGAAATTTTTCATGGGCTGAAATAAAATCTCGTAGGACGATTTATTCGATATTCGTGTTGCTCGTCGAACTATTTTCAAAACTAAATGTTTATATTTATTTTAACGTGAACGATCGAATGATGTGTTTAAAAAAAAAAAGAAAAACATGTATCTTAATATAAAATGTAATTGTAATTATTCGTACAGTTTTAATATTAATTAATATTTTTTTAATATTTACAATATTAAGATTTATATTAATATTAATAATTATTAATATTTTAGTTAATCTTTTATTTTATTTAGAAATGAACACATTTACATCATGCGCATTTCTTTCGTTTATTTACAAATTACAGGACGCGGTTAATTTTTGTTAGTTAATTTTTTTTTTCCATTTGCAATTCGTTCTCTTTTGTATTTTTTTTTTTGTTTGAATTAAATATTTATTTTATTCATTCGTTCGTTCGTTCGTTCATTTTCATTATGAGAAGATTTGCATATAATTATAGAAAGAAGAACAAGTTTATAATTCCTGTTAATTTGGAACGATCGAAAATTGCTTATCGTTTTACCACCGTCCAGGTTTTGTTTATGTTCGATAAGATTGTCCAATCAATGGATTCGACACGGCGACCTATTAATGAGCATATACGGATAAAATGTTTTCGCGAAGGTAATCGCGTTTTAATAATTTTTTATCGTCCGAAAAAGAATCTTACTGCGTCTGGGTTGCGAAAAACAAATTTAAGAAGAAGAGGAAGAGGAAAAAGAAGAAAGAAGAAGAGAAAACGAGCCTAAGTTTTTATTTGCACACTTAAACATTATTCCAGTTTTTTCCGGTAAACCTGTTCGCTTTAGAAGAAGAAACGAGCCTAAGTTTTTTATTTGCACACTTAAACAATATTATTCCAGTTATTTTCCGGTAAACCTGTTCGCTTTAATAATTATCAAAACGAAAGGTTTTTTTTTGTTCGTAAAAACGAATGGAAGGACCCGATGCGATAATAATCGATAATAATTGGTCATTCAAAATTCTCGATAATATTTAAATATCGAAGATCATTTTGTCTAACGATAAAATACTTCATGGAAATTTATTTTCTCATCTCTATCTTTCTTTCGGGTGGTCTTCCATAAAACTTAATCGATCGCGAATTCTCGACTAGAAAATAAATAAAGAAAGAAAGATAATGAGAGAAAGAAATAGTCGAATTTTTTCCCCCACGAATTTCTAAGAATTTTAACAGCAATCACCCGTTTCGCTACCGGTAACGTTTACTATCGAACTCGACCGCAAAAATGTCCAGCGGAATTTCTAAAGCAATTTTTCGGTGGCTCGTTTCCATTCCTTTCGTAATCACCGGTTTCGCGCTACGATAGGTTTTTCAATACGGTGACGGATAGAAAAAGAGAAGAAAAGGAAAAAGATTGTGTGAAAGAGAGAGAGAGAGAGGGAAATAGAAAGAAAGAGAAAGAGAGGGAGAGTCAATCTAGGCTGATTTAAATTTTTAACCAACATTTTTTCTTTTCTTTTTTGTTTTTTTTTCAATTCTTAATTCCTCGTCTAGCTAACGCACAACAATTCTTTTCGCAGTTTCGACGGTGATTATAGACTCGAACTGATTGGAATTTCGCTACTAAAGCATCTCGAATTTTATAAGTCTATGCCATCTCTCTCTCTCTATCTTTTTCCAAAAACTAGTTTTCGTAAAAGAGTATCGCAATATTATTTAAAATAAAAACACACAGATACACACAGAGAAAAAAGAAGGAAACACGGTATATATCGCTTCATCGCGCGGGCTATTTAAAATAAACGAGCACGAGTTTGGTGAGAGGGGGGGTGTGGGGAGTGAGTTGGGAGGAGAGTTCAGAAACAGGAAACGTGCCAATTAGAGCGCCAAAAAGTCACCCCTGACATTTCGAAAGAAGATTTAGATTCGTGCCTTTGGAATTATACCCTTTCCAGTCCACCCCCCCCCCTTCACCCTCGCGCCATTCTCATCCTCTCTTTCTTTCCTTCCTTCCTTCCTCCTTCGAGGTATCTTTCTTTTCTTTTTTTATTTTTCTTATTTCTTTTCGTTCGTAGTTGTCTTTTACCTTTCATATACAGCTACCGCTGCGAAACGTACAATTCGAATCCTTGGTCACCGTTCGTAATTAGTACACGCCTACTTTCGTGAACGTGTTGGTAACCCAACGATACGAATACGTATATGTAGATCCGTGTAAATCCGCGTCAATCTGTGTTAGTTCCGTGTCCACGTGCAGAGGAACGAGGGGAAAGGGGGTGGGCTGGGCAGGGGTGAAGAGAGAGAGAGAGAGAGAGGGGGGGTGCGTAATAACTTATTTCGAGACGCGTTATTAAGAACGACGACTGTGGTGGCCTCCTGGGAGAATGTTCGCTTGCTTGCTTGCTGCTTGCTTGCTTGCTTGCTTGCTTTGAGTGCTTCATCAACATTATTACGTCGTCGTTGTGTTAAATTATTCGATGTGTGTTTCCTTTTTGTCGCAATGTAAATTATTATCTTGCCTTTTTTTATTTCAATTTTTTTCGTTTTTGTCTTTGCTGTCGCTTTTTCGTTTCGATTTGTTTTATTTATTTTTTTTTTTTCTTAATTAAATCGTCACGAACACGCACACGCGCACGCGCACGCACGTACGTAAGCACGCACGCGCATTATCATGACCATTATCGTTATATCGTTATCGTTTTATACCCGTGGAGATTGAGAAGGAAAGCGAAATGTTTTGCTTTTTTTGTTTTTCTATTGGGCATATAGGAACGGGCGTAAAATGTGAACAACAAAAAGATGTAGGATGTAAAGGTTGGAAACGAAAAGAAAAGAAAATAAAAGTTGGGCGTCGCGACGCAATCAAAGAAGGTTTTTCGTGGGCGCACGCGACCGTCTCGTTGATACGGTGCGAGAAACTTGTTCAACCAAAACCGATATAGAATGAGAGAAGACAAACCAACAAACCAACCAACCAACCAACCAACCAACCAACCAACCACCTACCACCACCTACCAACCGAACGACCGGTATGCGGGGAAAACGTACACGTGCGTGCATGCATATATGCGTGTAGGTGAATCGTCATCGTTGTGTCGTGTCGTCCGAACGCGTACGTTCCTTCTCATCTACCACTAGGAAGAATCGAAATGATATAAAGAGAGTAAGACAAAAAGGTATGACAAAAAAGAAGAAGAAACAATAAGATGAAAAAACGGAGACGGAAAGGGTAGAAAATAGATAGAGATGGTAAGAAGGTAGGAAATAGACAAAGAACAAAATGATTCGAGTAGTAGATAAGGACACGGAATGAAAATATAGACGGACAGGCGTATGGAATAAAATAGAGACAAATAAAATCAAGAATAACCGATGAGAATGAAATAAAAACAGAAAATAAAGAAAAAATATAGAGAGAGAGAAACAGAATATATATATATCATATGAAATAAGAAGAGAAAGAGAGAGAGAAGAGATGAATGTTAAGTAAAGGATGCGTGCGTTAGTAGTGTAAGAGGGAAAAAGAGAGGGACAGACAAGGAAAGAGAAAAGTGGTTTTAGTCCCACGCGACGGCTCGTGGCTCCTCGTGGCGGACGCGCGTCACCCTCTCTTTTCTCTCTCTCTCTCTCTCTCTCTCCCTCACTCTAACACACTCTCTTTCCCTCTCTTTCCCTCTCTTTCCGTTCCTCACTGTTCCTCTGTCTGTTCTTCTTTCTATCTCCCTCTTTCTCTCTCTCTTCTCTTTGTTCCCGTCACGAGGCGCGCGCGCGTTCGAGCTTCACGAGGATGGAGTGGGAGGGACGAAGAGACGAGGAGGGGGGGAAGGAGATAGAACCGCTTTAAGGTCAGCCACGAATGCCAGCGGCTTCATGCGCCAGTCGCGATATCGCAAACATACACTACTTCACTACTTTTACTACTACTACTACTCTACTGACACTATGACTACTTTGTGTTTAATAGTAAGTAGTAGTATTAGTGATAGTAGTTTAGAGCGATAGTAGTGGTATACTACTATAGTAATACTATAGGTACTATATTCTTTCGAGTGTCTTTCTATGGCTTTTACTACTGACACCAACACACGTATAACAGAAAAGAAAACTATCACTAGTTAGGCTGACTTGCAACCTCGGCGCACGCCTTTCAATGGAACGCCGAGTTGTCTGCCAATTAAGGACGCATTAATTCCACGTCGTCGTTGTATTCCATTTAAAGTACCCTTCGTAATCATATTCCATCTTCCTCTCTCTCTCTCTCTCTCTCTCTCTCTGTCTTTTTCTTTTTTTTTTATGTTTTTATTTTTACGTTCAAAAAGGAATTTCTGATAATTATTATTGTTTTTTTTTTCTTAGGTTTTAACTATGATTATTTAATGTAAGTAACGTTAAACATTTTGCCGATCAATATTATCTCCCATCGATATCGCGCTTTTGTATATTTTTAGTAACAATATGAGATATTAATAAGTAAGATTAATGTATCACAAGTTTGTATATTTAATCGCGTTCGTAATCATATTACATCTCTATTTTTGTTCTGTTTTTTATGAATAGTTCAAGCTATGATCGTTTAATAAATAATACCGATTAATTTCACCTATCGATATATCGAGCTTGTATATTTATACAAACAATAAGACATATTAATAAATAAGATTAATGCATTTCTTATTATACGATTTCTATGATAGTATGATTAACGTAATCAAGAGATATTTGCATAGGTTATTATGCATCGGTTATATACATTGTACAAGGTCGACTCGTGTGAAAATATCAGCGAGGAACGAAGCCAATCATCCGCGAATAACATCCCCTTTTCTTTTTCTTTCTTTCTCTTCTCTTCTCTTCGTCTTTTCTTCTCTTCTCTTCTTCTCTTTTCTTTTCTTTTCATTTCATTTCTTATTCTATCTCTCTCTTTCTCTTTTCTCAGTGCATTCTCGTACGACCACTTCGCGGACCCGGGCCCGGGCACAATGGCTAAACTAATATTGAAATATTACCCGGCGATTGGGTACCGCATGCGTTTTTCAACGTCAGACCGTAGAGGCGCGCCCGCTAACAAATGCGCCTGACTTATGGCCCGGTATCCATTGAATGCCGATTGTTAATACGAAATCATTTATTTACACGAGTCCGTAGCCCATCCAGAACCGATCCGCGAGATCGTTACGTATTCCTTGGCCGATCGTGACGTTGTGTGCGTGTCGCACCCAACTTTTCTCTCTCTCTCTCTCACACTCTCGTACGCACACTCTTTCTATCTTTCTCTTTCTTATACCTTTAATCTCTTCATCTATTCGTTTGACTCTCTTTCTCTCACTGTCTCTACCAACTTCACACTCGCTCCTTTTTTCTTTCTTTCTTTTTCTTTTTCTTTCTCTTTCTCTCTCTTACTCATTCTTGTTCGATATCTAAACGAGTCGAGCATTCGAAGGTGGAAGATTGGATCGCGACTTCGAGCTCGATGAGTTTATTCCTTTTGAGAGCCGTAATTTGACCGGGAAAATAAATCAAGAGGAAAGAGGCGAGAAAAGGAACTCAAATCTTTATCTACAAGGTGTCCTCGAAGTATATACAATATTTAGATTCGGTTGAACTATTAATTTTAATTGTTATATAAAATAATATTAATATATTTGATACGAATTGTTAAATTTCATTCTTTTAATGTAAATAATATTCGTTGTAGTTTTTATATCGTGATTAAGATCAATGAGTTACTTGAGATTAGATTGAATTGAATTAGAATTATATTTAACACTATGTAACACTTTGTTGAGATACTTTTTTGTAGGAACACCTTGTATTTGTGTAACGAAGCCATTCCATTCTCGGAGCAACCCTTTCCGCGTGATTTATTCGACGACACTTTTTTAAAGTCCGTGCGCGACATTACATGCAATTAAAGGGATAAATGTTTCCCGACGAATTGGATGTGTAACGAAAAGTGATTAATGCGAGATGTAATAAGTTCCTAATAAGTTTGTAGGGGGATATCTGTGAGATATATATATATATATATATATATTATAATTTACTATCCGTGTAATTGACTCGTAACATCATTTTGTTTTAATATTCGATATACCTCTAGCAATTTATTCGAACATACGAAACAACGTATACAAATGACTCGTTCGCAAAGTTAAATTTTCGAACTAATCTAATTTCGCGTCATTTGATACAAAGATTTGTTTTAAACATTCGACTAATTTAAGTAAGCAAGATAATGATCAAATACACGTGGGGCGGAGCGGGGTGGGGAGTGACGGGGCGCTCGAAAATGATTTACTTCTTTTTTTTAATAAATAATAAATCATTTGAAAAAATCGGCACGTTCCTTTGATATCGATGTAATAAAATATCGAACCCAAATGAATGATAATAAAATTGTTTTAGAATTCAGATCGCAAATGACGGTTAGTTACTTTTTAGTAACCGAGTAAAGAAAAAAGGTAAATGCCGATTTTCTCGATCCAAGGAGACAAACCATATAAGTAAATAGTAATTGGTAATATTTTTAATATTCCACAGTTGCGAGCAAGAAGACGAGTATTTCGCGCTAATTCGTTCGGTCGGCAAGCAAGCGAGCAAGCAAGCAAGCAAGCAAGCAAGCAAGCAAGCAAGCAAGCAAGCAAGCAAGCAAGCAAGCCAGCAAGCAAACCGACTAACCAACCAACCAACCAGCCGGATTCTCTTTCACCCTTTTCTTCAGACCCATCAGACGATTCTCCTCTTTAAATCGTCCGGCCCGCTTTTTGCTGACTTCAAGCGGGATATATTCCGGAGCTCGTCCTCGTCCCGACCAAAAGTACATTCAAATCGAGATTAACTCGAACTCGACGTCACGTTCGAAAATCTGACCGGTATGCTAAGGATAACGAACGAACTTACTCTACACTAAGATTCATTCTTTTCAGCTGCCTCTTTCGTGCTTTTTTTCCTTCAAATGGGATAAAAAATGGGGTTGGTTATAATATATTTTTCTATTATTTTATTCGTCAAAAATGGGTAAATTAGAAAAATTATTTGTTTGCTTTCAGCATATTGTATCTCTCTCTCTCTCTCTCTTTTATTTCTAAATCATCTTGACATGTGTTTAATAAAAATTAATGTCAAAGTGTTAGGAATAATATTAGAGGAGGACCGTAAAACAATGTGATTTTTTTACATTTAATTCAAACACAGCTTTGAAGTACACGTTGAGATCTTTTTTTATTAATAGATACGAATATACAATCAATTATCAGCTGAGAATTATAAATAATTTTTACTGACGTGATATACATCGACATGAGTTAGATTAATTAATAAATAATATACGTATATCCAAATATTATTAAAAATTTATATATAAACAAAACTAATTATATATAAAATTAGTGTGATAGATTCGAAAATGAAAGTTAAATCGAGTCAATTGTAAATTACGAAATTGCGTTACCGTAGTAAAGAGATATACTCGTAAAAGATTCCGCTCACGCGTGTCGTATGAAATTATGCATCTCGCATTTTTCCCTCCTCCAGGTCCTCAGTCGAGTGCGACAATGGCGGCTTCGAAGCTCGTCGTCGTTGTCGTCGTCGTGTCGGTCGTGGTCGTGGTCGTGGTCGTGGTCGTGTCGTGGTCGTGGTTGTCGTTCATGCTCTCCTCAGGGATGCCATTTGTGGGAAAACCACGCAATTATCCGTCGGCAAATCTGAGCGGCAGCTGTGTGTTCCAAGTTTGGTTGCTTCCTACTCTTTCGTCTCCTTCTCTCTCCCCCTCTCCCTTTTCTCTCTCTTCTATCTTTCTATCTTTCTACGCTTACATGTATCTCTCTCTCTCTCTCTCTCTTTCTTTCCACGTTTCTTTCCTCAACTCTTCCCCGTGCGGTCGTACCCGTTTCGCGGTTTCTCGCGGAGTGTTCTTCGTTTAAGGAGAGCTTTGACGTCTTGATAGGAGAGACTAGTTCTCCTTGAGGTCCAAGAACAAGAACAAGAGAAGAGAAGAAGAAGAAAAAGAAGAAGAAGAAAATTCCCTACGCACCGTGAAACTATTTTCATAGTCAAAGATTATCCGCACGACCTGGAAAAACCCTTTAAAACTTGATCGTTTCACTTCAACTTCAACGTCAACGAATAAGTTAGCTCAATTTCCGCATAGAATTCGATTGATGTTATATATCTTGAAAGATGATTCAAGAAATATTTCATACTCGTTTAAAAGCTTTTAACAAGAAAAGAAAGAGAGAGAGAGAGAAACATACGTATAAAATTGCTTACTTCTTTTCTCACATATATCATCGTCAAACTTCCAAGTTTATTTATTAATCATTCCTTATCTCTCGGTTCTTTTACCTTGGACGATATTTATATTGGGATTGAAGATAAATTAAAAAAAAATAAAACAGACCAAAACACAACGAACATACGTGTGAGCACATATATCATCGTCAAACTTCCAAAGTTTATTATTAATCATTCCTTATCTCTCGGTTCTTTTACCTTGGACGATATGTATATTGGTTCGTGTATATAGACACTCTCCGACGAGAGGATGAAGATAAATTAAAAGAAAAATAAAACAGACCAAAACACAAACCGAACATACGTGTGAAGCACGTGAATCATCTCGGGCCAAGGGTATACATCGCGAATCAATAAAGAAAATAAAGTGTAAGAGAGAGAGAGAGAGAGAGAGAGAGAAATGGAAATGAAAGAAAGGCACACGGGTACCCGCAGCTCATTTCGTTCAGGACACCGCGACGACGCCCAGTCGGGCTTTCAGTTATTGCAGACAGCTTTCAGGCTTCCGTCTATCCCCCAACCCCCCCTAATTTTTTTCTTTTTTTTTAGAGTAAACACGTATAAATAGACGTAGGGCAAAAATCATGGATACGAAGATAGAAGCGGTATATGTATAAGCGATGTTATAATTAAAGGTTTAGCAATGTTCTGAGATCAAAATTAGATGATGCCTAGTTTGGCTGATGAAGTTCTTCGTAACGATCGGAGTTAGTTGGGAAAGAAACTAGGCGGAACAACAAGCAGCAGCTGCATATATCAAAAATTCCGACTGAAAGTATAATGAGAATCGAAATGGTGTGAGTCTGGTAATTTAAAGATGAACAATCTGTTTTTTTTCTGTTTTTATCACCGTAGGATGTGAAACAGAAATGAAATTCTAAACAAAATTGCAATCAACCGTAGTGGTATTATTAAAAAATATTTTCATTAGATCTAATCTAAGAATTTCGTTGGGGGATTTTTATTAACGATAAAACAACAACAACAATTTTGATTTAACTTTAACGTCGAGAGTGTGTTAGAAATTAAAGAATAAACGTTTAATTACATTTCTTTTTTTCGTTAGATATCTTTGTAATAGAAAATAAAAATTCTCGAGAATCCAATTTCGTGAAAATTTTCATTAACGATGAGAAAAAAAAAGTACAAACTTTGATTTAACTGCAACGTCGAGAGTGTGTGTTAGAAATTAAGAATAAACGTTTAATTACATCTTTTTTTCGTTAGATATCATTGTAATAGAAAATAAAAATTGTTAAGAATCCAATTTCGTGAAGATTTTCATTAACGATGAGAAAACAAAAGTACAAAATTTGATTTAACTTAACGTTGAAAGTGTGTTAGAAATTAAGAATAAACGTTTTTAATACATTTTTTCTTTCGTTAGATATCATAATAGAAAATAAAAATTGTTAAGAAGAGAGAGAGAGAGAGAGAGAATGCTCGGAAGTGAATACTACGAAGTGAATACTACGAAGTACAGTCTCGCGAAAGCGACGGTGAAAAGAAAGAGAGGAAAGGGTGGCATTCGAGAGCGAACGTGGGACGTTCCGTGTCCGGGCATTGCGTCCGCGTGGGATCGTCGTTGTATGAGTCGACCGCCGGCATCAGGTCGTTACCCAGATAGCCGGTACTCCGTGTGCGTTCTTCCATCACGAGCATGCATCGAGTTATCGCGACAAGAGGTGTGGGAGTCTTCGTATATCTTTCTCACTCTCTTCTCTCTTTTCTCTTTATTTTTCTCTTTATTTTTTCTCTTTCTCCATTCTATTTCTCTTCATAATAATATATAGATACATATATCTATCTTTATCTGGAAAATAATGTTCTCCTTCTTACGATATACACTTACATATATATATATATATGTATACTTAGTTATTTATTTGAATCATTACAAAAATTGTAATCATCGATTTCGATATCTCGAAAGTTCGCACAAATTGCGACCGACTAAAATGGCGAGGACTGTCCGTACGAATTGGCGATCGTTAACACCTCCGTGCACGAAGAAAACGAACCTTAGTCATTCGGTATTATTTGCATACGACGCGTTTTTACTCCTCCCCGCAAAAATAAAGACGAAAAGATAGAAAAAGATTTAAAGTAAGAGAGAGAGAGAGAATGAATTGGTTTTGCGTGCACACAATTGCATTTCGATGCACTGGTGGTGGCTGCTTGTGTACGCGCGACTTACGACGTCCCACAACGCATCGGCCAAACGGTGAAGGAGGATGGGGAGGAGGAGGAGGAGGAGGAGGAGGAGAACGACGACGACAATGTGTGGGCATTGTGAAGTGTGGGTTCGGCCAGCTTTTAAGCGCACGTCGTATTTGGCGATACGTCCGACTAACCGTGTGCGTGTGGGTTCCCGAAGGTGGACCTTTAGTAGCATTCTCAGTTTCAGAACTGAACAGGAGAGAATGTTTAACTTATACTTCACAATTTATTTCTTTCCAAGAATTTGTCGATTTTTATTGACTTCCTTTTCGAAAGATCGACGATTCAATTTCGAGTGTGCACATCCGAGTGTGCGTTCGATTTTTTTGTTAATAAGTTTCGCATATATATTTTCCGTAAAATCCTTTTAAACAAAATATTTCGTTACACTTCTAAATTTTTATACGAGCGAGATCTTGTTTATTAGCATTATGTAAAATATTTGTCAACATTTCGTACGTCATAAAGTGAATTTAATTGACATGTTCATTATAAAACAATCGTGTAAAATGGTCGTTGAAATGACGGATATATCGGGCTCGATACTTCTCGTTCCTACACACGTGTGGCATGCAAATTGGAATGCGTGTGGGCTACGTCTCGAGACATATACGCGCACATATGTAAAGCCTTCTATACGTGAGACAAACGTGTGACTTGTTAAAAAAAATGTGTTTGGCGCCGGTGTATTTTACCCTCGACTCGATGCTAAATCCGTCATCGGAAATACGAGTCATTGTTTTCGGACCTTGATAGGTAACAATGGATCACTATACTTGCAAATGATACTCCCAAAGATACCATGTTCCTGTATGCAAGCATTTACGTCAATACCATATATAACAAAAAAAATACACAATTACTGAATTTCACAAAGAATTAAATCATTTTAATGAGATTTCAAAGCACTCGTTTTCCACGTTATGATAAATTCGCGATTTATAAATCGAGATTGAAAATATTGAGGGGAAAAAGAAAAGTAATAAAATTCAGAAACGAGTATAGCTTAAAAATGTATTTCAATAAATTAGTAGTTACATAAATAGATGTTAAACAACAACGATAAGATCCAATACACATCGACGACTGGTTTTAACGAGAAATGCGTGAAGAAAAATACGACGAAACGTGAAGAAAACATAGAAGAAACGAAAGTATTGTAAGAATGTCGTAATTCAAACTCTCCTCTTCTTCTCTCTCTCTCTTACTCTTTCTATCTCTTTCCCTCTCTTTTTCCGTGTCGTATGGAAACACCTGTTCAAATGTGGTGGCTCTGTTTGAGGCGCCAAAGGTCGGCGATCGAATGGCGTTTGTGTGTCGATATCCCACGCGACGAATCGAACATGACACTCTTTCTCTCTCTCTCTCTCTCTCTCTTTCTCGCAATCGATTTACGAACGAATGGACGAAGAAATTCAGACTCTGGCATGAGAGATACGGTAAGGAAAGTATTTTGCTGTGGGTTATCGCTTACGTATAACATAACACAACACAACAGAATAGAACACAACAGAACAGAACGGAACGGAATGGAATACAACGCAACGAATGAAAGAAAGAAAGGAAGGAAGGAAGGAAGAGATACTAAATACGATGAAGAAGGAAAGGACAAGGAGTCCTCCTTTAAAGCCTACGCTAAGAGTATAAGAGGCCTCTACGTTTTCTCGGTGTACCCCGGCCCACTTGAAGTTACTGCCGAGTAAAACGGAGATATGTAGGTATGCATGTATGCATGTGTATATAAAAATATATATGGCTATGTATGTAAGTACGTAGGAGAAGCAAGAGTAAGAGAGAGAGAGAGAGAGAGAGACAGAAAATAAGACGCTTAAGAAAGATCCAACGTTGGAAATTGTCGTTCGAAAGACCGCCGAAGGCGATCCCACGATTTGTCGTTTAATTGGACGTCCTTCGGTTCTTCTTCGTCCATTTCTTATCCCTCTTTTTTTTATTCCCCCCCCCTCTCTCTCTCTCTTACACACACATATACACTCTCTTTCTCTACTCTTCCATTTCTTTCACACTTTTTACCAACCACGATGAATCGACAATCAAACAGGTCGATTTTACAGAGAACAACCGTACCACTTTTGTATATTATTTTATTTTTCATCTGAATGGGAAACATCTCAGCGATGATCAATTTTTATTGAATGTAGTATTCCATATGTGGGTTAAAAGGGGAATCGAAAATTTCTTTTAGGTACTTTTTATTTTGTTTTATTTTGCATAGACTCGAATAGAAGAATAGGAAAGTAGTAGAGAGAGAGAGAGAGAGAGAGAAAAAGCTGACAAAGTTGAAATGAACTGTCACGCGTAATAGGAATCACAAAGAAGTAGCAGCTGCGTGAGAGCCAAAGTCGGAGTCAATATTTGATACACACTGACTTTCCTTGTCCTCTGACCAGTTTAGAAAGGGCTGCGCGCGTTCGATCGACCCTTTCCTCTTCTTCTTCCAAAATTGGAAAGATGGGGAAGGGGTTAAGGGTGGGGTCGGGAGGGGGTCTAGAAGAACGAACAGTTCGGCATCGAACTCGCATTCCTCCTACTTTTTATCAGGACGACAGCGGGGCCGCCATATCGCAGGAAACGTTTCACGATCAAACGCCAATACACAAGGTTCCCCGATCGGACTTAGGGATCGGCTGGCTCTTACGAACGACGACGACAAAAGGTGCTTTTGCCTTGTGTGTTGCCTACTTCGAAGGAAGAGAGAGAAAGAGAGTGGGTGAAGGAGAGGGTAGAGGGGAAGGGGAAGCTGCTATTTCAAACGAAGGGGAACCTTTGGCGGGTGGTAAAAAAACGGGAAGACATTAATAACTCGACACACTGCTACGTCCTACAAACGGCCAAAGAAACGACGGATACGTCCATGCCCGATAAATATCTTTCTCGTGTTATCGTCAAGAAATTTGTATCCATCTTCTTCTTCTCTTCTTCTTCTTCTTCTTCTTCTATCTCTCTCCCTTTTCTTCGTGTGATATTTCGAAGGGGTTTCTAACTCCCCGTTTCCGTCTCATCTTCTATCGTTTATTCTAAGAAACGATATATATATATATATAAGAACGAGATGAAAAATATTATAACAATCGAGGATAGAAATTTTATATAGAATATTTTTTGAGATTTTATTGACGAATATGATTTTATTTAATTTTCAACAAGGATCAACAAGGATCGAATTTTTTATTTATTAATTTATGAATAGTAAAATATAAACACGCACACATATTTTTAAGCTTAGAATATAATTGTTGAACCAAAATTTGGGTTGAATAACTTCAAAGTTAAATACTATGGAAAGAATGAAGGAAAAGATTTTTCGTAAAATGATTTGCATATTAATATAGATACAAATAAGAGTAAAAGACCAGAGAGAGAAAGAGAGAGAGAAAGAAAGAGAGAAGGGGGGAATGGGGGAGGGTGTGGGATGGGAGAAAAGAGAGGATAAGAATTCAGTGAAGGTAGACGCGTGACGAATCCGTCCTCGAAGTCCGCATCTAGATTCACTTTTTTTCGATGCACCCCGAGCGAAGGAAGGAACGAACGACCGTGGGACGTCGACGTTCGCCGAGCACCAAATATGTCCGTTTGCGAAACCGCATTTTCGTCCGTTTTTTGCTGCCGGATGAATTATCGAAGCGGTCGCGGAATCCCGAAAGCCAGTGACCCGCGGTGACTCTTGATCCAACCGGATCTCACGATCCAGCTGTGCCTACCCCCCACACCCCACCCTCTCTCTCTCTCTCTTTCCCATTCCTCTTTCTCTTTCAGTCCCTCACACCCTTTCTCTCTCTGTCTCTCTCTCTTTCTTTCTCGATATATACGTCTTGCCTTCGGCAACCACTTCGATTACCCTTTTCTTTCCTCCGACATCGAAAATCAACGATCGTGCGTTTCTTCGAGCTACAAAGTCGATCAAGTAACTTTCCTTAGCGATATATATTATATCGATCTCACGATCTATCGTGTTATCTTCGTATTACTTTATAGGATTCGATTTAAATGGGTTTTTATATATTAATTATTATTTCATATATTAAGATGTATTAGAATATTATATTTTAAACGAAATGTTATATTTTACATGAATTCGTTAAATTCATTATTTTTTTCGTATTTATTTAAAATTGAATAGAATTGATGCACCTAACGATCGATCGTGTTATCTTCGTATTACTTTATAGAATTCGATTTAAATGGGTTTTAATATTGTATTAATAATTATTTCATATATTAAGATGTATTAGAATATTATATTTTACATGAATTTGTTAAATTAATAAGTTTTTTCGTATTTGTTTAAAATTGAATAGAATTGATGCATCTAACGATCGATCGTGTTATCTTCCTATTACTTTATAGAATTCGATTTAAATGGGTTTTAATATTGTATTAATAATTATTTCATATATTAAGATGTATTAGAATATTATATTTTACATGAATTCGTTAAATTAATAAGTTCTTTCGTATTTGTATAAAATTGATTAGAATTGATGCACCTAACGATCGATAGTGTTATCTTCCTATTACTTTATAGGATTCGATTTAAATTGATTAATAGATTAATTAATATTTTAATTGGTTAGAATTGATGCATTTCACCATCGATCGTGTTATTTTCTTATAGGATTTTTATCCTATACGAAGGATAAAGGATAGGATTCGATTTAAATGTGTAATTAGAATATTATTTCAAATGATTTACCTATTCCTATTAAATTAATAAGCTTTATCTCCTTTTTTTTTTTAAATTGATTAGAACTGATGCGCGTTATCAAGATATATATAAATAGATTAAAATTCAATGTGAGATATATATTTTTCGAGTAGATTATTTCTTGAACAGGTCGGACTGACTCCTTGTTGACTCGATTCACTTCCACGAGTATAACACACACACAAACACACACGTGTATGGAAAAGAGAGACAGATTATTATCGTTGAAGCGGTTAACAAGTCGGCGCACCCACGAGCGTCGATGCTCGCGTTAAAAGCTCGGCAATGCGGTCTAATAACTCTCGAAGGCGCGTGCGAGAATATCTTCGAAGGAGGTGGAGAAGGAGGAGGAGGAGGAGGAGGAAGGAAGAGGTGAAGGTAAAGGAAGAGGGGAAGGAAAAGAGAAAGACGACGACCATGTCGGCGTTTGCTTATGATTATTAAGATTACCATTTATACCACCTCAGCAGACTGGATAAGCTTAATATGTATATATGCATATATATACTTTGAAACACGTATAAAAGCGTTTATATATGTGTTTGTGTGCGTGTAGGTCGAGAAACCGGAGTTATTTATGAAGTGTGCGAGCCAAGGCGCGGACCGTACCACCACGTCGCATATCTGATGCTCTTATTTCGTAGTTTGCTGCTCTCGACGCGTACTACACGTACCTTACTTACTTACTTACGTACGTACGTACGTACGTGACATACGGGTTAAGTTAAAGTACGGTGACACGTGTGCGATTTGCCTCTCCTAAACTTAAAGCAACATGCTACAACGGGTTTTCCTCCTTTGACGGCTTCAAAGGAGGAAAGACTCGTATTTTAATTGATTTCAAACGTCACGATCAAACGCAACCTAACCCAAATCTGGGATTAGAGCTGTGATGTTTTTATTGGGAACGATGGGAGAGGGAACAACGTAATCCTTGTTTCGGTGACATTTTTTTTTCATACTTAATGTACTGAGATTTAGAATATACCTATTCTTATCGTGAGCATGTATTTTTACATTTATTTTCATATGCAATGAGATCTTAATCAATTGGATTGTAAATAGTATACCTTCTTTTATTTAGAAATGAATAATGTATATTTATACGAATTGTTTTACAAATTACCACATTTTTACAAATTACAGGATACAATCATTTGACCGCGGTCAATGGTACATTTAGTGTTAACGTGTTTAAATGGATTTTTTTCAGCACATAAACAATTTTGTTGTTATTTTATTGCAATAATATTTGTCTTATTATTTGGTTATTAATTGAACAGGTTTGTGGGCAAATTAATAAACACGTTTATTAATTATCCATAGTTTCGTTCGTTTTATTTGAACTTCTTTAGACCAATTGTAACGTTATAGAATTATTTAATTAACGAGTAATCAATTAATTTATTATTTTTCTATGAACCAACGTTGAGATGTGTAATATTTATTATCTAAAAATACTTGAGTATATCTACTTAAATATATATTTCTATTAGATAATAAAATTGTTATATGACCTATTATTATATAAAATGAATTTAACCATTGCATAATTAATAATTATATTTATCGCGTTGTCCACACAATCCTGTTTAATTATAAACTATATTATAATAATGTATGCGAAAATAAATAATAATTTTACTTATTTATGTGGTGTAACATTGCAAACACACGCACACACAAGCGCACATATTTATTAATATTATATTACTTTTTGATATATTTGTTATTGGTAGTATCAACTTAACGTAAGTAATCGATGTAAGAAGAAGAACAAGAAGAACAAGAAGAACAAGAAGAAGAGGAGGAGAAAAAAAAATTGGAAGAGTCTTGAAAACATAGTTAACGGATCGTAAATGCTGACCACTAATGGCAATTTGCACCTGGTCCAATAAGTATTAATCCTTTCTTTTCACTTTCTCTCTCCCTCCCTCCCTCTTTCTCTCTCACACACACACGCGTTAAATCTCTTCAACGAAGGATCGAATTCGATCATAGCTTTGCACTCGTAAAAACGTATCCCCGGTAGTTAATTAAGATCTCCTCGCACAGCGGGACGCGTACACGCGCCGAGCTAATGAAATTCTTCATTTCCACGAGAGATAGAGTGGGGGGTGAGTTCGGTGGGAAGGAGGAGTGGAGAGGAGAGGAGAGTCGTACAGTTCCGTTCCCTTATATCGGTCGATCGATCGATCAATCGATTTCCTTATAAAGTTTACCATTACAACAACGTTTATTCTTATATCGGAGAGATCCCGAAGATCTTCCAATCAATCTAAGTCTTTTTTCGAAAGAAATATTACTCCCGTCCGTCGCGATTTCTTGTTCTAAAAAAGAAACAAACAAACAAACAAAAAAATAAAAAGGAAAAAATATCGTTGTAACAAAAAATATCACGAGAAAACGTAAAATAATAATAATAATAATAATAATAAATTGAAGAAAAAAGATGTTCCAAAAACGGACTAAAAAGGAATATTTCGAGACGAAAGAATGATAGAGATAAGGATCAAAGGAACAGAAGGAAGAATGAGTATCAGTCGTCTTGGATCAAGGTATAGAGGGGGCAGGAGGGGGAGGAGGAGGAGGAGGAGGAGGAGGAGGAGGTTGGTCGTCTTCTCTTGGAACATGCGTCGTACGTACGTACATACGTCAATCACTCGGTGAATTCAACCGCAAACTGCAACGAGCAACGGACGCAAACACAACAACAAGAAACTGTCCTACTCCTTTCTTCCTCCCTCCCTCCCCACCCCATCCCCTATCTGAATCCATGGAGAATCCTTCTTACCGAAGGGACGTAGTTACAAACAAACGATCACGAATGTTTGAACGTTCGGAATAAATTTCAATGATCTGTTAGGTATTCGTATATGTGTGTGTCGTATGTATGTATGTTATCCACCTACCAAAAGTTCAAAGTCCGTCGAGTGGCTCGGTGTAACATCAATTCTACAAGATCTTACAAGGTTTAGTATCGATTCGATCTCGGTTTACTTTTGTTTGTTTGTTTGTTTGGTTTTCTTGTTGTTTTTCTATTGAAAAATCGATTGGATCGATAAAAGTTAATTTTTAGGAAAGTTAATTAGAGAATTAAGTGGAGAGAGTAAATGAAAATTCAGACGACATGTGGACGTAATATTAATTCAAGAAGATTTTAACAAGGTTTAGTATCGATTCGATCTCGTTTACTTTTGTTTGTTTGTTTTTCTATTGTAAAATCGATCGGATCGATAAAAGTAAATTTTTAGGAAAATTAATTAGAGAATTAAGTGGAGAGAGTAGATGAAAATTCAGACCACGTGTGGATTTAACATTAATTCAACAAGATTTTAACAAGGTTTAGTATATCGATTCGATCTCGGTTTACTTTATTTTGTTCGTTCGTTTGTTTGTTTGTTTGTTTGTCTTTTTGTTTTTACTATCGTAAAATCGATTGTATCGATAAAAGTAAATTTTTGGAGAAATTAATTAGTGGAGAGTAAGTGGAGAGTAGAAATAATTCAGACCACGCAACAAACAACGGTTTCCTTTCCTTCGTAGGATACGATTCGATTACTCAGCGTCTGGCATTGAATACCTCCGAACGTTCCTTCGTATCTCACGTAATACCGTTTGAATCGTTGTAAAAGAACAAGTCCTCTGTAAAAGAACATCTCCGATGAGTGTCCGACGAGTCAAGAGAAATAGAAGAACTGGTCTCGATCGTTTCAATAGAATTCCATTTGAATTCTTATTTAGTGATGAACATTCTCTATCAACAGTATAGAGGTACGTCTTGAACTTTAAAGAGTTAAAAGTATCTAGGATATATGATATCGATCGTAAATTCTTTTCCAATAGATTCTTTATCGAAGAATTTGAAAGTTTGCTTAAAATAAAATATAAATCAACCCCCCTTCTCTCTCTCTTTCTCTCTTGTTTTTATTTACTGTATATTTAAGTATAAGTGTGTCCACGTGTGTTTATGATAAAAACAAAATAAAACAGATGATATATGTGCCCATAATTATGAAAATGAGTTTACTAGTTATTTCACACCACATTATTTGAAACTAAATAAATTCAATGTAATTATCACGATATAGTTAAAAATGAACCATTAGATAGTGTTTGTTATTTCAATATTATATTGAATTCATTTAATGTTCAAATGTAATTCTTTAAATATCTCGAAACAAGAAATATATGATTTAGACCACTTTCATAATTATGGGCACACATATATATATTATTTATAATAAATAATATGATTTATATTGTTTTTTGTTTTTTTTCGTGAAGATATAATTATTATTATTATTTGTAATAAATAATACATAGATGTGATTTAATTCTCGAACGAAATTCGAACACATAGTTACGTTAGGTTTAACAACAACTTATGTATATGAATAATAGAAAAGAGAGAGAAAGAGTGAAAGAAAGAAAGAAAGAGAAAGAGAAAGAAAAAGAGAAGGATCGCGTGAGACCCCCCACACTTGTGCCGTTCACGAGCGACGGCGCGTGTCAACCTTGCCTTGTCCTTGAAACCACGCGACCGCGACCGTATGCCAAGTCGAAGTAGTATAGCTTGCTACTACTAAACGCGCTTTCTCAAGACATCCATCCACAAGTGAACATCTAACATTTTTCCTCTCATTTCCGTCATTTTCTTTCAAATAAATTTCATTAACTTAAAAATTTATTCGAATTTTTTCATCGTAATATCATCCGATTAAATATACAAACTAATTAAGTATGAATCGGATTAATCGTACGTATAATATTTAATGACCTATTTATTTAAGTATCATTAATATTGTCTCGTTATCTAAATGACATATTTTTATTTCTTTTTTTTTTAAACGAACGTAAAACGGTGGAAACGCACGTGTTGGTAATACTTGTGTGACACGTTTTTTTTTTTTTTTTTTCTTTTAACAAAATTTCGCTATCGCGTTTGATTAGCCGCATTATATCGTGCGCGTTAAAACACACGCGGACACACTTTATTCGCGGATCGTGAAACTTTCCGTTTCTGTCTATCGGTAATTGACCTTTGCGTTTGCCCGATTATAGCAACGATAATTTCATGCCGCGTGATGCGTCTCTGGTTGGTCGTTTAGCAGACTATATCAATGTACACGGTCAACATACGTTGTGTCCATTACTCCTGGTAAACAGGTGGAAATTATCATCCGATACTGTAATAGCGTTCCCATACTATCTTCTTCTACGACAAACGCAACACACACACACATATGCGCACAGACACGTGCATACATAGCTTAGTACGTGTTTAAATAAATATGTCGATTCTTTTTTTCTCTTCTTCCTCTTGTTTCTTTTCTTGCATAAATAACTTATTCAAACATTCGTGGAAAAGTTCAACCCCGTTCATCCGCTTCCTTGACATTTCGAAATTGAAATAATGAAATAACAAACAAATCATATTCGATTTAAAAAGAATTCGCATAATTTGACTTACTCGCAACTTTATAAAGAAAAACTTATATATATATGCAATCGAAACTAACACTGTACACCTTTTTAATCATTCCCAATTTATTATTAAATTTACTCGAACAGTTCGTAGATTTAATCGATCACTTTAATTAGACAAATGTGATATATCAGTAAAATGTTAAAAAAAAAAAAGAAGGAGAAGGGAAAAAAAGAAATTGATCGTACGATAAAGAAAGGCATATCTTCGCGTAACAGTTTACTATCGTAATTAATAATCTTCGAAGTTCGTTTACTCGAAACTTAAATAGTCATAGAGAAGTAAAAGGCCTTCACTATCGAGAACGAACGAACGTACGAACGAACGTATAAACAAATGTTAGAATGAAAGATCGAATAAATGAATAAACGAGTTAACGTAATTGCGATTGGATCCGTGTGCTATGCAAAGAACCAATGACGACGCGTTCGACATACATTAAGGAAATAGTTGAACGCAATAAGTAAAGTATACGTGAGAGGGTAAAACACACGCGCGCGCGCAAACACACACAGATAAAAAGAGAAAGAAAAGGAAAAATAAAAAAGGAAAAGAGAAAGAGAAAATGAGATAAAGAGAGAAGTAGAAGTTGGTCTTGTCAGACATCGCTATCTCCTTCCTACCATCTTTTTTTTTTTTCTCATTCCGTCGCGAGACCTGTTTGTCGGAGACTTTACGTAATGCACGATAACCAACGCGAGTGGTCAGATAAACATGATTCTAAGTTTTCTCGTTGCTTACTTGTGAGAATGGGACGCGCATGGTTTGCCGCCGACTAACGCGTGATCTACTCTTTATTTTTTTTTATTTGCCTTAATATATACCTTTCTGCGTCTATACCCTTTCCGAGGGACGACACATCGCTACTTACTCGAGATAACATCAAAGATTAAGTTCATCGTACTTTACTTTCTTACGTTTTCTTTAACACTCCCAATAGTCAAGTGGTTATTGAAAAATGATAACACCTACTGTATCTGTGTTGTTACGTTTTAAAAATAAATCATTTATTTTCTAGTATAAATAATAATTTGTTAATATTTATAATACAAAGAATTGTATTGGAATTACGTATTGATATAGAATACATTTATATACGAGTTTAATTAAACGTACTAAATCCGAATTGTATTTGTAAACTTAAAATACTAAAAATTTCCAAGTGATGAGATAACGTATCACGATAATAGATTTAAACGAGAACGATTTGATACGTTGAGGTAATAAGACTCTCTTGATGCATTTAGTTTTTTCCTATTCCGTGCGATTATTTGTCTTATTTGTATTCCAACCGGCAGGAAGAAATTTCTCGTAACTATCAGAACGCGCATATTTCATCCTTGACCCTCGTTTGGCTCGTTGGCAAACGTGGGAGGAGGAGTAGCCAGCCAGTTAGACTACGACGATCATTTTCTGTCGACGATAAATGGATGAGAAGTTCGTCAAAGAAACGGAAGGTGCTATGCAATTTGTCATTCGTATGTTTTATCCACGGTAGCCTTGTCTTATTCTTCTTCTCTTCTTCTTCTTTCGTTCTCTTTCGTCCAGATCGCGAATCGTTAAAAGATCGAAAAGAAATAGAATCACGATGAGCTACGCTATTATTATTACTCTTACAGTAGTAGTAGTAGTAGTAGTAGTAAAAAAAAAAGGATAAAAAGACAGACAGATTGACAAAGACGGAGATTGAGGAGAACGTTATGGTAATGAGGAGAGACTCGTTGATTTTTGCTCGTACCACGTTGGAACAGCTCGGTTATGGACTTTACCACTTTGAGATTCGCTATTCGCCATCTGCTCAAAATCATTATCATAAGCATTTACGTTCAGTTTCTTAGCGAGTACGTGACTCCAATGCTTTGTTTTTATCTTTTTTTTTTTCCTTTCCTGTCTTTTTTATTCCTTTATTTATCGTCTTTTCTTCTTCATTATATTTTCATTTTAAATATTTATCGGCAACACTTGAAGAAAATTGTTAAAAGCGTCATTAATTTTATACTCATGATGTATATTATATTGGAAAATATGTCGAGAAGAAATGATCAGTTATTACTAATATTTTCTTAAGCTTCCTGTGGAAAATCTTATCTGTTAATCGATCGACGCTGACGTTCCGTTGGAAAACTACTATTAGTCGTAAGAGGATGATGATGGTTGGTTAAGGCTTAACGCGCAATAATTACTAGACCTGATCGGACTTAGAAATCTGTTCTAAAAAGATACGATCGAGAAGTCAGCGATAATAATCGGTTAGACATTAGAATTATCTTTTAATCCTAGCTACGCAAAGTTAATAATCTGGGGGAGGGGGGAGAATTGATCTTAAAATGATTTTATTTCGTAAGTTTATCTACTACTTTCTCTGAAAAACTTTGTTATCATAAGAGCTAAGGAATTGGAGACCCTTTTTCTAAGGATTGACCATCCCAAAAGGGCCCAACAGTGTTCGAGAAAAATCCACCAGAAGGCAGCATGTTCTGACTATAGTAGGAGCCCTTCGACGAGTGGTGGTGGCGGTGGTAGTGGGGCGGGGCGAAGAGATTTTGGGACCCTTGCTGAAACCCAATAACAGGATCTCGCAGGAATATCAAAAATTGCCGTAAGGTGGCAGCAGTGCTCTGGTAGACAAAATTTCCTCGAACTTGTTCAGTCGGATTTTGACGTGCAGCGAGTAGGACGTCAAACACTTTTCCGACAATGTTTTTTTCAGATATTTTATCTATTTGCAGACTATTATTTTTTATGAATCATCTATACACGATCGATTTTATTCAATCGTATGAGATAAAAATATTTGATAAATGAAATAAAAATTGTATTATTTACTTAAGAATAATGTAAAACAAGGAAATCGTCGTAAGGAATTATGAGTCGATTGATTAAAGGTCAATTTGTAAAAGACAATTGTAGACATTTTTGTTCCTGTTTTATTGTTTGTTACGTAAGAGATCGACATTTATTTGATACTCTTACAATAATAAGCGTGAAGCTTTCATCTCTATTTCGACAAATAGAAGGTAATTATAATTTGTTGTAACATCTTTGAATTTAAATACGAATATAAATAGGATCGTTGTAGTCATGCACACGCAATCAATCAATCAACAAAATCAGTGACCAGTCTCTTTCATGCTTCAATTCGTATTAGATTAGTTTATTTTTTTTTTTTTTACAATCGTTTCTATTTTTCGCATAATTATTTAATCTATGGAATCGTCGTGGTTGTCTATTGGCACCGTATTTATTCGTCGACGGTTACAATAATATTACTAAGATTTATGTATAATTTAATACAGAGAGATAGAGAAAAAGAGAGAGAATCAAAAAGAAGAGAAGGAGAAAGAAAAGAGACGTATTTTCAACGTAATCAAACAGAATGGAAGACTTCGTTGATCTTGTTGCATAAGGCACCTTAAAATTACGATTTTTTCTAAATTCTAACGTAACTATTTACACACAAAAATTATAGAACAAAACAAAAAACAACAAAAAGAAAAAGAACTTGAGAATTGTCTAAATAAAAAAAAAAAAAAAAAAAAGATCGATCACAAGAGTAAAAAAAATTAACCTTTTCTATTTTGTTTCATTCTTTCGAAAATCGTCATATTATTTTATATTATTTTGTTGTCTCCCCGTAAACGACTCATCATCATCATCATCGTCATATCGACAGAATTCGATTTGACGCACGAACACCGTGGGTACGTGTAAGTAAAATCATTTGTAAGGCACTTAGATAAGGCATCAACTTGTTTGCTCTCGTCAGTATTATCACACGCACTCGCGCTAAAATTCATGGATATTTCATTGAATAATAATCACGTACGATTGAGATCTATCATAACTCCGCGTACGAGAAAACGAGAAAATATGAAATAAAGAAGTGAGATATTTTATATATTGTAAGTGTGTGCGTGCGCAAGCGCAAACGTAAGGAACATATTCATTCATCGAGAAAGACAAATCATTTGATAGGTAGCACAAAGTTCACAATTGTTATCATCGTCACTTTACCACGGCCTCCATGGTTTGGGTTCAAGCTGGGGCATAACGCTTCTTCTTATCACCAGGGAAATCGGTTTCTGAGGAGGCTGATTGTAAATAATATTATTACACTCGTGATCATCGCTGTTATATCCGTTTGCGGGAGAGGTAGCTACGTCTCGGTGACTGTTGCTGCTGTTTACGTAGACCGACTTAGATTGTTGGTCGCGAAAATCAGATGATCGCGGTGGTGATTCGAAACCAACTGGGCTCGCTGCCGAGATTGAATTCGAGCCGCCTGAGGAAGAGCTTGACGACGAGGCCGATCCCGTACTCGCTGTTCTTTGCGGGATTGGTATTAGAGTGGGTAACGGCGAACTAGGTGCTGGGGAAGCTGACGGGGATATCACTGGTGTTGCTTTTCCACCGGTAGGCACCAGCAACGCGATTTCACCGTTCGACAGCCTCGTTTGTAACAATTGCAATCCCGTGCCGTTGCCGTTCGTAAGAAAAAATCCATTAGATTGTTGCACCTGAATTCTTTGTGTCGCATCTACTTGCGGTAGAATATGCACTTGCAATTGAGTAGTCGGTTGGGCGGGTTGAACCGGCTGTTGTTGATTCGCCGTCGTCGTTATATTCGTCGTCGTAGTCGTTGTCGTCGTAGTTTGACCACCACTATTATTATTTACTTCAACCATTGCTAGGCAAGTAGCCAAGTGGTTCATCAGACGTTTCTTTATCCCAGGATCCAATCCGGGATACCTGTTAACTTCTCCGGCGCACTCCGTATAACCCGCCCGAAATTTGTTTAAAACGTTCGGATCCGTCGCCGCGGCTAAGGCTACTTGTTGACGATGCATTGCTTCCATATGTTTAACAGTCATCTCGAGGATGTCTGCTTTCTCTAGTTTTGAATGTCTTGCTGGCTATAACAATACAAAACGAAAAGTACGGTCAACCGACGGTTCGTTCAATTCCAATCGAATTATATTTTATTTTTAGGAAGGAATAAATAATCAAATTCATTTCGATAATTCTATAACGAATATTAATCATTAAAACGAATCAAAGTTAATGTTAGGTACAGATACTCACGTCTTTTTTCATGGCTTCGAGAATAAGGGTCTTCAGTTCATTCAGGCAACTATTGATGCGGGCTCGGCGCCTTTTTTCCATAATCGGTTTATTGCTCTGTAACAGAAATGAAAATAGCAGGTCAGAAAAACAGAATGTTCGGGTTTTCTTAGATCTCGGGCTTTAGTGGAGATGAAATTTAGATATGCGGATTATATTTCCTTTTTTCTCTAAATTTTCCGAATATTTTACGAGAAAAAAAAAGTTTTAAAACGGGCGAGAAAATATTATTTTTAAAAAAATGATCAAAACTGAAACGCGAGAAGGAATCATCGTCATCAAATTCGCCATTCAAATGAATTTTGTTTTACACGGTGTAGTTAATTTTGATCTAATTGTAAGAAGATGAAAAAGAAATGAACACCAACCCGTCGATTTTCACCGGATCTTCTGGTAGTTGTCGTACTTGTGGCAGTTTGCGCGGGTGGTTGTACGGCTTCCTGAGGTACGTGTTGCGTGGGTGGCGTGGCGCCCACGGTAACGCCGCCGGTCGGCATCGTAGCACCCACTCCGGTCACCATCTCGACTTATCACTGAATTTCAATAAAGGACGAGGAGGAACAAGAAAAGTACAACACACTGCACTGTTTAATCCAATCGAATACGAAAGGTAAGATGAGTAGTAATAGTAGCCCCTTTTCGCACTGTTAAACACAAATTTCGGCGAAATATTGAAGAATAATTGATCAAAGTCTGCGGAGAAAAATTTCGTATCGTTCGGAATAGCGAGGAGTACTTTTTCTTCTGTTCGAAAGCGAACACAAAATTGAAACAAACACAACAAGAAAAAAAATAAAGAAAATATAAGTTTCTTTATATTTTTCTTAGGCACGGTGCAGAAATTTCTCAGAAAACTATTTTGTATCTTGTGACACAGTGGTGTAGAATAGTACTAGTAGTAAAATAGTAATAGTAATAGTAGTAGTAGTAGTAGTACAATGTAGGAATAGAAGTAATGTCTAACTGCTCGGAGCGATTGTCAGAGCTCGACTGACTACCACTCGAGGAAGAACGAGAGTTTTCTGTCGTGTTCAGAGTGGAGCGTGCCGGGCCGACGGAACGCTCGTTCCTCTTCGGCATGAGGAGTGGGGAGATAGAACCTAAAGAAGTGGGATTGCGCGTGACGGTTTAACCTGGACCCTTTCCTCCACAACAGTTCCTCCTTAGGTTGCCCCTCCCTTCCCCTCGAGAAATTCCGTAGGTCGGACGGTCGCCTTTGAGGCTGTTTCCCCACTTTACCCCCCTCTCAATATCCTCGTACCACACTCTCTCACACTTTCTTTCTTTCCTTCTCTTTCCCTCTCGACTCCTACTACTTCTTCTTCTTCTTTCCTCTTCCCTTCCCTTCCCAACGCTACGACGTGACGGTCGCGGTCTGTGGACCCCCGGCGGCCCTTCACGAGTCGCGGCGAGAGCCTTTCCAAGCGAAATTTTTCTGGGTGGGGGTAGCTGCGCGCGCACGCGCGCGCGCGTTTCAGCGCACACGTGCGTGGCTGCCTCTGATCTTCCTATGGAAGTAAGTCTTTTTATCGATGTAAAACTGATGTGAGTAGAGAGATTGTGAAGCCCCTTCACGAGTCCGGCGAGAGCCTTTTCCAGCCGAATTTTTCTGGGTGGGGGTAGCTGCGCGCGCACGCGCGCGCGCGTTTCAGCGCACACGTGCGTGGCTGCCTCTGATCTTCCTATGGAAGTAAGTTTTTTATCGATGTAAACTGATGGGATAAGAGAGATGTAAGGTGAGTGCAAAAAGAGAGAGAGGAGGAGCAGGCCGGGATTCTTCGTCATAGATTAAAACTCTTATCGTGAACTTGTCTTTGTAATTTTCTACTATGATCTTTCCATTTTCGTTCATTTCGTCGGCCTCTTTTTCCTGTTTATTTCTTTTTTCTTTCTTTTTTTTTATCTGTGTCTCCTGTTTTTTTTGTTCTTTTCTTTTATAGGTATCTACAATAATTTTGTACAATTTCGAAATATCGTATTTTCGAAGAAAATCCTAGGACTATCTAATCGTTCCGAACGGAAATTGGAAAATATTTGTGACAGGAAGGAAGAGAAAAAAATGTAACCCAAAAAAAAGGTCTATCGTTGTTGCATCGCATTAGAAAAGTTATCGGTGACTAATGCAGTCGAAACATTTGTTAGCCGATTCAATATTTGAAAGGATCAAACTAATATTAATCAATGGAATATTATTTACTACGATATTTACTACGTTCGATACGATCGGACGTCATACGAATGCAAATTGTACGCGTATAAGCAGGAAACATCATATCAAATAAAAAAAAAGAAAAAAGAAATAATATCGACTATAGTAGTTTTTTTCGGATATCGGAGAGAAAAATAATAGGTGCAACCTTCGTTTTACGTAACTAACTCGTATATCTTGCGAGCTATCGAAAGGTCATTAAAACCGGATGGCTTGGGTTGATCGTTCCTACGTATGCAAGCATGTGTAGGTTTGTCTGTGCGGATGCGATGCATTAGAGAGACGTACTCGATCGATCGAAGTGGCAATAGTAATTTCAAAGTGACTACGCATACGCTCGTACGTCGGCGTCTACCAACCAACGTCATCGGGTCTTATATCACGTTCTTCGAAAATAACCGAGCGAGTGCCACCGCTTCAACTGACGCAGGCGGGCATTTGAGCGAGCGAGCGCGCGCGCGCGCGCGTGTGCACTCCGGCACGTGCCTCCCCGTCTACTTATTTCTCTTGTTTCTCTCTCTCTCTCTCTTTCTGTTTTTATCCCACTCTTTCCCGCCAATCGAATTGCTCTTTATCTTTGCGACTGATTAACTCGCGTCATACCGTTTATCTCACGAACGTGTGTATACCACACCACTTACACATTTCTCTCTCACACGTAAGCGTAAATTTACTCCCGACGTTTGTACGTTCAATTTTGTTCTTGGGATTTTTCAGCGTTGCTTGCAATTAACATTTAATGACGACAAAATCATGTATCCGAAGAATGAACGAGAAAAATAATAAATAAGGAGAAGAATTAGACGCGTGAAATTTGTTTGCAGTAACAGTATGCTGTTTAAAAAGAATATGCGTCATTTATTCCATCTATGTATCGTCACTGGATTTCTAACGAATTATTACAGATTATATATTAAAAGTGATATATTATCTCTGACTGTAGCAGAAAAAAATGTTTATCATCGTCATTGCAATTACATTTCAGTCGCGTTGTGTGTGTGTGTGTGTGCTTACAAAAGCGTACGTGACATCGAAACGTCTCCAAGAGGCCGGATCTCTTAATCGAGAAAATATTTGCTTTCTTTCGTGTCTTCGATATCACGACGTCGGTTACATTTCGAAAACACCAATTCAAAGATTCAGCGCTATCATTGTACATACGTACAATAAACCGTATACAAGAATCATAATTGATATATGCAAGGTGTGTGTAACTTTAACAAAAATGATATTATATTTGACGATAGAATCTCGGCTAAAGGGAATAAGAATATACCAAATTTCTATTGATAATTTCAAGCATTACACAGGAATATCTTGAGTATACGTATCGATACACCTACTAGGGTAAAAGGCTTTTACCAAGTGGTGGGGATAGAGAAGGAAACAAAGAGGAGAAAGGTAGAAGGAGGGTAGTTCGTAAAAGTACGTTTGTGGAAGCACTATAAGTGCGATTAGGCTTGTCTTGGATGATCCGACGGGAGAAAAAAGAAATTGGAAGATATATAGAAAGAAGCGTGGCAAGAAGAAGAGTAGGGAAGAGGAAAGGGCCTACAAGAGTGGAGAGAGAAAAGGGTGCAGGAAGAGTAGGATTAACGCATGGAAGGGATACGGAAGGGTGCCAGGTAGTAAGCACAAGAGAGATGGTGGGAGAGACGCGCGTCGCGTTTAAAAAGTGCGAAAGAGATGGAAAACGGTGAGAACCAATCGCTACGCCGAGATTCGATCGGCGTACGACGAACGTGAGTTCATTGGCGTGCACTTACCCCCACCAATCGAAGCTACTCGAGAACGAGCGTGCCGCGCACCACGTCGCATGCGTGGGTGGTGGGGGGGTGAGTTCGTCATTCCGCTCGAAACGTTCGAGCTGTACGGTCGCGTGGGTGCTGCGTCAGAGGAACGAACACGAGTAAACGAATTCTACTTGCTACGAATGAGAAAAAACGATCTACTCCTTCCGATCCTTCGTATTTGTTCTTATTTTGTGCATTTGTTTTGCTTCATAGTTCAACGATGCATCATATTACCACATGATTTTTATGCGATTTCTTTTTTTAAGAAGGGAAAATGAGTCAATTGTTCTTGTTCAATGTCCGAATTGAGTGTCATTTTTATTGATTTATTTCTTTTTATTTTGTTACAAAATCATACTATTGGAACTAGCTGTTTGGAACTCATTCGTTTTAAGAATCCTTTAGATCTAATGAATTTTTAATAAAATTAATATATAAAAATAAAAATATTGATCTATACATCAATCTCCTATTGCACCAACATGAATTCGATTAGCTAAAATCAAGGTGAGGAAAGAGGTGTAGTATTAATGAAAGATCGTAGAGATCGTGCTTCCATCTCTCGGAAGATGCTGCAGGTTTTTTCAATGGACCAGGAATCCCAGCACGTTTGCGTTATCTTCGGTAATAATCTTTGAAAAAGTGTATGATGTATCATTTATGAATTATCTTGTGCAATATCAAAGATAACGTGTTTTTCTACGCGTGTTTAGAGAAAATAATTCCATCGGCTTAGAGTTTCATTTTATCATTTACTCTTATAAAGAACGCACGTAGAAACGTTAGGTATATCTGTTATCTTGATTTCACTATGTTGAAAATTAAACGATCACCTCTCATTCTTATCTAAAATCCTTTTAGCAGCAGGGAGCACACGACACAGCATTTACGTGCACATTCTTATGACTCACGAGTTCGTCTAGACGCTCTTCGGATAAGCATCGTGATACTTTGTTCCATAGTATTCTGTTCCATCAAGTTAGCAACGCTAATCCCAACCTTTCACCTTTATATACGTACGCTTTTTCTTTCCCCGTTTTCTTTTCCTCTTTGAATTGCAAATCATTTCGTTTCACAGACAAAAACTTACACTTTTTAACATTTCGATTTCTCGTTAATAGTCATTTTTTTTCTTTTTTTAACTTCGAATTTGAAAAGAAATTCTTAAAAAGATGGAAACGTTCATTGGAAAGGAATTTCAGGGTTAAATTATTCCACGTATCTCGCGAGATTAAATAAACTTGAGATAAAAATTCATTAACCTTGGGTTCGGGATAAAAAGAATCAAGTTTCTCGCTAACGTATTTTCTCGCAACGAACGAACTGACTAATAGAAAAGGATTAATCGAATAAAGTATAACCAGGTGAAAATGAGCATGTGAAAATAAACACACACACATACAACAGAAAGAGAGAGAGAGAGAGAGACAGACAGACACACATGCACGCACCTGTTGCCAGAAGAAAAGAGAACCCATGAAACTTCCCGTGACTCATTAGCTTTATGGGGTGCTGGAGTATTACGTAGGTCGCGGTTGGTGGGCATATAAAGGGCGGCACAGGGCGTTGTAGAACCTCGCGAGAACGTGGCTTTAGCTTAGCCCGAGGTCCTCGCGGACATTAATATTCCCTTCCCTGAAATATCAGATTGAGAAGAGAAAGAGAAAGGGAGAGAAAGATAAAGAGTGTTATGTATGTGTGTGTGTGTATGTGTGTGTATGCGCTTCTCTCATTCCTTCTTTTCTCTTTCTACCTTTTTATTATAAGGTAGGCCGAAAAAATGAAGGATTTCGGTAGGTCTGGTGGAGCAATAATCTGATTTTGCAAGAATACGCAAGCATGCATATTCCTCTTTTATTCTCTTCCGTGATCTGCAGTACAACCCTCCGTTATCATCCACTTGCTCGTCGTCTCGTTCCAAAGGGAAACACCATAATTGCAGACGTAATGCGTTCTCGGTGCAACGAAGCTTTCTACCTCGGGCTACAATGGTAAAGAACGTTGTAGAAAAAGAAAAATAAGAAGAAGAAGAAGAAGCCAGCTGCGACAATATCTTACATGATACATAAATATATATAAATATATATGAATGTATGTATTTATCTAAATAATTAATCATCCCCATTCGATAAAACTTATCAACATTTCTACCATCGAAGTTACGACAAATTTAATTGAGCAATTAAATTTTATCAACAAAATTTCAACCAAAGTACAATCATCCGTGAAATGTCAAAAGAATTTTCTATTGGATAAAAGTATTATTTTTACGACATGACAAATATTTACCACGAACAATCATCTTCTATTTCGTGGAACCTAATAACACGTTACGAGTGTGAGAAGATGGTTGATGTTCGTTTTCGTTCGGTATTTTCACTTTTTACGTTATTATGGTAGAATTAGGAGAATTAGTAGAGGAAGAAGAATAATAAGAAGAAGAATAAGAACGAATGAATGAATAAATGGGTTCTGACTAGTCAAGGATGAAAACAATTACTCATTTGATTTATGTATCCATGTGTATACGCGCGTGTATAGAGAAAAGCATATAACTTTTGTAAGTTATTTACGTAAAATAGGGTAGTAAGAATAATGGTTTAGCATAAAAAGAAGCTAAGAGTTTGACGTATGCGAATCGTGAGTCACCGCTTTCGGCATTATTTGCTTAACCGATAATGGCGGCAAATTGTTAGCCTGTCAGTCAGGTCAGATGAGAAGCGGAGAACAAGTAGAAAACGAGGCCTACGAGGCTTCAAGTTTGTGTTCCATCGTTTGCGTTCGTTCGTTCGTTCGTTCGTTCCTTCGTTCCAACGTACCATCGTTCCTTCGTTGGTTCGACAAACGAACGCAAACGAATACGACGGCTGGTGGTGCGTGCGAAATTCATGACTGGCTCGAGGCGACCAATCGGAAGGGGGTCGAATCTGCCGATAAAATCTCAATGGCACGTGCAATTTCCAAACCAGCCCAAATTTCCAACGGTTCTTACAATAAGACACCGAGAAAGACAAAGAAAAAAGGAATACAAATAAAAGAGGGTGAGTTGGGGCGGGGGGGAGACACGGTAGAATGGCATTTTGTAATTTAGAGCCGATGCACTCGTGTTAGACCGAATCGTACACGCGATTGTGCTACCACACCGCACATTGGCTTTGAAAATATTATTTTTGCGTTATTTTTATGTTATTTAATTAAAAATTGTAGTAGTCGTACTGCGTATTGTTATTGAATCAATTATTATTTTCTTTTCATACGATAGCAAGAGTTCATATTTTATCGTGTCGTGTTTATATTTAAACGGAAAATAACGTTGAAAAATAATGGACCCGCGCATGTTTTGAAACTCACATCTGTAACTACGAAATATAATAGAATATATGATTTTTTTAAACGTTTAGTTAGCGAAAGTTGCAGTATGTAGGACGTAACGAGAACAGGCTCTCGTATTTTTTTTGTGTTTTTTTTTTATTTTTTTTTATTTTCGACATCGCGCGCATAGCATGTTCGCGAAACTGAAAAATAAATCTTTGAAGCCGGAAAAAAATAAAAACATAAAAGAGAAATGATAGGAAAAGAGGAAATGAAAAATATCACCTTCCAACGCACAGGCAGACCGCTCGTAAACGTGTCGACGAGTTTTTTCCTCGTGCCTTGCTAAAATGTTCGAGAGAGAATGAAAGAGAGAGAGAGAGAGAGAGAATATCGTGGGGTGGCAAACTCCGGGACCAATAAATGCCTACTATCGAGAGATATGTACGTTGAATGAAAAAAAAAATGCCCACTCTGATCGATATTTCATTTGCCTGGGATTTCTACAAAATTCTAATTTCATCGGAATGACTTTGATCAACAAAAAGAAAAATATTTTCTACCGAGTAATTCGAACTGTTTTAATCCTTTTTATCGTAAAAAGAAGGGGTCGATTTGTTATTTTCAAAAAAGAACTATACATCATTTTCTTTCTTTTTTTTTGTTTAATCATATGTTCGCTTTTTCCTTCAGTCGATAGTTAAAAAAAAAGAAAAGAAAAATTTTAATAAACTCGTCTCGCGTAGAAGTAATTTTCGTTTAATATATTTTGTTTCTTTTGTTTTTCTTTATCTTTTATCTCTGCGAAATATTTAAAAGAAATGAAAATAGAAAAAGTAAAATTAAACTAGACAAACTGTTAATTGTATTCGACAGAAAGAATTTAGTTAACTATGCGAGTAATGGGACCACAATGAAAGGAAAGAGAGGTATCCTAAATAATGGAACGTAAGATCGATTAAATTCCAAGCGTGTCGTAAATTCGTGCCGAAAGGGAGCCCGTAAAAAGGGGTCATTTTGAGGTTACCAGGAAGACCCGAGCATTCGGATGTTTAAAATCGGTTTTACGAGAAAAGGATTCGAAGTAACCAAAATGATCATTACCCTTCCTCCGGGGGATCTTGGTCAAGGGGTTACTGTGTCATTTAAGGGTTACATCTAAATAGGGAAAGAAAAAAGGGTTTGGTCGGTCACGCATTTTTCGGCTTTTGAGATATTCTTATACGGAATAATAGAATAGAGTGATTCCTTGTAAACATAAAAGAAAATTTAGCACAGGTAATGATTACATCATTATAACATTATATTACATCGTATAAATCATTTCTTTTACATTATTAATAAATATATATATACGTGAAATATACACACGCGAATAAAATACATGAAATAAAATAAAAAATAAAACTTAAGTATTTATATATATATATTTAAAATATTAATATTATTGTATATAAGAAGAAATATTAAACGTTATATTTTAAAAATGTTTATTTGAAAAATTACATTGAAAAATTTGGTTACAGTTGTCGACTATTTGATTGAATAGAGACAGCAACAGAATACGTCTGCGTTGCAGGAAATCTAACCATTTCCGTATAACAAGGAAGAAGAACATTTGTAAGAAAACGAAAGCAAGAATGAGAGCAAGAGAGAGAGAAAGAGAGAGACAGAGAGAGGATAGCACTTTTCATGGCAACACAAACCTTTTGAAGAATCCCATCGATATTTATAGAGGTAAATTTTGTCGAAACAATGAATGAAGAAGATCCATGGGGCTATTACGTCTGAAGGTTTACCTCTTTGATTAGGGTTAAACCGTAGAACGCAATCGTTCAACCTTGGAGGATATTTTCTGAAGCCGTTGCAAAGGGATAGGTTTGAATTGGTCTGTAATAGACATCTGTGTTCATCGTTTTTACAAAAGGACGATCGAGAAGAAGAATCCTTTGGTTTGAATTTCGTGACAAATTCTTTGAGTTGTCCTCAGGTCAACTGATTTTCTAATAAAACTTTCGTGTTTCATTTTCAAGGTAAGATTTTCATCCAAGATTTTCCATCCACAAGTTGTTTCTTCACCGATCAATCGAAAACGAAAAGAGAAAGACAAAATTGACTATATTTTAAAAAATACGTGTTAATTTTCGTGAGTAATGAAACCGTAAATGTAAAGTAAATCGAAACTGTAATGAAACGTAAATCGAATTGAACGTTAAAAGAATTAAAAGCAACGTCAAACTAATCGATAAGGAAAGTAGATAATATTTGTTGGAAATATATTCCTAAACGGAATCGAGCTTTGAAAAATGAGGAAATTTCCTGGGTAAGACAACATTTAGTATTTTATTTTTCTATCTGTTAGAAAGAAGTGAAACGAAATAGTCAAGGATAGCGGGCCTAGCACGTTTCAAGGGGTTGGAACAAGACACAGTATGTTGTAGGAAGGAGTATAATAAAGCCGTAAAAAAAAAAAAAAATGTACACGCTCCTCAAGGTTACGTAAGACAAGCGAAAACAAAAAAGAGTAAAATACAGAAAGAAGAAGAAGAAGAAGAAGAAAAAAGGGGAAGAAGAAGGGTCAAGCTGTAAGGTTTTTGTAAGGGTTATAAAAGGGTAAAGGAATGGGTTTTCGTAAAAAAGGATGAAAGAGTTTCTCTTTTCTTTTACCTTTCTTTTTTCTTCTTTTTTTCTCAATCGTGTAAATAGAAAAAAAGGATGAGGAAGAAATCGTAAAAAAGTTCGACAGAAAGGATTGGTCATTCGTGTGCTTTTTTAACAATATTTTTCTAACCATTGTTCCTTTATTTTTTTTTGTTTTCGTCAATCGTAAATATCAACGGCACGCCGGACGTCATCGGGAGAAATTTTTTCTTTTGTCAGGCTTTTACATTTTTTTTCTTTTCTTTATTTCTTTTTTTTTTTTTTAACCGGTTGAAAAAGAGAATTTAGAAAGAGAGAAATTCGTCGAGTCGGAAGGAAGGAGAAAGAGGAAAGAGTTGCTTACTGCAATCGTCAAAGGGTTGCACGTGTTTACCCTTTAGCTAGAAAACCAAAAACTACGGGGAAACTAATGCAAGACTATAGAAAGGATTGAGAAACCAGCATGTAATCGATACTTCCGTAAACCCTTTTATAGGTGATTAACGTTTTTATAGTTATCAAACCCTGTCGCTAAGCTTTTCTCATCAAATTTACCTCTTTCTTCACCCTTTACATCGTTTTTTTTTCATGCGGTAAGCCTTTCGGAGAAGAGTTATAGCAAGTTTAGCCCTTTTTTTTTTCTTTTGCCTTTGCTACCGCACGAAAGGATTGCTACTCGTTGTCGCGTGTCTCGACAAAAGTTAGGAAAAGGGATAGGATTGGAAAAGTTTGAATTGGAGAAAGAGTTGAAAGAGTCGTAGGCGTTGTCCGTAACGGCGGCAAAATTCGAATTTCTCTACAATCGATTAAAATGGAATATTCAAAGTGTATTTCACGATCATTTTTCACGATCCAATTTTAAATGTTCCCCTTATTTAAACAGCCAATTTTTATGGAAATAAAATACAATAGAAATGTCGAATATTTTCTATACCATTTTTTTTAACGTTTAACACTACGAATATTTGAGATCAACATTTATGATAAATTTAGATAAAAATATAATATCATTAATAATTCCAAATAATATTATATATATATATTCCTACATTATTTTATTACTCCTAATATATATTCCCTTAATATTAATTTGTCAAATTTATAAATTAAAAATTCAATAAAAATAAATGATTCAAGTAAAAAAATTAGAAATAAAATAAATCAATAAAATGTGTAATGAATATTTCAAGTACATAAATCCGCATAATATTTGCTCAGTCTTTTGAAAAAGTACAAGGACATATATATACACATATGATATAAAAAAAAGGGAAAAAAAGGGATGAAAGAAGAAATCGTTGCCGCAATGAACGCAAACTGGACTCGATGCCGTAGCAGTATCGCGTTGCGGCACACGTCCAATCGAGTTAGCTTATTCGTTTGAGAAAAATTTGTCCTCTTGTAAACGTCTCTCTCTCTCTCTCTCTTTCTATCTATGTATATATCTATCTATCTTTTTCCCTTTCCCATCATCCTTTTCAATTTGCACTTCGTTTGCTTCAGATCGGGTTGCCCTCTTTTTCGGCACGCGCAGCCGTGCGAACAAGAGAAAGGAAGAAGACGAATTCGTACCCCTCGTACCACCGATGCCGATTTTATAACAGATATACGAGTCGACGTCACGAGCCAAGCTCAATTTACTTAAGTATTATAGAAATAAGTATAATAATATATGCATACATATCTCGAAAATTCCAACTAAATCTCATCGACATCTTTTTTTCGGATTATCTTTCCTTCTCTTCTCTTCTATCCTTTCGATATTCTTTTAATTCTTTTTGATTTCTTTTTGTTTTGTTTCGTTTTTATTATCTGATACTTGAACACTTTTAATATTATCTTTTTTACATATTACGAAGGTAACTCTCGTATCTTTCTTCGTTAGAAATATTTCTTTTCGTATTAAAATATTTTTCTAGATGATTGTAGGTTGACTTTGTCGATAATTAAAAGTTATTTTCTAAGTTATCTTATTTACTAAGAAATAGAAAATAATTATTTCTATGTTAGGCTGAACAATTTTCAATCCATCTATATATGATAATAACAAAACAATAATTGATAGAAGAATAATATCTTCATCCCTAATTACATTCTTTTCCACTAGATATTTTCAAGAATATATATATTATATTGTATTATTCTATAGTATATTGTATACTTTTATATAAGTATAGTATAAAGTATATATAAGTGTATACAATATATATATATACTATAGTTATTTAATAAATAATAAATTCCTTAGCTTACAATTTTCTAAAATAAATTTCAAATATAATTAACGTAAAGTTTACACCATCATCATCATCATTGTCATCATTGTCATCATCACACTCTTTCTTTTTCCCTGTGTAATTACTCATACTCATTGTTAGTTCTCAGAATCGGCTGTATTTAATCAAAATCATAAACTGTCACAGTTGACCTTTGCTGTCAGGTCCATTCTGTGTAATTCTACGATAAGAGGTCTTTGGAATGGAATCGTTCATGAAAAAAACCTATCGAAATGTCAAACTGCATTCTGCTGTCTCAACTGCATCGAGAATCAAAAGAAAGAGAGAGAGAGAGATAGAGAGAATGACTGTTGGCCTATAAAATTATAATAAGAAGAGTAGGAGAAAAGAGAATCGGTAATTCACACCCACGCCTACAAATCGTCTCTCGTTCTTCCTTCTCATTTATTTTTCCTCTTTCAATTTCATCTTCTTCTTCATCATTATCTTATTCTTCCATTCCTTTTTATACAAACGTCGATGTAACGTTAATACGCGTGAGTTTGTACATAACGTACGAGCTGCATTCTATGACGTGGTGGGTACGAGCGTCTGGGGCCCCCTGCTGTAAAAGATTTTCATGGATAATCGCGAAAGTTGTTCCGAGGGATAAGAACAACACTCGCAAGATCTCAAATTTCATTCGAATATATAGTTGAATTCTTTTTTTTTAGTTCTTCTTTTTCTTTTTCGTGTAAGTTATAAGAAATATTTGATTTCGATACGAATATTTTGTAATATACGAAGGCACGTAAACAAAACCAAAAAAAAAAGAAAAAAGAAAAGAAAAACAACGTTCACATCGGTACGGAATTATTCGATAATATTTTTTTTAATCGATTTTCTTTCTTTTCTTTTCTTTTCTTTTCTTTTTTTTTTAAAACGCGGAATTTAGTTACAAGCCCCTGTGATTTATACGTTCCTCCTCTTTTTTTTTCTTTTCTTTCTTTTTATTGTTTTTTATACGGCGTTATTGGAAACAAATCGGTGATTCGTATCGATGTCAGAAGAACTAAAATATAAAAGTATTCCACATCGGAAAGCAATGACGCGTTTTAGCCGTCATGGGAATAAAAAGCGTTGGAAAAGAAGCGTTTCAAAATTTGACTAAGAAACTAATCGACGTTTCATCGTTGGACTTTTCAATTAATCTATTTTGTTTGTCCCATTGTTCTTTGTTTTCTTTTTTTTTCCCCGGGTTGTTGAATAAGCATTCGTCAACGTAGGAAAATAAAACCTCGTGGAAACATGGTGGCGATGTGTAAAAACTAATGCGGGTAGGTCGCGTGCGTATATAACTGTACGTTATGGTGAATATAAAAGAATAATTGAAAATATGTAGGGCTTTTGATGTGTATCAAAGGGTTCAATCATTCATTCTTCATAATATAATAACAAAAGTAAAATAAAATTCGCACGTACTCCTCTAACTAAGGTAAAGTAACCACCGAACAATAAACTATTTATGGAATTAATTTTATTACATGGGGGATATTTGAGAGGAATAGAAAGTTAGAGAGAGGGGTTCGAACGAAACTATGAACTTCGTTCGTTTCTTCTTCCCTTCTTCTTCGTTTTTATTTAGTTTCGTTTGTTGTTGATTCGTGTTCAGGTAAGAAAAACAAGTTTTCCCTTACCAAATATATACTATACGTTTTTTTCGTGAAAACCTTCGTATTCTTTATTGGCTCTTCGATTTCCGTTCGTACGAATTCTACTCTACTCTTCTTCAACATCAATTTAATTATCATCGTTTATGATACCATTAGCACAAACTTTATTTTCAAGTTAACAACTTTCCTAATTATATTATTATTATATATTTTCTTCTCTCGTGAAATATTTTAAATATGAACGAGAAAAATGATTAAATTTAATCAACACGAACGTGTACGATATTTAATTTTAAAATAAAAAAGAAACCTTTGTTTTTTAATATCATTCGTCCGGTTTCGATCGAACGTACTATAAAAAATAAAATTATTGGCGGCGGGGGGAAGAAAGAGAGAGAGAGAGAAGAGAACAAAAAGGAAGAAGCCAATGCAAATACGTTGGGTTTGGAAAAACGTTGATAAAACGGAAAAAAAAAAAATAAAAAATAAAAAAATACAACGAAACATCGTATCAACGATTCTAGCAATATACTCGGAACCGATAGGTAAAACGTATTGATTCGTCGATTCGGAATTGGACGACGATTTGATCGGGTTCCTAAAAATTCGATTAACTTTTAAACGAATAGATAGATCTCTTTACAGTTGAATACAAACAACCTTATCGTATGTATTTTATCTTATTCCTTCTTCTTTCTTTCTTACTCTCTCTCTCTCTCTTTCTTTCTTTTTCTATTGATTTTTTTGTAATCTTCTCGATCACGAAGGATACTCTAATGAAAGGGACATTCCTAAACAAGAAGAACCCCTCGAAGGCTCGAGACGTGAAATAGGATTTGGTGTTAGAGGAAGAGACGGGTAGAGGGGTGGGGGGAGAACAGGGGGAAACAGGGAGAGAGAGGGAGGGTTAGATTAATGCACGTTCGCTGTTTAATCCGACAATATTAATGACCGGTTGATTCCGTTGCTCTTACTCGCTCACCATTCAAGGATTCTCAGGATCTTTCTAAGGTACCATTGGTGGGGATGAAATACAGGGAGAGAAAAAGGATCCTTCTTCCTTCTAGCTGAGAATATTCCTCGGATAGTCGTAAAGCCTATTCACACTCTGCCTATGTATTCGTGTCTAGTATGTGTATTAGTGTGTGCGTGCGTGTGGTTTACCATACTCGTACGTCGACTACTGGAGTTCCACAAGCTTCAAATTAATCGAGGTCTTATCATAATCATTTTATTCAAACCTCCTTTCCAAAAGCACAGAAGTTCTCCTTTTTTTTTTCTCTTCAGTATATAATAGTTTGCGAGCCGGTAGCTCTCGACGTGTTCTTTGGAAAGAAAAAAAAAATGAGATTAAGCGAAATCGGATTTGTAGTAGTAGAACGAGAAAGGTAGATGTTCTTTTTTTTATTTTTTATTTAATTCGATCTCTTACAAAACTTGGATTAAAATCACTTTTTTTAGAATATTTTTTGAAAACGTATAATTAATATATTAGAATACGTCCGTCGCCGTGATATTTCTCTCGTATTGATATTTCTCTTTGTCAACTGCACTTCGAGAAAATCGATTTCTATTATCGCATAGACGTTCGAACGATTCCATAATCGAACTTTCAAATGAAATTTGATTCATCAATAATTTCTTATTTAATATTTACTCGAATTTATTTACTTATATAATAAAATATCATTGAGTCTATATACACAGACACACACACACATATACACACACAGATAAAATATTTGTTCTTTATATAATAATGTGAAAGAAAAATAGAACATTGATTGAATTTATGTTAAGAAATAAGAAAGAAATTTCTAGTGTTGATCTACTTTGTCGAGGTAAAAGTTTCCTTAAAAGTTTAAAGTTTAGTTTGGATATAGATGAAATGTAAAATCGAAGGATTCGACGTGAAAGAAAAGAGAAAAAAGGATACGAGAAATGCACACATTGAGAAACGAAACCCGCATACGAATATACCTATGTAATATATATGTGTGTGTGTGTGTGTAAGTATATACATACATTCATACAAGACAATAATATATTACGTGGTAGAGAGAAGCGAAATCGACGATACGTTTTATGGAAATTTTATCACAGTGACTCTTTAGAGAATGCCGGAAGCATGAAATTTATCCGCTAGAAGGTCGGCCCACGGTGAAAACAGCAATGTATTCGTGACTCTCCATACAGGTGTGTCTCCATTCGGCTATGGTTTCGATCGAGGAATGGGAATTGATCGATTATGCTAACCATTGCCACTCTCGTTCGCGCTTTTTCCTTACTATCTGGGAACCCGCGTGTATATTTTATTCTTGAATTATTTAACAACGAACGTGTCACTTTAAAATATAACAATTTCTATCTTTCTTTCTTTCTTCATTTTTTCCTATTTTTTTCTCCCGTATTATTACTTTTTATTAATCGGAGAATTTGAAAGATAAAAAGTGTTAACAATGGGAAATCATTTTTTTTCTTTTTTTTAGCTAACAAAGAATTATTGAATTGAACGTTTTATATAAAAATAATAAACGAACAAACACACACACACACACACACACACACATGGATGTAAATAGAAATGAAACTTATTCGAGTATGAGTTAATCCGGATACCGTGCTTTGTTAAATTGTCTTCATTCTGAACAAAAATGTATTTAATTAAAAATAGTTATTTAACGTTGCTTTGCGACGAAGATAACCGATGAAAAATATAAACAGGAGAAAAATCTCTAGTTTCTATTATATAATGTGTTAATAAGATACCAGAATAATTTAAGTGCAAGTATACCTTCTCTCTCTTTCTCTCATCATTTTCCATCTTATACACAACGACCAGAGAATGATAAATAATCTGAGATTATTCCAGCGTTTCAGAGAATAATCAACGGCAAAATCGGTTCGGTAGATGTGCAACCCGTGGCGCGAATTTAAATTTATCGATTAAATAAAGACGACAAAAAAGTATTGCAAAAAAATACTTCTGAAAAAAAGAACAGATGGTGGGGGGTAAAGAGATAGAGAGAAACAAGGAAAAAAAAAATAAAAAAAAAGAACGAACGAACGAACATATCCCTGAATTCAATTACGTCAGTTCTTACAACACGACGACGGAAGATGAACGAATGAGAAAGAGGAGGAGAGGGTGGGTGGAGGAGAGGTTCTCGAGGAGAAGAAGATAGTCGATTACATGCGTCACGTGTGTGTGACCCTTTTTTATTTTTTTATTTTCTCATTTCTCGTAAGCTATCTCGTATATCTCGTATGAAGAGGAAAGTAAGAAAGAGAGAAAGAAAGAGAGAGAGAGAGAGAGATGAAACCTTTTCACATAATTCCAATTATCCACGGCGGCCTTAGCACGAGCCCTTCCGTCCGTCCGTCCGTCCGTCCATCCGTCCATCGTCGATGTTGGGTGCCGCGTATTAATTAGCGGAAGCGTCGCGAGGACTTGCAAAAAAATTTTTTTCACTAAGAAGAAGAAGAAGAACTCTCTCTCTCTCTCTCTTTCTCTCCATGTCCCGTCATTTAGTCCGAGATTCTCTTCCTTCCCTTTCCCTTTTCCCGTTTCCCTTTTTTTCGTCTCCGGGAACGGCGGATTGGAGTCAACCCCCTGAGGGGACGGGACGGGACTTGATCTCCCTCGTTCCCTCGTGGTATCGTATCGTCGCCTGCGAACAGGTTTTCTTCTTCATTCGTTTCGTTTCGAACGAATGAACGAACGAACGAAAAAGGATAGGAATAGAGAATAGAGAAGAAGAAGAAGAAGAGGAAGAAGAAAGAAAAAAGAACAAGGATCGTGAGGCAGGGAGAGGAAGGGTAGTGTAACCTCGAATTTTTGTCCTTTACACGTAACCCTTATAGTTTCTTCTTCCTCTTTCTTTTATTATTCTCTCGTTTTTTTTTCTTTTCTTCCCTTTTTTCCTTTTTCTTTTCCTCTCTCTATCTCTCTCTCTGTTTTTTTTTCTTTTCTTTTTTTTCATTATATATTTCTATATCCCATCTCTTATTCCTCCTCCCTTCTCCTTTCCTCTCTCGCGTACCTTTCCCATTTTTTTTTCCTCCGTTTTTTTTCTCTTCTTTTTCTTCATCTGTCCTCTCTCGTGGTCGCGGTTCGTTAATTTTCTGATACGTCCGCGTTAATTGTGGGTAGCGAGCTGTCTAATAGAAATAATATGGTAATTCGCCGAGAGAAAAGGGTCGCCGAAAGATATATATACCTTTTTCCCCCTCTCTCTCTCTCTGTCTTATTCCATAGCGTAGTATTTTCTTTTCCATCTTTCTCTCCTTCTTCATCTTCCCCTACAATATATTTATCCCAGCCTGTCTATTTTTTTATTTCCTCACTCGATCCTACTCGGGGTTGTTTGTTCTGTTTATTCCCTCGTACAAATATTGATGCAAAGTGGGGTGTGTAAAAAGGTGGTGAAGCAAGGAGAGAGGGTGGGAGGGAGGGAGGGGGAAGAGGTCGAAGGGATATCGTCGTTAATTACTTAGCTTTTTAAATGTTCCATCGAGAAAATACGTTGATATTCGAAACGGGTTTATTCTGCAAACAAATTGATCATTTTCGTATTACGTTAAATTGAACACGCGCGACACATTCGAACCTGTTATATTATTTTTTGTTTTATTTAAATAGGTTATTAAAACGCATATGTTCAATTTGAAATGTCGACATGGTTTATGGTAAACGTTAAAGAAGCAGGTTTCGAAATAGGTGCGACAAATGCGATACGTAATCTGCTCGATAAATGATTTATATTTTTTTCACGTGTTTTAAATCATATAACTGTTGTTAACAACAACGAGGTAAAAGATTGTTTTGTCGAAAATAATGTGTGACGAAGATTCGGAAGAGAAATCGTTGAAAAGTAATTCGAGTAGTTTTGGCGAATGAAATCGATCCTTTTGTCGACACCTGTTTCAACAACGGCGTCGATGGGAAATAACTCTGACCGTGGGGCTTTTCTCTCGTTGTTGTTGTTGTTGTTGTTGTTGTTGTCATTTTGTTTTCTTTACTTTGGAATAAGACTAACGAAAAAGAAAAAAAAAAGAAAAAAAGAGGGGGGAAAAAACGAGAGAAAGTTAAAGAAGAAGCAAAATAATATGTAGATGGTGGTGTAGCGTGTCGGTTAACGAAACGATTATGCAGATTAAGGGAGGGTCCAGTGACGGGTCATACATTGCATACGTACACGTGGTGACACCGCAATTTGCATCCTTAAATCGTGTAATCTTCCAGTTTAAGCGTTTTTAACGATCGCCGCCCTTGAATCGGCGCGAACCTTAGGAAAAAAACTGAGAGTTTTGCAGGTAAAGAGAAAAAGATAGAGAGAGAGTGTGTGTGTGTGTTGTTTGCGTGTGCAGAGTAGGGGTAAAAAAGAGAGAACCCTTTTATTCTTCTTCTTCTTCTTCTTGTTCTTCTTTACTTTTAGCTAAAGGGAAGGTGTGCAAGTGAGCTCTCGTCTTTTCTGCCAACGCCGGTTTCTGCGTTGCTGCTACTGGGTGGCCTGAACACCACAAAATTCTTTCCTCTTTCCGCACTCGCGAATTATGCTAATGTTACGTAAAAGAAAGAAAGAAAAAGAAGAGAAAGAGAGAGAGAGAGAGGCTTGCGAAGTGTATAATTGATATTTATGAGTTAGCATGTTGGAGGAATATATATATATATATATATTCACATACACATACATATTCTTTACCGCGCTAAGATAACTCCATGAAAAGCGTGAAATGGGAAAACTCGGAGGAAGTTGGACGTTCCTACAACTTAACATACTTTCCGTATCGTGTAAAAAGATCTTCACCAAGAGAGATATTTAACTTTCTTCAACCCTAAAGGTATATTCATCCTGAACTGTAATTTACTTGAATTTTCGAACGGATTCTTATGTTTCTTTTAATGTTGATTTCGATAATAACGTATAAATACTTCAACATTTAGAATTTCGTAAGATCCTAACACTTATACTAATTACACGTATCTCTTACAAGATTTATCTAATTTCAGTGAAAAATTTAAAAAATCAAATAGAAATACAAAAAAAAAATAAAAACATGGCGCATCCATTTCGAAAGATCTAACAAAATAGTTAAGCGTACGAATACGAAAGGAGAGAGAAGTTTGCGTTCTTTTTTTTATCCGAGGAAATATGGTGCGCGTTGAAAAAGAATAAAAAGGGCAAAAAAAGAGTCAAAGAAGAGATGTATACAAAGTATAAAGAAAGAGATGATGTTTCAACGAGATTACACGTATACAAACGCATACATATTGAAATAATCGTGGAAAGATCATCATCACGACCCTGTGTCTTGGTCAACTGCACGAGCCACACGACAACTACGACGACGACGACGACGACTTAAAGCTTTGGCTCGGTTCCAAGTAAGAAGAAGGGCCAAGCTCGAAAGAAGAAAGGGTTAGTAAGGTCATCGAGTGTGGGAATCGAGCGGTAAGGATGACGACGATGACGCCATCCTCCACGTGACGTCAGCTTGGAGAAAGACACACCGTGTTGGTTGGTTGGTTGCTCATGCGAGGCCAACCCAAAAGAATTAAAAAAAAAAAAAAGAAAAAGGTAGAACTGGTGGAGGAGGAGGAGGAGGAGGAGGTTAGTGGGGTTAGTGTTGGGGTTAGGTGTGGTTTGAGTGGAGGTTAGAAGAAGAAGAAGAAGATGAAGAAGAAGAAGAAGAAGAAAAGGAAAATGAAATAAGAGGAAGAAGGAGTAAAAGCTCGACACGTGAGTGAGTCACGAGATGTGTTCCGGTGTATGGCAATGAGTCGTTCCGTTTATCCACGGGGCGCCCACTCTAATTGGAGCAGGCTCAAAATAAACTCCAGTCGTTTGCTTTTAATTGCCCTCGTAGACGGTTCCCTTTCGTCGGCTGTTCGCCTTTCTACAACAACTCACTCATTTCTTTCTCTTTCTCTCTTTCTTTCTTGCTTTCTTTTTTCATTTATTTCTTTCTCTTTATTTCTCACACGGTCTTTACTTCCATCATCGTGATCATTCTCAAGCTTATCTCATTCAAGGTTACGCACGTATTTTGATCTCTTTAAACAACTTGTCCGCAATCCTTTTTTTTTCTTCTTTTCTTTTAATTTTCATATCTCTTTTTAATCTCAAGGTCGAATCGTTTCTCATACGGGTAACCAACTTTATAATACATTTATGCTAACACGTTTAAATTATCGCGAAACGTTTCACATTAAATTATTGTAAAATAATATTTTCTAATTTTTTCTTCTTCTTTTTTTTTTTTCACGGAGACGAATACGAGTTCTCATTATACGGTATTTGATTGTCAAGCATACAGAGAGGTATTTTGATTCGATCGAACGTAGGATCGAAGGAAAGTATCATCGAAGTAGACACTAAATTAACAAGACCACCAAACACGTGCGAGTAGAACGGAAAGAGAGAAAGAGAAAGAGAGAGAGAGAGAGAGAGAGAGAGCTTTAAATGATGATAGAAAGAGACGTGAGACGTACACAGGCGTGGTACGCGACGGGTATATAGGAGGATCGTTCGATGTGTTCGATATTAATTTAATATTCCTTTCTAAAGAGCGACAGCCGTGACAACGTGCCTTTATGTCGAGTCACGAAGGCAGAAACAATTCCCGTTCGCGCCACGTTCGAACCAACAGTCTGCCAAAGTTTTTTTCTCTCACTCTCTCACTATCTGTTTCTCTTTCTTTTATCTCGCAAAGTCATTCCTTTTCTCTTCTTTTAAATCGCGGCCGAAGAACGCGTAGATCGTGCGTGAATAAGAAAGAGAGAGAGAGAGAGAATGATTGAAGATAAGAATGACGAAGAGAGAAGAAAGTGAAAGATATTAAGAGAAGACAGAAATCTATATGTATACGTATATATATGTGTATACGTACGATATGTGTATTGTGTATGCGTGTGTTTGTATTTGTGTGTCGCGAGCTCGTATTAGCTTTAACGAGTGACTACCCACGCGACGATTCGACGGGTCGGAGGTCAAGCAGACGTGAGAATTCTCGTGGATTCACCCCACCACTTTCTCAATATGTTCCTTTCTGTTCCTCCTTCTCTTCATATATATATGTATGTATGTATGTATTCATGTATGTACGTATGTTTGTGTGTGGTAGATACTGAGCAACATTCGTCTGAATATACACGCGTGAATAAGCGTGTAGGAGTCGGGAGACGTGAAAAGAAGAACACGATGAAGAAAAGAAGAAGAAGAAGAAGAAGAAGAAGAAGAAGAAAAAGAAATCGTCGAGACGAGAAACTCTCCGACGGTCTTTGAATCCATATTTCTATCTCTCTCTCTCTCTATCTCTCTCTTTTTCTTTTCTCTCTCTCTTCCACTTTCTATGCCATTTTTATATTTTTTCACCTTTATTTTATCATTCGTTTCGTAGTTGACTTTCATTAACGATGCAGAGTTCTTAGTATTTGTTCTACAACGAGGATCTACTCTTTTGTACGTTTCTTTAAGTGAGTATTGAAAAGAAAGAAAGAGAAAGAGAGAGAGAGAGGGAGAGAAGGAGGAGATAAAAATGAAAAATCGTTTTCTTTGGGAGAACTCGCTGATTTTTCGTCGACTATACTTTTCCTTTTTTCCCCTTAAAGAAAAATAACTTTCAACATTTATATTGTAGATTTTATCGAACAAATATCGTCGTTTTATTCTTATCGAAGGTTCAAAACGTAGTTCGTTTTGCTGTAACGTAAATATTTAGTATCATAAACGTTGCGTTCGATCTTACGTTTCGATCGATAAAATCTTAAGATACTAGTGACGTTAATTAGGGGGACTTAAAATTCAGTATTACCTGCACGCGCATAATGTTAATCTTTCATTATCTCCCGAGAAGCTAATAATAATCTTATTCGACTTTATTTTTTTCTTTCTTTTTTTGGTTTTCTTATTTTCTGTTTTCTTTAAATCGAAATTACGAGAGACAAATTCTCGGATAGTATCGAACGTCGATGAAATAAATATCGATTAAAATTGTTTCCCAAGATCTGACAATGAATTGTCCCTGGACGAGGACGACGAGTGTTAACGTTTCATTAAAAACGAATTAAACGTTAATGTGTTTTGTCGTGGCATCCTTGGGCCAAAGGACACACCACCAATCTCGAGGATAGCGAAGAAGAATTTGTCGAGAAAGTTTAAACAAACTTTCCCACCAATTTTGGATCGTCGTAACGAATGATTGAAGCAACAGCAACAGCAGCAGCAACTTCAACGGAAACCGATTTCTATATATTTCAGTTTCTTACTGTTTCTCTTCTTGATACGTGTGTGTGTGTGCGTGATCATTATACACATGTGTACACGTATGTGTGTGTGTGTATAAATTTGTAATTTCTTGGTACGAAAGCAAACGACGCGTGTGGTCTCTAACAAGGCCCGTGTGCGTCGTTTCCGAATTTACGATTGAAAAATCGACGACGTGATGAACGACAACGACGGTACTCGTAAACTTCAAGAAAAAAGGGATTCTTCGTTTTACTAAACGATCGATTTGTTATTACGAAACGTTTCTATGTTACTCACTTTCTCTATCTTTATCTATGTTTCTCTCTGTTTCTTGTTTTTTTTCTTTTCTTCTACGTGATTTACGTAGAGAAAAGCTTAACTCTTTCGTGTTAGAAGATAATCACGGTCGTTAATTGTTGGAAACTCGAAAGATTTGAATATCTACGGTTCCCTAGTATTTTCTCTGAGAAACTTACGAATAAATAATTATAATTTTTTTTTCTAAGAAAAAATAAAAAGTCTTGGTCAAACAGGAAGAGAAAGAAAGAAAGAGAGAGAGAGAGAGATACGTATAAATATTTGTATGAATCATTTGTTCGTCATATCTGTATAAATATGAAGTAGACAAATTTGGAAAACTTTCTTCAAAAGTTTGATCTTTTATCTTTTTCGTGAAATTTTCGGCAATTTTTCGGATAAAAAAGAACACACAACAACAACAACAAGATAAGAAAACGTAAGAAACGTTTTCTACGAGCACACACGAATCATCGCAGTTATTTGAGAATCTTTAACATGAGATACTGTGCATATATATTTTTTTTTTTACTTCCTTAACCCTTTTTTTTTTCCTTCTCTATCCGAAAACGACGAATGTTACCGTTCGAATCGTAGTCCTGGAGACCGGAAAATAAAGATTTATATGTTTACCGGGTGCGGACAAGTTGGCTTTTCGTTGGATCCTGCCAGCGTATTACGGTATTTGCATTTTTTTTTTCTTCTTTTCCTTTTTGGTCTCCTCCTTCTTCTCTTCTTCTATTTCATTTATACTCCGTGAAGACGAAGAAAAAAAACAGGGGGAGGAAGGAGGGGCTAGTAGAATAAAAATAAAAATACTACGGGGTCTTTACGACGTAGTTCGGAATTAAACCCTTTCCTTTCGAAGGAAGAGTAAAAAAAGGAAAAAGTAAAAATAAAAAAAAAATAAGAAAAACGAAAGGGGAAAGGAAGAAAGGCTTAGACAACGTAAAGAAGTCAAAATATTACTTTATTGAGACTCCTCTTTCTAATTTTTAACGTTTCACGGCCGAGCACGAAAGGGTTTTCCTTTCTACGAGAAAAAGGGTTGACTCTCAGACGTTCTTTTTTATTTGTCGTGGACAGAATTAAGAGAATCGAATTTTCTTGGTGAGATAAAAGGTACGAGAGAGATGGAGGATGAAAGGGTAAAAAGAAAAAAAAAAGAGCAACGCATAAAAATACAGGAAAATCGAGAAAGGAAACCCTTTCTCCGTACAACAAAACGTTGAAGTTGGATTTAACCCTTTCTTCGGCGACATTTCGAAAGGATTGAAGAAAGAAATACTTCGTGAAAATATCTGTTTTCAAGAATGTACGACAAAAGATGAAAATTAGTTACAGTTCGACGTTTATAGTTATACTTCGTTGATTATTGGGAAATTATTGAAACTTTCACCCTTTCCTATTATTTACTTTTTTATTTCTTTTTTTTTTTTTAACTTTTCTCTTCAATTCTCCTTTCACCAATCATCACGTGTTAGACTTCTTCAATCGTTTGTTAAGTTGAACAATCGGCGAGTCAGATTTTTTTTCCCTGTCCACAGGGCAAAGGGTTAACGTCCTACAGTTAAATCTCGTTTTACAAAGGAGAAATGTAGTAGATAAAAAAATGAAGGAAAAAAAAAAGGTAGAAAGAAAGAAATAAATAGAGAAAGAAAGAAAGAAAGGGTTACAGTTAACTTTTGGGGAAAATTATAACGAAAGGTTCGAACTTTTCATTCGTATAACATGACTTACTTTTTTTCTCTCTTCTTCTTTCGTACAATTTTCCTTTCACTGAACGGTAAAAAGAAAAGAATAAAAAAAAGTAAACCGTTTGATTTCAAATTAGGGCCAATTTTTTTTTCGTAGAACCGATTGGATTCTTTTTTTTCTCTCTTTTTTCGTCCGTTTTAGAAAATCTCGAAGAATTTATAATGAATTTTGTTCGTGACTGCGAGCAATGTTTTTCGATATGTTTATAGTGGTAATAAATATCATAAAAGAGAGAGAGAGAGAGAGAGAGGGAAAGAAGGAGTGGGAGGATACACCAAAAATCGCAGTATTTCGCGGCACGCGGCGGCACTTTATTCGCGTATTTTATACGGCCGGAAACGCCCATCGTACAAATTACATGCGGCCATTTACGAAGTAAAATGACGTAAAAAATATGGTGGTAGAGAGAAACTGAGGTTCAACGTTAAGAAAGAAAAACAACGAGCAAAAATTAAACTTATGATAATATATACAGTGAAAAACGAATAAACGTAATAATAGCATAATTCCAAAAAAGAAAAGTTTTGTAATAATTTCCAATATTAATGTTGCTATTCAAAATGATATGTATAAAAAAAAAACAATTAATCTATATTATTAAACAAAAATATGTTAAAGTAAATCAAGAAAAATTGATAAAAATGGGCAAGAGGAGGAAAGGAAGTAAATAAGGGATGGATTGATGTTGTAAAGATAAGAAAAAAAAAGCAAATACAAAAGAATCATAAGGGGTGGTGGTGGTGGTGGAAGTGGGGAGGAAGATTTTGACGGTTGAAGGCAGGCGGAACGAAGGAAGAACGAAGATGAGATGATTTGACGGCACATTAACTTTCAGTTAGCCGCGAACATAAAAGTATCGTAATTTTCATCGTAAAAGCTCCGTTTCGGTGGACGCATCTTTGCCACTCAGGGTCCATCAACTTTCTTCTCGTTCTCCTAACTACCGCATTTTCCCCCACTTCCTTCTTTCCTTCGTACCTACCTACCTCCTAACCTCCCCATTTTATCCTCGCTCTTTTAACATGACGCGGATGAATTTTGGGTAAGCTGCATGGTGGACCACCAAAGAAGTGAACGTTCTAAGAGAGGAAAAGAAAGAACAATTTGTTTTTATTTCCTTCCTTTTCGTATTACCATTATTATTGTTATTATTATTATTATTATTACTACTATTATTGTTGTTGTTGTAGTTGTTGTTTTGTTGTTGGTACGCAACTGGATAATTCGGGACGGTAAGTTTTTTGTTCTAAGAAATTATTTTTAATATTTTCTACCCTTGTGAACTTACTTTAATACAGGTGTGAAACGATTAAATGAAATCTTGTTAATTTTTGATTATTTTTTTCATACCAAACGGATAAGATTTGTCATTTTGATTGTCTTTAGAATTTAACTGTAACATATTATTAATTTCGGATTTTTATAAATTATAGAAAAATATATATAAGTTTAATATTTTATTATACTAATATAATGTTAACTAACAATTTATAAAAACGTTTTTTCTTCTGTATATCGTTTAATAGTATTTCAAATTTATTTAAACGTGCGTTTTACAGATTTTTCCTTTTACCATCTTTGCCCAGAGAGGTTTACCTTTTTCGGAAAGGAAAAAAGGTTCAAAAGAAAAAAGATCCGAGGAGACATTGGAAAAATCTTGTGGGTGAACTTGTGGGCGTGTCTTTGTTGGAAATTTTGACCGATGCCGAATTGCAAACTAGCCAATCACGAGGCACTCGCATATTCTACCATAATTCTGCCTATTTTCTTCGGTTTTCATCTCTCTCTCTCTTTCTCTCTATTTTTCTTTCTGTAAGATTTTTTGGAGAGCATCCTCCCATAAGGACAAAGAAACACAAAAATAATTATAGCAAAACGAACAAAGGAATTAATAAAGAAACGTTCGTTTAAACTGCAACACACCGTCGGCGAACCGTAGTTTTTTGTTTGTGGCGAAAGGTCGAAAAAAAAATATCTGAAGCGTGTCATTTTCTTTTTTGTTCATTTTCTCCCTCTCTGTTTCTTTCTCTCTCTTGGACGTTCCTTCTTTTTTCCTTGTTCCGTTTTTTCTCTTTGTACTTTTTTTAGTCTCTTTTTAGTCTCTTTTTAGGTTTTTTATTTCTTCTTTTTTTCTTTTTTTCTTGTGGCTAACAATATGATCATAAATTACGTAACACGAACAATAATTTATTAACGACAATACCACGTCATGATTTGAACTGTAACAACGATGCCGGACACAACTTATTTCACATTTTTTTTTAACAAAGATGGTATTTTTTACGAAGTAAAAGCGACCTTCGAAATTACTATCTTGTTTTTTTACCAGTCGACAATAGGAAATGATTCGAAAGAATTTTCAGTAAACTATTTTACAGAAGTGAAAATGCGGTAGACCAACGGTTTCGCGTTATTTTCCTAAAAAAAAACTGGGCTATTTTTTTGTTCGACTACAGGTAGACCGGATTATTTCTCTTCATTCGGTCGTAGAATTTTTCTATTTTTCTGTTAGATGTAAATCAGGAAGTTGGAATCTCTTTTAATCTCCATATTCTTTCGAATTTATTATATATTTTTGAAGATATTAAGAATTTAGATAAAGGGTTGAATATTAAAAAGACAAAAAACATGAAATTTCATTCGCAAATATATATATATTTGTCTATAAGTAGAAAATATATTTTATTCTCGTTAAAGAAAGAAAAAATTATCAATATGGGATCGTTCCTGTTATTCGTTCGAGGACAAAGAAATTCCAAGAAGGATTTTTAACGCCAAAACTTCGCGTATACCTGCTCCTACCATAAGCGTTTTAAATAAAAAAAACATAAGTCGAATGAAATTTTAACCAACTGCGCATACCGAACAATAGAATATTTATTTTATATTTCAAATGAATAATTCGAAATTATTATACAAATATTTTATTTCAAATTATTATAAATATCATTAAAAATAAATAATATAAAATTGAATACATGTATATATTAAATTAATATAAATATAAAATATTAATACATAAAAATAATTATATGCATTTTTATCGCATTTCTTTACAAATTTCAATGCAATCATTTGATTACGTATGATTGGTTTAATATTATATTCTGTCCGTGGATCACGATAACCGTTTTACTCGATATTCAACAAATAAAGAAGATAAATCTATGAATTTAATCAGGAATTCAAGACACGTTCGATCACATTTTACATTTTTCTTGGAAAGTATCGTCTCGAAGTGTATCAACCCTACTACTCAAGTTAGGAAAAAAATGAGCGCTTCGAATTGCGTAGACAAGTTTTATTTCATCGTTTAGGAAAGAAGGCTTGGATTTTTATTGTCAAGCTGGGCTCGTGCTAGGCAATGACGTATAACTGGAGCAGACAGAATAAAGGCTTTTACATAAGTTTTCCTTCTTCCTCATCCTTTTTTGTGACAAAATATCGAATGGGTTCAGCTGTTCGAAGCATGCCCCCCCCCCTAGTAACGGGACTCCTGACTGTGAATAAAATGCATCCTGTCCTGTGACAAGGATTCCATCCTTGAACTCATCCTTTTTCCTATTCTTTTTCAAAATTACCTTGTTTACTATTACATAAAACTGGAGCACGTTTCCATTCCTCTCTCCTCCCCCCTCGCCATCTTTTTCTTATTCTGTTATTGTTATTTTCGAAATCGAACGAGTTTTCATTCTTAACGTTAGGGTTAAAAAGTCTCCTTTATTTTTATTTCTCCTACGCTCTTCCCTATTCAAATTCTTTTATCATTGAAATATAGGCTCGAAACGTTTTTCAAGGTTTACGAAACGAATGACAATATCTGGAGCATCGAATTCGTCCTTTCTCATTATTCCTTTTTATATACCTTGTTCTCCTTTTACGTAATTCTGTTCGAATAGTAACGTAACACTTTCCAAAACGGATAATACGTCGCCATGATCCTTTGCAAAGGAACGACGTGATTTTTCATTTACGTTTCTTCTTTCAATTAATACAATAGATTCGACGAAACTGTAACACTTATTTTTTGTTGAATATCGAAACAGTTTAATCACTGTTAAAAAGGGTACAGGACACGTTTTCCCATCCTTGAACATTCTTCCGTAAATCTTAACAATACGTTTGACGGACAAAATATGTCGCGTGTCAATTTGAGAAATGAGATTACGTCGTTGTAGAATATTTGTTTCTTTCACGTGTCACGGAATTTCATGAATTATCATGAAATTATTAAATTAATAATAAATAAATAATTAATTAAATAAATAATTTCCAATTATTAAATTGGAAATAGTATATATACGTTGATCTGATTTTTGTTCATAAATAAAACTATTCTTTAATAATTCGTATAATTCAATTATTCGTAGAAATATTTTAAGCACGCGTCTACGTATCCTCGTATATAATATATTATAATCATAATATGAATTCGATTACAAATTTATCTATTTTCAATAAAAATACACTATTTATTTTTGATTTTAATAGAATTATATTAAACAAAATCGTGAACTCGAATTTATTTCTTTACCAATCGGATATCATTTTTTCCGATACAAAATAAGCGTACAGAGAAATGGAATATAAAATTGAATAAAAATACTTAAAAAAGTTGGTGGTAGAGAATAAAGTTGAACAGAAAATTAAGCATTTTGAAGGAGGGTCGCGTTCCCAACCTTCGGGAATCTTGAACCTAGGTCAACAATGAAGCAATAACGAAGGGAATTCCCTGATTAACATATACAGAGAAATTTGATTTACGTTCAAGGCCCGACGATTTTACCAGAACACGAAAAAAAAGAAAACGTCCAGTCATGTCGTCGGTTTCAAGTAGAGTGTTCTTTTTTTTTCAGGTAAAAACGCTTATGACGAAATGAACAGAACCATCATGTCTCAGGTGAAATAGGTTTCTACCTATTTTTTGATCTTTTCATTTCTCTATACATTTGTTCTTTTTTTACGACTAATGGTAAAGATTATTTTTGTTCATAAGTTTTTTCTAAAGTTCACCTTGTTCTTTTATTCTTCTTCTTCTTCTTCTACTTCCTTATTTTTTTTTCTTCTTCTTTCGTCTATACGAATTTTTTATTGTCCCGGAACACGGTAAAAAAAAAAAAAAAGCTACAGGATGTTATCTTTTTAGGAGACCTTTTTTTTATTTCTTCTTTCTCTTTGTTATCCGCATTTCTCTACGTTATTACGGTCACCTAAATAAAAAACACAGTACGTGCATTTTCTATATAACGAAAGTTAATTGTTCGAAGGAACAACCTTAAATGTGTTTTTTTCTTCTTTTCTTTGTTTTTTTTTTATAAAAATCGACCGACACTTGCGCAGTGTGCAACCTTGTGCCCACGTTTTAACGGGATTTGAGAGAAATAGTTTGAACGGTGAAATGGAACGAAAGCATAAAAAGCATAAAAAGCATAAAAGAAGAAATAGAAGAAGAAGAAGAAGAAGAAGTAGAAGAAAGAAGATAAAAAATACAGTAAAAAAGATAGAAGAAAGTAGAAGAAAGCAGGACGGAGAAAGGTCGGAATAGAATTGTTTAGGCTCGTGATAGAAAGTTAAAGAAAATTTTTGTCGTGCGTCCGTGATATTTATCACGGGGAAACCTTAAACAATGCATTTCTTTTTTTATTGCGGTTTTTTTTCTTCTTTTCTTTTCTTTTCTTTTTTCTTTTCTTTTTCCGTTTCCACCCACGATCTCACACTGCTCTCGTTTTTCAACGTTTCTGTTCTTTTTTTCTTTTTCTTTTTTAAAGATGCTGTTTTTATATTTTATCGAATGTTTTTTTACCGCGAATGATGGTAAAAAAAACCAGATCGAACTAAACCAAACCAAACCAAACCAAAATCGGATGCATTGGTTTATTCTTCTTATGTTTTTTAACCATCATTGAAAACAATTTTGTGTTCGTTGAGAAAACCGCGGCACGCTTTTCCGTTCTAGTTTTTTATCTTTTTTGTGAAACCACCATAACAGAGGTCACGATGATCTGGATGGTCTCCTCGATTTATCGAGGGCGCGTGTCTCGGACGTAAGAACCACCCATCGTTCGTTCTTTTTCTTTTTTACGATCTCGTTTTAAAAAACGCATAGTCCGAATAATAGAACGAGTCGTTTCAATGGGAAGAAAAATTACGTTGAGTAAGTATGTGTGTTTTGAAAAGTAATAACTAACTGTCCTTATAATTCGTGATTATTATTTCTTTCGTTGAAACACCTATGGGGATTCCCAGTAAAAAAAGAAGAAGAAATGATGGAAGAATGAAACAGGTAGAAAAGGGGATACGATAAAAGGTTAAGAATTATTAATATTTTATTAGCAAATAAGAAAACCATTATTAAACAATAATTATTATTGTCAGCAAGTTTTAACGTGATCTCTCTATACGATATATTATAATATAACAATTTTATATTTATAACGAGAATTCGATTAGTATCGATCCTTCATTTGAATATTCAATTTACAGTGACAGAAAGAGAAAGAGAGTTATCTATAATTAACGTTTACGATCGATCTCGAAGACGTTTGATTTTCGCCACGGCAGGTGATTTTAATCCCCCATACATCCTCCCCCCAACCCCCCATACCAACGAATCAATGGTTATCTCTTTTCGCCGCCTATCATTCGTGTTCGTTCGAACGTTCGCATATACGTAATCATGATCGAATGAAATAAAAAGAATGAGATAAGTTATATACAGAAAGAGAGAGAAAGAGAGAGAAGGGAAGAGAGAAGGGAAGAGAGAGAGAGAGACGGTGAAGATTTTCGAGGTCGAAAATGCATTTCCATGGCTCACGTACGATTCTCGGCATCCAGTAATAATCGGCATGCGCTCTGTACTTTTTCATAACGCACGCATATCAATCCCACGGCTGGGTAACCCTTCATTTCTTTCGAACCAAGGTCGACCTCACGAAATTTACGAAGCTCGAGGCCTTGTCTCTGCCATACAGAGAGAGAGAGAGAAAGAGAGAGGCAACACACACTTATTTTGCTGCCTTTTGAATTACACATCGTTGTAAGATCGAAAATGAAATTTCGTGGAAGTATTTTTTCATCTTTTATCTCGATCATCTCTTTCGAATATACATTTAATAATCAACCCGATATGTGTTCTTGTTTTTAAATTATGTTTTTGTGCATACGTGTACGTGTGGGTGTGTGTGCTATATTTTTAAATATTTTTTCTTTCTTTTGCTACGAAAATAATTTATCGTCATGTAAAATATTTTCGATATTCCGACGATCGTATTAAATTTCTCTATTGATTTTTATATACTCTCTTGGATAATGTAATTGTTTTGGATTGAAATTAATTAGAATAGAAATTGAAAATATTGTTCGAAGTTAATCGAATTTGTAAATTCTGTGACTAAAGTTGAATGTTTTCAAAATCAAACGTCGTTAACGGAATATTCAAAAAATTGATTATATTCAAGATTTACAGGCTCTCGCAGAAATCATCTGTCACATATTATAACATCAAATGCATTTATTTCAAAATTATATTTTTCAATTTTGCTAACACTATAATTAAAATAATATTAGATCAATTAATCAGAAATTAATTACTGGAAACATAATTTTGTAAAGAAATACGTGGGGTTTTTTTTAACGAATTAAATTTCTTTTTAATTACAACCGATTGTATTCGGATTTTTAGGCAAAAAAATCAATTTGCGTAGGTGTTACAACCCCCTCCACCCCTTTAATCGTCCATGTTAGCAGATGGTTCGTCTAATTTTTGTTCAAGAAGAAGAAGAAGAAAAATCAAATAAGAGAGAAGGATAGAATAAACATACAAGGGTGGCGGTGTTTGTAAAAAGAAATTTCCTAGACACGGAGTCATTAGCATACGCATCCTTTCGATGATAGAAGCCTTCCGACGACAATTTCTACTTTAGGGGTGTAACATTATCGTTTCTTTTTATGCAAACCAGATGCTATCGGAAACAGAAATCTAAGAAAAGAGAAAAGGAAAAGGATACGATTTAATAGTCTCTGTTCTCGCATCGTTAAGGACATTTTAGAACACGTTGAAAATTCGTTTCTCATGCCTCCTGGTGTAACAGCATTTTTATTTTTTTCTTTCTACGATACTCGAATAACGATAATTAGAAGATTTCGAGACCATAAGTTTTACTTATTACTCCCCAAACGAATGTTTGAATTTTATTTATCGATAACAGAAGTACCTCGAAATTTCACGAAACGTCGACTTGTTTCCTGTCTCGATAATCGTAAAATATTTCAAACACGTGTTGAAAGATTAAATACGAGTATAAATATATATTTTGATTTGAAACGATGAAAAAGAATGAAAAAAAAAGATTCAATTATTAATTCAATTAATAAATTTAATTTAATCTCAAATGTAAAATACATTATTGCTTATATTCTCTTCGAAAAGTTTCGAATACCGAAGTAAATATTGTTAAATTTAAAAAAACACGCGATATATATCCCGTTGAATGAAATGAAGTGAAAATTAAATATGTTTAAGAGTAAAAACGATAGTTTTGTTTAATGCTCGTCACATCGTGTTGTTCGCTCATTGTCTGTCAGGGTTTGTCTCGAGAGGCGTTGGAAGGAACACTTCGAAGGGATGGAAAACTGGCGCCAGTATTTTTTTTACTTTCGAACACCTTTCGTGGTCCTGATATTTTCTTTATTTATTTTCAACCGACAACGAGTTAATATTTGTTCTAGGATTTTTCAAGAGCAGGGCTGGGGATGAGAAATCTTGCCTTTGGGTTCGTTAAAACAGAAGATTTTCTTAGATTTTCTTTAAAAAAAGTTGCGAAAGTTCAGCTGGTGGACGAGACGACTGAATGATTGACCGACCGACTGACCAACCGACACTAAAGAAACCGTGGTGGTTTGGTTGTAGTAAAACGTAGTCTATCAGAGTCGAAGAAGCCTCAGCTGCTAGAACGTTTTAAAGGTAAAAAGGCGGCATAGTTGAAAGACTTCTTTTCCGTGAAAGGAGTTGCACCGTGAAAGGAGCTACCTTTCGACGAATCTTTGTCGGGAACTAACCAACGGATCTGCCGAACACCACATCACCGATCTTCTCCATCTTTTTATGAATCCTTAGATTTTCTTAGAAAAAAAAAAAAAAATCAAAAAGAACGATGAAAGTGTTTAACGCGACTTTCCTATTTTCTCGTATTTTCGACCTATTTTTTTATTATTGGACATTTTTCACAGATTAAAAAACTGCTGGTCTCTATAGTTTTATTAGAAATATTTCACTCGTGCTCCTTTTTTCATTTATTACTCATAATTTATTATTTAATTTACTTATAATTATTTAGACATTTATATTAGTTCAAAATTTTTAAATAACGTAGAACTACATCAACTGTTACTGTCGTGTTTTAATATAAAAAAAAAATATATATATATATATATATAATTATAGAATATAATAATAATAATAAAATGTAGGAGAAAAACGTCTTGATTTTCAAACATGGTATTCGCTATTATTAGATTCCTTGAATAGCCTTCACACCCATATGCGATTCCAAAGATATCCCTTTGCGAACAATAATATCGAAATCTTGGATATTCGGGGGGAGGGGGATTTTGGGCGTGGTTTCCTTCTTAGGATTGCGGCAAGTTCTTTTTATTTTTCATCTGATGGTTTCTAGGTGCTTCGCAATCTTAATTGAAGACCGTTCGTCTAGACGAGTGAAACTCGGGACAATGAAACGATTGTCAGTCGGAAGCTGTAAGAAGAATTTTCCGAGGGGTGGATTTGTAGAGGCTTGTGGATGTCGGAGGCTTGATAGAAGATTTACTGCAGAAAAGAACCGACACCGGTAGAGTCACTTAACACCATGACGAAGCTCACTCCTCGAGTCTTTTTCATCTTTCTCTCTTTCTAATCGTGAAATGTAGGAAATTTAAGTGGATCATTCGATTTCATGGATTCGTTTCATTCCAACAAAACACTTTAATTTCCTATCATTTATTATTGTAAATCTAATTGTTCATTTTGTATCAAATATGGTATGAAATATATTTCGTTCAAATTCAATCCGAATGTTATTATAAATAAACTTTATTTCTCGTGTGCGTTAGTTCAGTGAAGTGTTCACTCTGGTTTTGATTATTTTAAACTAAATATTTTGGGCGTCAGAGTTAGCTTCTTAACTAACAAATTATTATTCACTCATTCGTATAGTCACGACTATAGCTTTTACTTGCAATAAGTTTAAGATAAGCACTGGACAGATAAAATTCGATGACAAGGTGACAAAAAATTGCGAAATTGAGAAAGAAATAAATTCGAAGCATAAAATAAGGATTTTTCAATTGAAATTTACGTATTTTTCGTGATTCAGAAATACACTATTCTAATCAAATTTATTATTATAATTATTAAAACGAATGTAAATGATTCTCTATAGGTAAAGTAGAATATTCCTTTTAACCGATTATAGTTGGCACTCTTATACGGAGGTCATCGTATGGGTGCCGACTATGATCGACGCTTGTAACAAAAGGACTGACAATCGGGATTTCAAACCCACGAAAGGTGTCCGGTTTATTCACCTTTTACCAATATCAATTTTTGTCAATAAACCCATTCATTGTCAAATAAATTGGGAACGTCTTGCCTTGGATGTCAAGATTTGATTGAAAAAAAAAAAAAATATATGTTTTCAAATAAATTACAGATATAACTACGTGTATAGTATGTGTGTATATATTATTCGTTTTTAAACAAAAAAATATCATTAGCTATTATAAATTTATTCCGTGACCAATAGCAATCAATCCAAACTTGTAACACATCTCATAATTGTCCTTCAGTAACGAAAATTCTCTAATTGCGATAAGCAACGTCTAGGGACGTGATTTTTTCCATTCCCCCCTATTTTCCTTTTACAAAATGAATAGTAAGAATTCCCCAAAAAAATACTAGAGATAGCATTAGAATAAAATGAAAAGGGTCAAACCTTTCAAATCGTGTTGAATCGTAGCATTGTGATGAATAAAGCAGCTACTGTTTAACTTTTGTCGTAGTATCGTGATGAATAAAAGCAACTACTGTTCAACTTTTGTCCAGTTAATCCATTCTCTCTTTCTCTCTCTTTTTCTTTCTCTCTCTTTCTATTGTTTACTAACATAACAATCGTTCTGACAAAAGTTTCAATGAACTTTGTTAAACGAAACCTTCAGAAAATTCCACTTTCTGGCTACTTACTTGCAAGTCATTCTGTGTGGTATACTATATCATATTTAGATAAGGTTTAAGAAAATAAATTCTTTGAAAGGATAAAATCTTGATTTTTCCTTTCCTTCATAGAAACATCTTTGACGTGTCAAACTACGATTGATCCTCTAATTGCCATACTTATCCGCCCACAAAATGATGGATTCCAATTCGAGTGTTCTACTACCTCGTTTCTTACAATATCCATTCGTTAAAATCGGTCAGCCAGCTGCTCTCTTTCTACCAGTCAATCGTTTCTTTCTTTAGGAATGAAATACCAAAATAAAATAAGAAAAAAGTCGAATTTCGATAAGGTACAAAGATTAAGATCTTGTAAAGTAAGATCTCCTTCATTTCTGATCGAGATCTTACAATTAGATCGTTCGATCGTTTCACGTCATACCTTTTAACATGTTCTGATCGACGTAAGTATATTTCCGGAGTTATTATTTTGGTCTTAATGTTATTTAGTAACGGTCCAATGAATAAAACAAAAGAAAAAAAGAAACACCTTCATGAAAGTTAACGCGTTAAATGTAATGCGTCAATACATCAATTTTTATTTCAACTTTAAAATAACCCTTCGGATAAATCAATTTATATCTCTGACGATATAATCGATAAAAAAAGATAAAAGAAATAAAAGGAAATAATTTTAATAAGATCTTATCTCTTCGAAATAACGAATTCAAATATAACGTTACGGTATATGAATTAGTTTAAAAGATCAACTTAGCGAGTTTACGGTTCAACGGAGCAAACCGTATTCGCGGTTTCCCGCAAGTTTCTTTTCTACGAAAGGAATTCCGTGGATTCTTCTTCAACCAACGAAGAGGAACACGAAGTAAGAGGAGGAGAAAAGTATCCTCTGCTCTCGATTATTTTATTTTACTTTTTATTCTTGCACACACACACACACACACATATATATGTATAAAATTGTAGTTGGTATACGAGGATCGAGAAGAGCAGATGACGGGCGACGTGATTAGATTCGGTGGTCTTTGAAAGGAGAAGAGAAGATGCCCGGGACCGTCACGGATTTCGAATCAACATTCATGCGATTTCCGCGCACCTTGGAAACGGTGATTTTACCATAGTAAACAACAAGAAAGAGATTCGGTATGGGGGAGGAGGGGAAGAAGAAGTACAGACATATATATATATATAAAATATAAAGAGTGGGTGAATTTTAGGAGAGTACGTGTAAAGAAGAAAGGTAGAAGTTGGTTAACTTCTTTCATAAAACGTCTTCACGAATTCACCGTCGGTCGTTAGCAGATGCGATTCGCTCGTGATCCGGGTTGGTTTAAAAATTAGTCACGGTTACACCCCACCATAGATGTTACTGCTGCTGCTGCTGTTGCTGCAGCTTTTGCTGTTACTGTTGCAACGTCCTATCCCTTTTGTACGTGCACCGAGACTACGAATACGTCCGGAGTTTTCTATGAGAACACGTTTTCAACCTTCCTTCAGGATTCCTTGGAGAATCCTATGAACAACACTGAACCAAACACGGAGAATTTCTCTTCAAGATTCTTACTCGAAGATATCATCCTTATTTTCTTTCCTTTAACCCTTCCATTCCCTTTTTTACTTTGTTTTTCTTCCTTTTCGTTTCTTACTCTTCCTCTTCTTCTTCTTCTTTTTCTTATTCGTTTTCTTTTATTCGTGGCACGGTTTTATACGATATATAATATTAATGAAACGTACGAGCTAAACGCGGTTATGTGATTCTTTCGTAAATTCCACAAATACCGGATCTTCCTAATTAATTTCGATCTAAAGATTTTTACCCTTTCGTGTGTACCAGAACTACGTCGATTCGATCGATCAAAATTCTTTCTGAAAATAAATGGAACGCCGAGAATTCGATTCCGTACGGTATCGAGAAAATTGTTCTTTTTCTCTTTCTATATCTCCATCTCTCTCTCTCTCTCGGATTTTATTCGATCCTCGAGAATAAACCATTAATAATAAAAAAAGAAAAGAAATAACGAGTATAAAGAGATTTGCTATGCCATTAGATCGAGGTCATCATTTTAATTTCAACGATCACATTTTTTATTATCGATTTTGTCTAACGTAAGTAATATTTTTCATAAGATGTTTTCTAAGAAAATAATCTTTTTTCTCTTACACGATATTACCTTAAAACGTTTTACGTTTTACAGAGTTTTCGTGTCAGAGATCGAACCAAATACCGAGCCGTAAATTTTTCGTATAGCGTCGCGTCGTTTCTAAAGGTAAAGAAAAAAAAAAAATAAAAAAAAGAAGAAGAAGAAGAAAAAAATAAAAGGAAGAAAAAATCGACCTGGTCAGGGGCTCGTGGCGTGACATGAAAAGGAAGGGGAGGGGTGGGGAGGGGAGAGAGAGATACAGTGGTCCCAGTCGAAAGAAAACGAAACGAATACAGTTTTACGAAGAATCGGAAATTGGTAAAAAAAGAAGAAGGAAGAAGGTCCTTTTCTACAATTCACGATTATCATTCATGGATATCTCATGTTAGACAAAAAAGTAAAACTGAACGTTTGCGGAACTTTTCTTAACAATTCTCGACCATATTTTTTTAGTGACCATAAACGAGAATCACTTGTGTCCGTGGCCAGAATATGGCGAGCGCTGTCTTCACGTTCTCTTAAAAAAGAAGAAGAAGAAGAAGAAGAATAAAAAAAAAGGAAAGAAAGAAAAAGAAAGTAAAAAGAAAAAAATCGACGTGAGGTCTCCGCCGATCGTTGAGGGATGATGGACCGGACCATTGGTGGGGGAGTGGACCATTGTAAATCGGTATCGTCGGTCCTTGAAGAAATCATCGATCTTCGTTTTTTATGCCACGTAGAATAGAGGATATAAACCACCATTTTGTTACGGTTATTTTCCAGGAGCGACAGCCCAACATCATTGATTCTTCAGAACAATGTACTTTCTTTCGAAGGCCACTTTCATACGGGAAAAAGTTCCATAAATTACTCACGAGACGTTCTGATCAAATATTTCGCATAGTTTAATTGTCATCTTTAGAAGGAAGGAAGGAAGGAAAAAATGAGGGAGGGGAGTGTGGTGCCGACGAATTGTAGAATTTAATAAGAAAAATGTTGATTTACAATCCAATACGCATCGTTACATTTTTCTTCGATAAAAAAAATAGATCACGTAGACGATATTATAAATTGATAAGAATTGAGATGCATTAACGTTTCTGTTGCTCGTCCTTTTCTTTGATAATACTAACACGAGTTTCGATACAAATTAATTGTCATCTTTAGAAGGAAGGAAGGAAGGAAGGAAAGGGAGTGTGGTGCCGACGAATTGTAGAATTTAATAAGAAAAATGTTGATTTACGATCCCATACGCATCGTTACATTTTTCTTCGATAAAAAAAATAGATCACGTAGACAAGAGTGATAAGAATTGATGCATTAACGTTTCTGTTGCTCGTCTTTTTCTTTGATAATACTAACACGAGTTTCGATACAAAAACGGGTCGTCTCGTTTGGGGTCGATTTGTTAAGTTCAAATAAAAAGAAAGAAAGAAAAGAAAGAAAAGGATTGAAGAAGAATATTTAAATTTGAAATTGAACGTAGCACGATTCTTATTAAAAATTTAAATGAGAAACTCTCGGGAAATTCGAGTCGTCTATGGTTACTCGCTAAAGTAGAGTCGACGGAAGAAACTGTTATCGTGTACCAGCAATTCTTCGTCCACTCGATACAAATTGAGTTCGATATAATGGCTAATAACATTCTTTGCAACCTCATTATCGAGGAGGAGTAAAACGAGTTTCGAACGTGTTATCCATCTCTCTCTCTCTCTCTCTTTATAGTCGATGAAGTAAGATGATCGAGGGAGGACGATCGCCTCATGGCGCCTGCATAAATTACTATGTATAGCATCTCTTAGGTTTACATCAACGTTGAGAGAGAGAGAGAGAGAGAGAGAGAAAACTTCGTATTCTCGAGACCACGAAGATAATTCAATTGGCTGTAAGAACCAATATAGTGTTACTTTCGATTGGTATTACGTATTGAGACGAGCTATCCGCAAGGAAGATTAATTTGAACCACAACTTGAAGACATCATTCCTTTTCGTATAACGAAACTCTCGAATATTGTATTACGGTTTTATGAATATATCAATCAAATTTTCTTACATGTATCATTAATTTCTTGTAGAGAATTGATACTATTACGTATTTTACGATTAATCAATTTGTCTTTAATCTAATTGAATTAATGATCTAAAATAACAAATGAGCAAGTTTGTTTGGTTTTATTGTAAAACAAAAGCAAAATGTATTCTTTTTGTACGAAGTAATGAATTTAAGTATTGCGAAGAAATTGTTTTGTTTTTTAACGCGGAAGGGTAAGCCGCGAGGGTAAAAAGGGTAAAATATTTGGCGCGTATGGTTGATGGAAGGGCCAACGGTGAGAGAGTTGAGATGAGTGCTTTTTATCGTCCACAAATCAGCGAGCCGTATAATCGATATTTACGGCGACATTTCACGCGTTACGATTCACGAGCCAGGAAGGACGTTGTCCACTTGATTATTATTTATCGTATTTTGGATAGAACGAACAGAGAAAAAAAGGTATAAGGGAGAGTATATTATTGTTGCCTGTCGCATTACGCCCCTCTCTTTTTCTAGACGAAGTTACTTTCATTTCTAATATACGATCAACCGAGTCGCTATAAATTATTTTACAAAAGAGATTAACGAGAAACTGATACTTCTTGTCAAACGATTTCTTTATTTTAAATCATATATAATACGAAAAATATATATAATATAAAATAACAAGAAAAATGAAATTACATGAACAATATGAATTTAATAGTATTTAAGGTTTTTTCTTTCTCATTTTTACTCAACTCTTATAAATAACTACGTGAAATTTTATAATTAATCGTATTATTTTATTTTGAGAAATAATTACATATTAAATATGTCTCCGTGCATGCGTGCGAGCGAATTTAAATATGAAAAGTGAGTTTAAATATAAAAAAAATAAAATACAAACTATTTTTTAAAATACAATTAATTTAGAAAATCTTTGGAAGATCACAGAATTATAAAATTACTTTCCAAAGTATCCTTCCATTAGCATAGAATATTCATTCACGTTAGACGAGCGTTGAAAATTTTTTCATAGAAAGGTAAACCCTTTCCGAGAAACTTTCACATTGTATAAATGCGAATCTCTAGGGATTAACTTTTGTGTTCCTAAATAATCGGAACTTTTTGGAAACAAATGTAAATCATTTTTCATCGTCGTCACATTTCTTTTCATTTTTCTTTGTCAGGGGATTCGTTTAACTCTTTCGAATTGAATATTTTTCAAACACACAATGACCTTAATTATATCGACATTCCTTTTCTCATTACTTTTACGATCCCTTGTTCATTTCCAGAGAATAGGAAAAGCATTAATAGAAAAGGTCAAGGGAAAGAGTTAACGGGGAAAGAAAATAAAGCAAAGAAAAAAAGGGTTACAAAAAGTTTCAAAAGAAATGATAGAAAAATCAATAGAACCTTCTCCTGGCACGTAGTTTTATAGGGCAAAGTAGTTGTACGAATGGTTGAAAAATTATTGTCGCGTGTACAATCTCGTAAATCTTTTTTTTATTCATTCATTCATTTCTCCTAATGATTTACTTGTATACCTGCCCATGAATCGAAAAAAGTTCAAAACCATTATTATCGTAGCTTTCCACGTACAGCTTCTTAACTCTTTTGTTTGCCAGAAGACTATGATTCTTTAAAAAGTAGGTTAAAATCATTAATCAGAACTTCCAAGTTTTTGAAATGTCAATTATACCAGATATGCTTTCACTTTTGAAATGTTCAGACGATAGTGTGACAAAAGGTTGACGTTCAGTCCTTTTCCCCTTTTTAATATTGTGACTTACTCTTTCCTCGGCCCTGGTCAACTTTCATTCTCATTCTTAGAATTTTTGCTAGTAAAATATCTAAAAGAGTTAGTTTGAACTTGACCTATTCTAAATAGTATCACAATATTTATATATTTTTATTAATTTTAACACGTACTTGAAACAGAATCACAGTATTTATATAATATATATTTGTATTAATTTGAACACATTAACGCGTATAGAAAATCCAACAATTTCTATTGTATTATTTGACTATAAATTAATATTAAATAACTAATGTTAAATTCATTGAAATAATTAATTGATCAATCGGATCTGATGATTAAACGAGAAGGAAATAGGAAGGAAGCGTTCTCGTTTGCATAGAGTGATTTAATTATCGAGTCTTCGTCTCGTCACTCTCCATTAGCACGTGCTACTTGAAATCCGTGAGAGGGGTTTCTACCGGTAGAGAAGTACTTTCCATGGTAACGCATTATCGAGTTCCAAGTCTTTTGTACTTGTGAACGGGTATCGAGAGAGTCCTCGATAGTGGGTGTGACGCTCTGAAATTGGATAATTTGAAATTGAAATTACGACACTGGGAGCAAGCTCGCATGATTTCACCTCTCCTAGTCGAATCGAGTCGAGTCGAGTATGCAAGTTGTGTCTGTTGTCTGTGTAGTTATATACGTGTAAAAGATAACTATACCCTTCCCTTTTTCTATCTGTTTATGTTCCACACTCTATCTTTCTCTTTTAAAGTTTCTTCCAACATCGTCCCGATTCTTGGCTAACACTTTTCTTCCTCTCTTTTCTCGTAGTTTCGTTCTTTTTTATTCTTACATCCACTCGCGAGAGAGTCCATTGTGTTTCGGTTCCTCTTTTCTTAGCTCTTACTCAGAAAACAAATGACCGAGCACATAAAGACGGTAGCAAAAAGCATTGGCTTCCTTCGTTAAAACTAATATATGTCACCATTATTTTTAATAACGCAAAAAGGGCAAGAACCGTAACGTTTCGGTAATGGCAACTTTCTGTATATCTCTTTCTTTCTTTCTCCATCATCTTCTTCTTTTCCTTCTTCTTCTTCTTCTTCTTTTGATTCTACTTCTTCTTATTTCGTTTCATTTTTATCTATCTCTCTCTTTCTCTCTCGTTTCTTGACTCTCGAGCTCGCGTCGTCGGCAGATGTTATAGCCGATCGACTAACGAGGAGTAACGTTTCCTTTTTAGATTCAAGAATCCTCGTTAGATTTCATACCGAATTATCTGTTACTAATTTTTTACTATATTTTATTCAACAGATATCCATCACTCGTTTTTATTACCCTATACAAAACAAATTTTAGAATTTAACCATGGAGTTGGTTAATTTGTACACGTCTGCGTGTGTGTATGTTAATCAAGATTTAGATAGTATATCGTCAAATTGTTCATTATATTGAATTTGCCTCGGTCGATATTGTTTTTCTTATACCCACATCGAGAAATTCTCAAAAAAGTATCGGGACACCGTAATCCTTCGACGCAACTATATATCGTTAACTAAGAATTTCTTGTCCATAGTAACCTCCCACCGACTAAAATCGATTCTTGATCGATCCTAAGTTTTTTTCGCGGCAACTTCATTACACTTTTTCTTTTTTTCCTTCGATTTTATCTTCCAAGTTTATTGGAAACAAAAGTGTAATCAGGTTTATCACAAAAAATAACGTTTCACTTCTCAAACTAAACACGCGTTTCTAAGATTTTTCTACGTTAAATTGTATCACATTTGTATAGAACAAATTTTTTGTAATTTTAAAAGCGAAAATATTTATAATCGCAAGTACAACGCATAATTGTTTTCATCTTTTTTCTTATATACTAATAAAATAAAAGATGAGGCACACGAGTGAAGGAAGTTGACGTGTAATAATTACACGCTAAATTAAGACTAATTAACGTCATAATTATTGGCTCAAGGTAGAAGAAATTTTTCAAGAATTACACGTATGCACGTGGATAAATATATATATATACATATACACACACATACACGTACACGTACACACGCATACGTAAAAACGCCTCTCTTCGCCACCCAAAGAGCAATCAATTTCAAACCCGGTGTGGGATCGGAAATGTAGTTTTTGTCACTAGTGTCGAGTTCGGTGAAGAACGTCGATCGTGGACACGTTGGATGAAATAAAAAAAAAAGAAAGAAACGAACAAAAAAGAGAAAGAGAAAGAGAGAGAGGGAGAGAGCGTAGGTGGAACCTTTCACGAGGACAAGTCTCTATTAAGAGACTCACCGTGTAACTCACTTTCCAAGCTAATCTGCTTAATGGCTTTCGTGTGCGACGATATTTGCGGCCGTGGACCACAGCTTCCGAGTGCTCACGCAAACCAAATTTACTTTTTTTTTTTCCCTTTCTCTCTTTCTCTCTTGTATTTTTTGTGGGTTTTATTTTTTGGTTTGTATCTTTCTCTTTTTATTTCCATCATTGGTATCACGATTGATCATTCTATACGTTCCCAACCTTCGCACACTTTTGGCATACGTTCGAAGTTAATCGAACACGATCGAGACCATCCTTTTTCTCGTTCCTTTGATCAACCGATCGTTTCATAAACGGACGATACTCTCGTTGCGAGTTGCCGACGCTTCAACTCATCAGCGTCAAATTTTCGAACGAGATTCTATCCAATCGATAGCGTTCGTTCTCCAATGAGAGAAAGAAAGAAAGAGGAAGAGAGAGAGATAGAGAGAGAGAGAGAGAGATACGTGGCCCAGCTTTTACAAACGCGATCGTTAAAACGGTGAAATCGTTCCCGATTGGATGATCATTCGCGTAACTCTCTCGTGCGTAGGAGATAAGCAGACTTTTATGATGTGATTTAAATGATTGATTTCATTCCTTCTTTCTCTCTCTCTTTTTCTCTTTTATGTCGTACAAAATAATAATAATAATAATAATTCAGATATTTGATATTAGCGCGACGCGTTAACGTTGACTTTCCAAATGTAAACAAGCTTCTTTTAAACTGGGTTTAATGATTCTTTTTTCCTTTTTCTTTTTTAACTTTTTTTTCTCGACAGAAAAGTAGAAAGTCGTGTCCGAATTACCATTTATCCGTTTTGTTTTCTTTTTCATTTCTTGTTTTCCTTCGTAGAAGGTGTATTGGACGGTAATTGTTATTGAGAGGAGAAGGAGGAGGAGGAGACACGATTTCGATAAAAAAGTAAATTCATATTCACGCTTATGAACACGAATAATAAAGTTTCACTTTCCTCGTTGGGGTAAAAAGAGAGAAAAAAAAAAAAGAAAAAAGAAAGATAATGTTCGATCGAAGTTGATCTCTGCCAGGTGCAAGGCGTTCACATCACGTTGTGTTATGTGGGCGTTTTATTCAGCCCAGTTTTCACAATGCTCGATTCTCCTTCTTTTCATGCGGGCACATTCATGACCAAGAAATTCATTCAATTTGGTTAAGTGTGAGACTTTCCTCTCTATCTCTCTTTCAACAGAAAGCAGGAAGAAAAAAATATTTATTAAACAGTCTCGTGCCTTACCGAACACACACACACACCCCAAATGGGGGAATAACGTAATATTGTACTTTGGTGTCCCACTGTGAATGAACAAATTATAGAATCCATTTCTATTTATGTTCTAATCAATATATAATAATACTAATTTTAATATTAAATTGTATATTTAATGAAGGATATTCCTGATTCGTTCGATTAAATATACTATTACATTTTGTACACAACGTTGCATAATAATATTAGAATCATTTGTTATAGAAACGTATTGTAATATAATCTCCAATCATATATCATTGTAAATTAATTCTTAATAATAAATGAGTTATTCGATAAGCCGATGATATTATTAACAAATTATTGATTAGTTTGTTATACGTAAAGAATTTAATACAATAACTATTTGTGATGATTCCATTAAAACTAATAATAATTTTGTGAAAATTGTTAACGAAAAAGAAATATAATGTAACTAAATATAATAAAATTATATAATAATTTATTGTGGATAATTTATATAATATAATTGCATAAATTATTTACATGTGCACTCACGTGAATACGTTTATTCAATATATATAAAATATGATTATATGATTATTCAATAATATATAAAAATCCTACATGTACACAACACAATCACTATTCAGATTAACTATTGCATAATATAATACAAAAAAAAAAAGAAAAAGAAAATGTTTCATTATAAGTTACTCATTGAAATAGAAGTAACCGTAAGTGTGCGTATATACGTGCGTGTTATTCGAAGGACACACATTTTCTCGTGTAAAAAGAATTTCGTTATTCCTTTAAAGGAGTTCCCTCCGAGGGCAAGAGAGTAACAAGATGCGATGATAGCAAGACGCGCATAGCAGCTGTTGCCGTGTGATAGCGCGAACGAAAGGAAAAAAAGGAAAGAAAATAAGGAAGAAAGAAAGAAAGAAAAGAAAAGGAAGGAAGGAAGGAAGGAAAGGAAAGGAAAGGAAAGAAAAGAAAAGAGAAAAGAGTAAAGGAGGAAGGGTTTAATGTACCTCGAAGCTAAGGACGAGCTCATACTCTACTCGCCTATCTTTACCCATTCCCGAAGGTTTACCCTTCGTATGCGTCATATGGCGATCAGCAGCGATCTTTCCATAAGCTTAATTATACCAAAACTCGTTTATACTAGACCGAAGTTATGCGATAATCAAGTATATTAAAAATTCCAAATATTTTTCTAAATTCCAAATGATATAAGTGTGTGTGTCTGTGTTAACTTATAAATATATTAACATCGATGGATTAACATTTTTTCATGAATTTATTTTCAAAATCTAAAATTAATGTAAAATACTTGTACTACTTTTTTATTTTCTTTTCTAATTGATCCTATTTATCTCATTAATAGTATGGGAATACTCAATTGGGAATAATATTTGTGTAATTCCCATAATCGTTAATTCAACCTGTCGGAATGTCCCGGTGGACAAATTTCTAGGACCATTAAATCTGTGGTTAACGAGACGAAAATATATCTCATCTCATTACGCGTTATAGAGAAATAGTTAAAAATTCAAAATAATCAAATATTATATATAAAATCAGGAGAGATGCGAATCTTTGAGATCTAAATCATGAGAGAAAGAAGAATAATATTGTACGGAATGCAACAATGGTTGGCAGACGTATCCATCTTATTAACGGACTTTAATCGTGTCTTCAGCGGCACGTCGTTCATGGTATTACCTTCGCGACCACCTTGGCGAAAGCATTGTTCGTCGAAAAAAGGGGGCGAGGGTGAAAGAGGGAAGAGGGGTCAGAGCCTAAAACGAAATGCACGGGGAATGGACGAACGGCACCCTCCAAACCTCCCTCTTACGGTGTGTCTCAACCCACTCTCCTCTACCAACCCCCTGTTTTTCTGCTTCGCTTGTAATAAGATACTCACCATCTTCGTATGTAAATGCCGGCCATTCATTACGTTCTCCAAGCTGAATGATTGGACCCCTTTTGTGGGAATCCCTTTCACGACAAAACCCGGTATCATCGCATGCTTTAAGATGCTCATGGACATGGTCCATTGGGGTATAATATTTGCACGGGCATACTAGGAATTGGTACGCATTTGTGACGTGATAGTATTCCCGTTGATTTCAATGAGTTTTTAAAAGGACCAGCGATAAAAGGCTTTACTACGAAGGGACACTAAAGAGAGAGAGAGAGAGGAAGAGAAAGACTACTGTCTTGTTTTTTTTTTTTCTTATTTTTTGTCTTTTTTTTTCGTTTGTTTTTTTTTTATATATACATTCTACGGGACCTCAGTTTCGAGAAATTCTAAAGCTACGCGCCAGGTGTAAAGGTACAAGTGCAAGCAAGTACTCGATCCCTACAGAACTGGGTCTATTATAAAAATAAAAAAAAATATTAGACGATGGTGGTTCCCGATTATTTTGTGTGCTTGGGGTATATTTAGGGTATTCATAAGATATAAATAATACTTCTTCCCCCCGCTATGATAAATTAATATGATATATATAACATAGAAATGATTTACATTTTATTTTATAGAAATTGAAAATTTGTTAAATAATTAACTCATTATCTACCTACTTATTTTCTTTTTTCTTTTTACATATATTTTCGATAAAATTTGAATAATTTTTCTCACGTATATCCAACACTTTATCTTTTATTTTATTATTATTATTATTATTATATATATAGAAAGAGAGAGAGAGAGAGAAAGAGATGAAAGAAGTCTCGTCTGCTAATTTGAATATTGGAGTTGAGCGCGGGGGTGTCGGTAACGGGCAGCTGCACAACTCACATAAAACATAAAACGTCTCTAAAAGCATTCGGTTGTCCGTAAAGAAAGAGGAAGAAAGAGGAAAAGAACGTGGGTGCGTGCGTGCGTCCGTCCGTCCGTCCGTTCGAGTTGAGGCCACGAACTTTTTTCAGAACCGAAAGGATCCTCTCCCGCGAACGACGCCCCGAAGACAAAACGTTCGCGTGCCCCGAACAAATTCTCCGAACCCGAAACGAAACTCGTTTTCTCCTACACGCGTTGTTGACCATTTCTCTCTCTCTCTCTCTCTCTCTTCCTTGAAGAACGTATTCGTGCGAAAACGATTGTCAGTTTGGAGTAGTAGTAGATGTATGCTAAAAAATTTCTTTGATCCCCGTCTCTTTTTCGCGACGAGAAATCAGATCCTATTTATTTTTATTATTTCTAACCAACCACCTGCCATATACTAATCATTCGAAATTTTTTCTAACGCGTTAACAACAACACGAAGAACTAAATATTTATTTATAATACTTTAATTAATTCATCGTACGTTGTGACTATTAAATATCTATTTACATATGAACTGTTTATTTTGAAAGTGGCCTAACTCCATTTGTCAATTATTTCCAGTTACCCACGGTAACATGTACAGCTTCAAATTATCTATCAATAAAGCATTTAAGATTTCTTATATTCCGAGTAAATACGGTAATTCTGTGGACACATAAGTTTTCAGAGTTAGTTGAATTACTGGACCGTTTTTTTTGAAAGTGGCCTAACTCCATTCTTGGTAAGAAAACACATATTATTCACTTAATAATTACCATTATTTTAATAGGAACTGTAAATTTAACACCTTTAGATACACTTAAGCAACATAACTTATTGTTATTCTTTACGTATATGTTTAATTGCATTGAAACGCAAACCTTTAAATATCTCAATTTAAGGTTAAATGGAGTTAGGCCACTTTCAAAATAAACGGCTCATATATGTAATAATATTAAATATATAAATAATATTAAATATATATTTATATATTAAAATTACATTTGGAATCGTTTAAACGTCCAAATTGTTTCCGTCTACGGGTTAGATAACACGTGTCGTCAGATCGTACGCGAACACAACGGGCTCTTGTAATATTTCTTTAAACACGTGCGAGTTATACATGTTTTATAATCGAACAAGACCCAAAAACTATGCTTGTGTATGTGTTTTTTTTCCTTTTTTTTATTTTTATTTTGTTTCTCTTCCTTTTTCCCTATCCACATTCCTCTTCTCGGTGATCTCGTGAAGGAACCGACAGCTACTCGTGAAAGGAAGGCTGGTGCGATTAGTCCTAATCGAGCGAAGAAGTGCAGCTGCTTTTAGAGACACGAAAAAGAGAGAAAGAGAGTGAGAGAGAGAGAAGATTGTTCCGAGGTCTTTCTTAGTTAAGTCTCTCTCACTCTTTTTTGGTGGAACGTTAAAGTAGGACAGAAGGACGTTTACGACGCGCGACCAGAGCCCGTCAGAACGGGAAAAGGGCTAAAGGGTGTTAGTTTCACCTGGGTGGTCCCGCGAGTCCCTCAGGATTAATCGGCGACGTCTCGGACGACGCAATATATAAATTGGTCCGTTCCTTTCCTTTTCCCCCCCTTTTTCGAGCCCTTCTCAAACCGATTCTTCCTCCAGTACCTTCTCCTCCTCCTCCTCCTCCTCTTCCTCCTCTTCCTCCTCCTCCCTCTTCTTCTTCTTCTTCTTAAGATCTATCAGGGATTACAAATGTCTGCTTCTTTGGTCCTTAACATCATCGTAGATGGATATCTTCGTAGCATTCGTCGAAGGAAGAACGGCTTCTGGTCTTATTTCGACTTTGATCGAATTTCTCGAGTAGACACGGGTCGTCTTCCTTGCCTTATGCCTTATTCGATTATGCAAAAGACAACGACCGATGCGAAATCTCGACCTTCAGACGTTTCTTCCGCGTTACCAGACCTCTCCCAAGTCCAAAGATTTTATCCGAATCGATAAAATCGTTCTTAATAGATTAGAATTCGGTTTGCCCATTTATTTCATTCGATTTTACAAATTTTATTATCTTTCTTTTTTATTCTAATAATAATACTAATAATAATTTACATAAATTTAAACGATATACGGGGTGTCCTACATAACTTTAGTCACAATTTTTCAAGTACTTGCAATAACCTGCGAACATATATATATAGATAAACAAGTATTATTTTCTGAAATAATTTCATAATCATTGTTATCATCGTTGTTATATATATAAAAAGTTATATCACATCCCAAATATAGATATGACATATATATAAATAAACGAGTATTATTTTCTGAAATAATTTCATAAATCATTGTTATATATATAAAAAAAAAGAAAAAGTTATATCACATCCCAAATATAGAGTAACAGTCGTACGAATGTATCTCTAAGAAGAAAAGAAATCAACCGATGATTCAACAATATTTCTCTCTTGTCACGTAGGGCCCTACGAGACGTTGATCCCGCGAGAACGTCGAACATTACCATCTAGTCAACCATTCTCGTCGCGCGTCACCATCAATAACGTATCCTTGGGGTCAACTCTCTTCTCTCTCTCTCTCTTTCTCTCTCTTACATATGCCAACGCTATCGCTCGTAGTCGCAAACGCATTCGTCTCGCGTCTGTCCTTCTCCCTCTCCTCGAAAAAGCAACCTCAGACTCAGCAACCCTTTCGAATCGTTTTTCCTTTTTTGTTTCCTCTCCTTCTTCTCCTTCTTCTTCTTCTTCTTGGTCTTGGTCTTCTTCTTCTTCTTGGTTGTCTCCTCTTCTCCTCTTCCTCTTAGTCGGGGTTCCTCTAGCCGAGTCGCACGCAATCGGCATCGGCCATAAAGTTGCACGGGGCTACAGCTTGTAGGTAAGACACGCGGTGGGACAGCGTCAAGAAGTGTACAATGCCGTGTAGCCCGCGTGTCCGTGTGCCACGACATGCTCGCTGCGGTGTCCAACAAATGACGGGACCGTCGTGTGTGGTCTCCACCTGCGTGGGTGTCTTCTCTCTCTCTCTCTCTCTCTCTATCTCTTTCTCTTTCCTTCTATCCTTCTCTCATTCTCATGCTTACATCTTTTCCCTTTCGCTTGCTCACAAGTTTCTTCCTCACCCTCTTTTTCCCTCCTCTCACTCCCTCTCACTCTCTCTCTCTCTCTCTCTTTCTTTCTCTCTCTCTCACCTTTCCACTTTATCCTCTCTACATGCATACCGAGACGGGTCTATCTCCGCGTATACATACTATATCCTTCTCTTTCTATCCTCTTGAAAATGCTCCCTCCTGTGAAACCCAGGACAATGTGTGTCTATATACTCTTCGAAACTCGAGCTATTATAGATGTACACATGGATTTACTCGGTTATGTCGTGAATGTTTGATGCATGTTGTGTCGTAGAGAACCTTTCCAAAAGTTTACCAACACGTGGAATTATTTGTGATCATCATCTCTTAGGTGAGTTGATTGATGGATCGTAAGATACGATTACTGTCATGTTTTTGATTACTTGGGTAGTTAGGATTATTCGGGGGAGGGGTAGAGGGCTGATCCTTTTAAGGTGTGTTATATTATTTCGAATTATCATTTAGTATTAATTGTGGGATTCGTGAAAATATCGAATATCAGAATCTTCTGCTTATCGGCCGACTGTTCTTATTCAGGATTTTTAGTCGACCTTTAAACAAGAGTCCATTTTATTGGCACACGCAATAATTTATGAAATATTTAAAGATAGGACAAAAAAATGGATTTCATTTTCAAATTGATTACGTGGAATTGGCTAAATCAATTTTGACGACCTTCCCAAATGACGAAGCATGGAATGCGAGTTAACTGGTAGGGCAAATAGAATTCCTATGGGGTACTTTGTATTCTCAAGTGTACTTATGTAGTCAAGCATTTATGCGTGCGAAAGATTCCACTCGTTGAAGTGAGGTGGCGAACGTTCGCGAGTGGTCTGTCTCTCTTATCTACACCTTCTTCTTCTTCTTCCCACTTTCGTAGGAAAATAGTAAAGGCGGAAGTGAAAACACCATAGCTTAGTCGCGTGGGTGCTTGAATAATTCGCGATCGTAAAATTCGTAAAGGTTGTACGATCGTTCCTGTCGTCTCCGATTATCGAGAATATCGGTTGGACACCGCAACGGATTAGATTTCTGGAAATTCGATTTAATACGATTGGTGGATGAGGAGAAGGGGTGGGACAGGAGGGGGAGGGAAAGGGGATCGATCGAAAGCGCGTTCGAACGAAAGAATTCGAAAATTCCCTTTCACGTTTTATCTACTACACTTCCTGGATGATCAATAAAATGTATTTTATGTTTAGTAAAGCATGATCGTGGTTAGATAATAAAAAAATAACATTTATTAGATTGATTTAAAAAAAAAAATAAATTGTGTGTGCGTGTGTGTGTGTGTGTGATCCACAAATTGATATAATCGTTTAAGTTTTTTCTTTCTAAGAAACTTTGTATATTTTCACAACATGTGGTATTATATTTCTTATCGAGATAATATTTTAATACGAAGTAATGTTGATATATATATTATACATCACCAAGAATAATGATACTGCGACGTGTTCGGAACATGAACACGAATAATTCCCATTCTTCCCACTTACACATTGCAAATTCGTAAATTTCGTCGCTTATTTCGTTTATTCAAAAATTTAAGGGGAATAACCCATTGTTACATACAGAAAAAAAAAACAAAAAATATCGAAAATATAATATTGATAGTAAAAAAAAAATAAAATAAATTTAAATAAACAAATAATTAAATTATAAAAAGATACATAATAATAATAAAGACAAGTATAAAAATAAATATTATATCTACATCAAATAATTTGTAGTTTGAATGTATATTAAAAAAAAGAAGAAAAAAAAATCTAGAAAATATATATCTCGTAGAATATAATTTCGTTGAAAAAATCCGTTAAGCGATCTCATTTGTTTAAATCTCGTACGAACGTTCCTCCGATCTCAAATATAACCAAACGAATAAAAAGATTCCTCGAATAACGGCGAAAAATCGTAACGGTATAAAGAGTCAAAACAGACAGAGAGAAAAAAGTCAAATAAAATAAAAGAAATCAGTGTATAAAAATCTTTTCAACCTCTTCTGTCGGGTTTGCTTTCGATCGATCTTTTAGCATGGCTCATGCGTCAACTGTATCGCAGGTAAAAAACGTCGAAGTAGTCGATAAGTCGCGTCGCGAGCCGCGAGGAAGAATAAGAATCCGATCTTTTTCTTCCTCCCCCTTCCCCTTTACCCCTTCCACCCTGCCAATGGAAAGTGCATCCTTCGGAAAGTGGATGGAGTTGGAGATAAAAGAGAAGGAACGTTCGAGGGCCCAGCATGTAATGGAACAAGCAGGTAGTTCTTAAGATTTCTTCCGAGAGACTGTTACGCGGCTTTCGATGCTTCGAACGTTCTAAGGAGAAGAAGGGTAGAGAAAGAAAAAAGAAAATAAGATAAAAAAAGTGAAAGAGAGAGAGAGAGAGAGAGAGAGAGAGAAAAGGAAAGAGAAAGATGTGCGGAAAAGATACGCATCTACTTCGTCCCTTTTCGTACGTTAGGTGTTGGTTTAGGCAAGCAAGGGTTTCGAGAAATAGATAAATATCCTTAGCGAGAGAAAACAGGAAGTGTGTTTCTACGTGGGTGGAATCTCCTCTCCTTCCTTTCGTTTCCTTTCCTTTCGTTTGCTATCTTTTTTCTTATTTTTCTTATCTCGGATGTATGTAGTTAGATTCTTTATTTGAAAATAAATCGATAGTTTTTAAAACTATTTCGTTTCTCTCGTTTCTTTAGAATTTTCTCTTTATTTTTCTCCGTATAGAATCCGAAGAAAATCGAGTAGTAGTCCGGTGGTCGTGGTGGTGGTGGCGGCGATGGTAGTGGTGTATAGAAAGTAAATCGAGAATTTACGAAGTTAGAAGTAGTACGTGCTAAAGGAAATCTTTCTTTGTTTTCATTTTAAGTGACAACAGGAAGGACTCTCAAGTTTCTCGAGTAAGATAGTTCACAGATTCACGCTGTCGGAATTTTCTTTCTCTTACTTTCTTCCCTTTTTTCTTTTTTTTTATCGATTTTCCCTAGTGGAAAAATTGCGACAAAATGTTCGAGCAATTTTCTTCCCTTCTCTCGTTTACTTTTAAAGAGAACTAAAAGCAGAAGTTGGAAAACGATCTTTGATTTTCCGAATTGTTTGAGGATCTTCGTGCTCTTGTGGCAAAACCATTATCGGAATTGACGACTTTTCGAAGATTCTTTTTTGATCTTTCGACGCTGTGCCCCGTTGTACTTAGCCGACAGAAACGCTCTTTGCTGAGATTTTTTCTTCTTTTTCTTCTTCCTTTTTGTTTTTTTTTTTATTTCAAGTGGATCAAGAAACGTAGAAGAGGACATTTGGGACAGGATACGAAAGTCACGCCTGGTATCCGCAATTTTTTAACGGGTGTCAAGTATCTGTAAAGGAAATACTGTATTTTAGTATTTCAAGTGTTTCCTTTTCTCGAGAGTTTCCACTTAAGGCGAGTTTAGATAATTTATAATTATTTCATCCTAGCTATAATTATACTCTTAATTATTTTCAAATTAAACGAATTATATAATTAGAATATAAATAAAATAAAATATTATTCTAACAGAACAATCTATATAAGGGTTTGACGATTACTAATTGAAAATTAATTAATTAATTAATTAATTATTTTCAAATTAAACGAATTATATAATTAGAATATAAATAAAATAAAATATTATTCTAACAGAACAATCTATATAAGGGTTTGATGATTACTAATTGAAAATAGTTCAATTGGTTCAAATAGTATTTCTAGAATCTTATTAATAATACTGGAATCTTAAATAAATAGATAGATAAATAGAATAGTGTTATTTAAAAAAGGATAGTCATTTCCTATAATATCACGTGTTAATAATTAATTATATTACGATAGGTACATATATCTAGGTCTACGAATAAATATATTTAGTATTACAGGAATCTTCCGTGTTGTGTTGGGTTTGGCAGGTTCAAAAAATCTTACAAAAGAAGATCATAGGTAATACGATTTGTCACGAATCCTATTACCTTTAATCGTATATTCGTGGTACTTTAAAAGTAGGATTGAAAGTGAGGAAGATTAAGGAGGGGGATGTTTCTTTCGGTAAAAGAAACGAAACGAAATCAAATCAATCATAGAATGAAAAACATCGAGAAAATAAATATTGTTGTTTAAATTCTTAACTGATATTAAAATATGCCGATGTTTCGGTTTTCAACTAAGCGAGGGTGTTTATTTTAACAAAACGTTGGCGGCCGCTTCTCGATAGGTTTCTGTTAAAATAAACACCCTCATTTAGTTGAAAACTCGAATAATCAGCACACCGACAAAGCAGCACACCGAAAGATTGGTACATTTTCAATTTATTTTAATCATTTCTTTATATATATATAAAATAATAAAAATGAAGAAATTATAAATTTTAAATTTATTTTAATTATTTCTTCTTCTTTATAATTTAAAATTTATTTTAATAATTTTTATATATATATCTAGTTAATACTTATTTATAAAAAGAGATAAAGAGATATATAGATAGATTGATAAAAAGAAAGATAGGTTTCTATTAAATTAATCGCACTCATTTAATTGCCAACCCAATAATTAACGTATATTAATTGCCGGATTATCTCGAGTAAAACTTGTAACACGGTCATTAATAATTTTTCCTATCTGTCATTTCCGAAAGAACGTTCCGTCGTATTAAAAAAAAAGAAAAAAGATATGTCTTAATTTGTTATAATCAAACCGGTCGCAATAAAACTCAGATTCCACGTATTATTTGATGAACATTACTCTTTAATGACATTTTTGTAAAAGAAAGAGAAAGAGAAAAGAACGGAATAAGAAATAGAAAACGAAAGAAAAGAAATAAAGAAAGGAAAAAAGATAAAGAAAATATTTTGAAATATTCGAATAGTGTGTCGTCGTACATCATTCACACGATATCTCCTTGAAGTTTATAAGAGGACTAGAGTCCGTGAGTTGATGGCTTTCGACAAGAGCTCACTACTATTTATCGTCTTTAATCGATCGTAAAGCGAAATCGAGAATGTCCCCGGTAAAGGAAACGGACGAACCAAACCGTGTTTCCGTTAGCGAACGCGTCGTTCCATTTAATCCTTAAAAGCTTGTACATCGTTAAGCAACTTGTACGACGTTGATTTTCGATTTACCTTATCGGTTAACTCCTTTGATTTCTTTTACTACTTCTTCATTATTTCTTTTTTTCTTTTTCTGAAATACATTTTTTTTTTCTCTTATTATTCTTTTTCCTTTCCGTAAAATATTTGTTGTATTTTTTAATTAATAAAAGAAATATATACGATCGCAATTTTTAACGAGAATCATAAGTAATTTTTCTCGACGTGATACATTGACATGAATTTTAAATACAAGAAACTTTACGAGCATAAATGTAAACATACATCACTCTATTAGCAAAACAAAATAATTCATTAGTCTAAACTTGTTTCTAAATCCGTATAGTAGAACCTTTTGTATCGTAAAATATAAGCAAATTTATTCCAAGGTTTTGAATATATTTTTAATACCCGTTGATCAACCGCGTAACTCGAATCCAGGTTACACAGATATGTTTTTACTTTCCGAACAAAACCAATATAATATGTCCGAACAGTAATCATATTTCTTTACTTTGTGTTCTTTATGCGTGTACATTAATGATTAATGTCTTTTTCAGGTTTCTTTGAATACGTTATATAGCAGTGAAAGGAAACGTTCTAAATCGATGAAAGAGAAGAAATGAAAATTTTCTCTTTCTCGCGAAGACGACGAGAAACAGTAAAAAAAAAAAAAGAGAGAGAGAGTGTCTGCGAGAGTCTGAGAGTGAAAAAAGAAACTGTCTTTTGACGATAGCAAGTTGACACGAAGAGAAAGACGTATTTAAATTTGAGTGGGTCCGAGCGTGCCGTGCATAAGTTCGGCTCAACCAGGAATCTACATATGTATATGCATACACGTGTAAAACATAGGTAGAAATAAATAAATATATATAGTAGGGGGTGGGGAGGGGAAAGGTAGGGGGTGGTGGTTTTTATATCATATCCGTTACATACTGAACGTTCGTCCTTCGAAAAGGAAGAAAAAAGGATGGTAAAAACGGACGTACGTGTGCCTTGCGAGAATTCGTTCCTGTCTGACGCATTCACATATCCTTTTTTCTCTTATATTAGTAATTTTCTTTTTCTCTCATTCCTTCCTTCTTCCTTCACCTTATTTCTTCTTTCTCTTAATCTTCTTCTTCTTATTATTTTTCTTCTTTTTCTTCTTCTACTGCGCGTTACCCTTAGCTCCAGTCGTTATCTGTCTCTGACTGGACAGTGTTAGGTTACAGGCATTACCAGGGACCGAGATAAACGGCACTCAGGGACAAATGCTCATCCAGAAAACCGTACGATAAAGAGAGTATCTTTACGGGTGTCCTTTTTGTACCGGCTCGAATTTTCGACAGTCAGCATTTTCAGTTCGTTCGTCTTTCTTCTATCTTTAATTTCAACCATTTTCACCTGCCTTCCTACGAATAACGATTCTTTTTCTTTTTTTTTCCTTTTTTTTTTTTTCTACTATTACTACTACTACTACTATTATTATTACTACTTCTACCATGGTGGTTGCTTAGAGGGATATATACGTTCTACTAAGTGCTACGATTACCTTAGCTTTTATTTCTCTCGTCGTATCTCTTCAAGCTCATCCCAAGGAATCACTTTGCTAGTAAATAAGAGAGAAAATAACAGAGATAGAATAAATTCCAGAGTCGTATAACGAACGGTCTCGTTAAAATCGAAACTCTTCCTTTTTCTTCTTCTTATTCTTCTTCTTCTTCTTCTTCTTCTTATTCTTCTTCTCTGATAATCTCGTATCAAGCTTGTTAGAAATTATTTTTCTTATGTAAATCGTTCATTTACAAATTACTCGGAATAATTCACATTTGATATTCTCACGATAATAAGAATCTATAATATATTGCGGATAGAAAAAAAGAAACAAAATCTTTCCTTACATTTCTATTTCTTTCTTTTTATTACGATTAACAACAATTTTATTTTGTCATTTAAAAGTTTATGTAAATACGACGGATATATATGGAATAAAATAAAAGAATTTCAATTCATCTTCAAATGGGATACATTTTCTACAAACTAAAGAAACAGAAAGAGAGAGAGAGAGAGAGAGAGAATGCAATGCAGATGTGGCATATGCATTCTTTTGGCAAGACGATGCAAAAGTTGCTTCTGAACGGTCTTTTGTCGAGACATAAAGAATCTTCCGTGGACTGTTTCTATCTCTCTCTCTCTTTCTCTCTCTTCTATCTCACAATTTGAAAAGAAGAAGACTCGAGAAGGAAAAAGAAAAGCATCCACGTACATATACGCGTATTTATACGACACTTATTGTTCCTGTTGGATGTCCATCTGTCGTTGACAATAGTTTCAATAGGTGGTACTTTGACAATCGTGGAAAGGTAGCTTCGACTAAACTCGACCCTTATATGGAATTTTTACGATACGTTTTCGTATAATAAACGATGGCATCATATGCAAATGTAAGAAAGAAAGAAATCCCCATACCCGTCCCCCCACCCCCGAAAAAACCAAACTGAACCAAACGAGAACACACGAGAAAACTGTTTTACACTTTTAATCGTGAAACATTTATAATAAATATTATTTAAATGAAAAAGACATTATTACACGTATTATAACTTGGAACGTTGTAATTATTACAACACGATTATCAGATAAAAAGGATTCGTTGCAATTGTCAGGAACGATTGTAGTTTCAAACGTGTGACACGAATATATTACGAAAATATCTCGTGTATCTTATAGTACGATATATATAATCAGATTACAATTGTATAAATATAATATTACGTTGATAAGAAAAGAAGAAAAGAAAAAAAAAGGAGAAAATTCAGATTCGTAATAAATATTGAAAACAAAAAATAATACTTGCACACAGGAATAGGAATGTTATAATTACGAGAGATACTCGAGTATCATTTGCAACGATTTAAAAACCTTAACACGAGAGAGAGAGAGAGAGAGAAGATGAGATTGGTTTAACGTTGTTATCGAAGTAAGGGGATCCCACTTCGTGGTTAGAACGCGACGATGATAATTTATAAATAACAAATTCAAGCGTCTCGTCGGAGATACCGCATCGCCTTCTTCTCTCGAGCTACGATATTTCATGCCGAGAATGAGAAAGAGCGAGAAAGAAAGAAAGAAATAAATAAAGAAAGAAAGAAAGAGAGAGAGAGAGAGAGAGAGAGAGGAAGAGAGACACAACGAGCCGAGGTATCGCATCACTCTCGAGAATAAATCGCTGTCAGAGAGATCTTTCATCAACTTTAATTCTCTTGATACCCTTCCTCCCCCCTTCCTCCCTCTCATTCCACCCCGTCCTTTCTCCCACCCTTCTTCCCATCTTACTTCTCACCGTATCATCTTCAACCCTTTTTTTTGTCGTTCTCTGTGCAACGTTATCGCGTGTCCTACGTCGTACGAATTATTATACGAATATTTCAGACGATTAGATTATGTTCCTCCTCCTCCTATCGTATCAAGGATATCTTCTCGTTATATCTATCATTACATATTTTGGATTATCGTTAAATTATTAATTACAAATAGAATAATAATATTTCATTAGTAAATCTATTAATATCTCTAATAATATCTCTTAATCTCTTAATAAATCTCTAAATAAATATATATTATATAAATATATATAAATATATATAAATATATAAATTATTACAATTGAATTATACAAATTGAATAATAATATTTCATTAGTAAATCTTTCTTTTTTATAGGATAGGATTGGTATCTACATTTGTCGATTAATTCAATCCATGTTGATCGTTTAATCGCATTTTGTCGTTCTCTGTGCAACGTTATTGCGTGTGTCCTACGTCGCATGAATTATTATACGAATATTTCAGACGATTAGATTATGTTCCTCCTTCTATCGTATCAAGGATATCTTCTCGTTATATCTTTCATTACATATTTTGGATTTTCGTTAAATTATTACAAATTGAATATATAAATATATATTACATAAATATATAAATTATTACAATTGAATTATGCAAATTGAATAATAATATTTCATTAGCCAATCTTTCTTTTTTATAGGATAGGATTGGTATACCTACTTTTGTCGATTAATTCAATCCATGTTGATCGTTTAATCGCAACTCGTCGATCTTCCTCCCCATCGTGAAATGGAACCTCGAGAAATCCATAAAAAGCACCGTTGTTGGTGTTATGATATATCGCGACGGTCGATACGATGTATCGCTTTCGTCCTCCCTCTTCGTGAGCTACGGGAGGGATTTAAAACCACGAATTCGTGCCTTGAAAAGAAGAAGAAGAAGAAGGAGGAGGAGAAGGAGGAGGAAGGAAAAAAGAAAAAAATTATTCTCGGCCTTTCGCGCGTGGTCACCGTTGCGCGACGACGATAAATTCGAGAAGAGGAGTTTCCTCTTTTTTTTCACTTCCCTTCCCCCTCCCTTTCCCCCTTCTCACTCTCACTCTCTCTCTCTCTCTCGAATTCGAAATGTCAGAGAGCGAGAAACTTGCCTGCCTGTATCCTTTACACGGGCTGCTACAAAAACAAAATATGTGAGAAGGATAGGTATAGGTGTGTATGGCGTTCAATTTCAGATTGCGACGACAAAAAAAGAAGAAAAGAAAATGATAATTGAAAAAAGAGTACATTAAGTAAATATCGAAATTTCGAACAAATAAAACTCACGGAAAAAGAAGAAATCGTAAATAAATTATTGATATTATAAAAACGGATTAACGTTACCGTTAAAATTTGGCAAAACATATTAATTATTCGTATTTATTCGTGATTACGATCTTGTAATTCAAATGTTTAATAACGTTGGTATTTAAATGCTTAACACAAACGTGGTTTCTTTTTCCTCGAGTGACTCGAACAACGGTCTTTGCTAATAATGATTATTTGAATACGAATGTTAAAGTGTGCCACGTTTAGTAATTAATATTTTGTTTTAAAGCTACTTTCTCACACACGTATACGTTATTAAACGTATCATTTTACGTAAATTTATCGTCGTTCCTTTATCAGAACAATTCACCCCCCCCCCGTTCTCCCCCTTCCAGGAGAGAAAACGTATATTTTTTCAATTTTCTTTCTACGGTAAGATAAATAGAAATGGGAAAGCAAAAAAAAAAAAAGAATTGAAATTAAAATCGAGCGTACTCGTAATTGATATTTAAATCGAGTCGAGTTTCGTAAAAAAGCGTTAAGTATTATTTGCCTTTCCGACGAGTGATTCGAGAGAGAAAGAGAGAGAGAGAAAGAGAGATGAAAGATAAAGTATCAAGAACGAATGTTCAAAGAACAAATCGAAATGATTTCTTTCGGGACAGGAACGTTCATTACATCTAAGAAGAAAGGGACTTGATGAGAAATTCTTATTTTAAATTTATCACGAATAAGCTTGCACACAAAAGAAGCTCCGTTATAATATATTATTTCTCTTCTTTTGTTTTATTATTAATAAAAGGGATGAGAAAAAGGGAATAAAAGAAAAATAAGAAGAGGTGGGTTTCTTCGTTCTCGCTTTACCAACAACAACAACAACAACAACGACGACAGGTAAGAAGGAAGAGAAAAATGTATAAAGCGGGTGCGTAAGATGGAGGAGGAGGAGGGAGAATCGAAAGAAATTCTTGAACCGACTCGATGCAAATTGCTATAGCTACGAAATGAATAAACTAAAGAACAAAAGTGTTGTTGAAGGCGTTGCGATTTGCGGTCGGTGGTCATCCCGAGGCAGCGAATTTCAATTACGAGTGTTCAGATGGTGGACCCACTGACGGACTACGGGTACGAAAGTTACTCGGCTCGCGGCCAACTACGGTAGCTCCCTACGAAATTCGGTAGCTGAAGGACTGAGCGCCTTCTCGTAATGAAACATTTCCACCGTACCACAAATTGCCCTTTTCTTATTTTCGTTCCTTTTTCATTTTATTTCCTCTCTTATTTTCATCTCTTTCTTCTCTTAATACTTTCTAGAAACGTCCGTTTCTTGAAAAGAAACTAACAGAAACCGACGACGCATACTTTTTTGTTCCTCTTCAAACCTTTATTTCAACTTTCATCTTCCAATTACAATTAAGTATAACGCAGACGAAATTATCTTTCCTTTGATTTTAAACGATTTTAAAACTGACGAAACGAAAGAAATATCCTTTTTCCATCCGAGAAATAATCATACTCCGAATGAGAAGATGAAAACCTTCAAAGGGAAGATATATACATGTATATGTATATACGTACCATCGTACCATTCATATCATAGTATTATATATTTTTGCATTAGAATTCCAATGCATCCTTAACGTCTTTTGCACTATACAGGAATAGAATTTCCTTTGCAATGCGTTGACTACTCGTTATCCTCGATGACATTTCGAATTGAACTCGAACGTATTCGAATTTCGATTTTCTTTTATCCTCACTCACACGCTTAAACATACATTAAAAAATACATATAGACGTATATATATATATAATTATACAAAGATATATTTTAAATTGTAAAAGTAGTTTTACGATATGTACTACGAATGGTAGATAACAAATCTGATGATGCATACAAACACAAACACAAACACAAACACACACACACTCTCTCTCTCTTTGTGAAGATCTTCCTACTTAATAATCCGTTGGATACGATCTAGACGGGGGTGATATATCATTGACGAAGAGCTAAGGCGATAAAAGTAATCAACAGTTTGATTGATCTGACGTATTCTATCGATCTTCCGTCGACATAATGAATCGTTTTGTCGGTATGACGGACCACCTCCCGGGAAAATCGAAAGGAAATCGAAAGGAAAGGACGAGTCCTCTTCTCGCACGTAATTTTCTCTCATTTCTAAATGCTATATGCTTATGGGAACGTGGCCAACGCGTTCTCATGGTACACGTTTACGTGAGAAAGAAAGAAGGAAAGAAAGAAAGAAGGTATATATATACACACTATGAAGTTATAGTCTTTTTCTCTTTCTCTTACGAGGTTCTCCGGTTAAGACCAGGTGGTACGATATAACATTGGAACTGCATTCCACGATGCAACTGATGCACGGCGCCGTCCAATGGTCGCGTCCAAGCTTAAGAGACCGTAGAACGTGATAGCGTGCCGAGCCACGTATTATAACTCTTACTCCCTTCTGTGAATCCCCATCATATTATCGTAGATACGTGTGTCAATCAAAGATGTTTCCTTTAGCGAAAATTGTGTACCGATAGTTTATTCATTTTTTTTTTTATCTTTTTCCAAATTAACCTAACTCGCGCCGTGTCAACTTGCTTTTCAATGCAATGACTACATCGTTGAACGTTTATTTCATTTGTTCGATTGTAAGATTATTATAACATCGTAATATTTTTTCTTGATATCTTATTGTAAGTATTATTATTATCTATGTAATCGTATTCGAGATAAAAAAAAATAACAATCCATTTGGAACATCAACGAATCCTTGGAAACATTCCGTGTTCACTTAAATTCATTAAAAGTGAACTAGCCGGATCTGCACACGTGTCGGTGATGAGATAGCAAGAAACATGGAATTCGTTGAGAGCACTCGCACTCGTCGTACTGTCATTTTAATTGGATTCTTTCTTTCTAGGGTTTGAAAAGGGTGGTAGGTAGGTGGGTAAGTAGGTAGGGCGAGAAGGAAGGGTGCCTACAAAAATTACTAGGTCAAACGATTTCTTACGTATGCTCGAACTATGTATAGATTATTGATATTTCCGGTGATTCGTCGAAAGTTAAAGCAGGGTAGGGGGGAGGATGAGGAAGGAAGATGCGGGATTGTACGGAGGAAAAGGAAGAGGAGGAGGGGGTGGTGGTAAAGCAAAAGAGGGTATATAATTATCCGACGAAATACTCGTGTAAGTTTTTCTCTTTGGCCACACGTGAACCCATAGGACTTTCTTTCGGATGTGGCAATTAGAGTCTCGGTTCGAAAGTATGCGAGTTAATTGTAAATTGAATTTGTTGGACGTGCACTCGCGTTCGCGCGTGCGTTCGTTCGTTCGTCGTTCGTTCTTTCGTTCGTTCTTTCGTTCGTTCGTTTGTACGCTTGTGCGTGTGTGAGTAGAAATACGAGAGTGTGAGCTTGTAGCAAAATACGCGTCGTGTGTGTCGAGATTCGAGATGAGAAACAAGCTCTTCGAGAGAAAAGCATTCGTCAAATAATTGACAAATGAATTTAATTGCTGCACCCGTTTCTTGCTGCCGAATCTTTATTTCTTCTTATTATTATTATTCTTATTCTTCTTTCCTCTTCATTCTTTTCTCTTTCATTTTCTTTCTCAAAAGAGAATGAAAAATAAAAGAAGGATGAAATATTCTTCGCGCTAATTACCAGATGATTTAAAGTCCAGCAGCACCAGCACCAGCAACAGCAGCCTCCTCGCGAATTTAATTCCACGAAGCCCGAGATGTCCATTTAGAAATATACTTCGTCCTTTGAGAAGGAAAAAAGGAACCACGTTGAGAATGAATATTTCGACTACGTACTTAAACGTTAGATTTTATTATTCCTGTCTTTAATTCACCTTCTCCCCCTTTTTTATTATCGTTTCTTTCAACATGTTTGTTATCGCGGATCGTTTTAAAAACGATCTTTTACACACCCGTTACTTTATTATCTGCTTAAGCAGAAAATATAATCGTCTCGATGGATTCTTATCGTTGATATCTTTTCAAACTAATTTGTTCTGACAAATATGGCCGGGTACCGTTTGTCATCGTGAGACTCGAGATGCGATTTCGATCGCAACAAACGTATCTCACCCATTTAACATTTGTCATTCCCAACGTAAAGTGTAGTTTCTGTTTGCGCGGCAAAAGTTTTAAAACGTCGGCATTGCCGTTCACGAACAAATGCCAGATTTAATCTTTCCATTATTTGTTGTACGATTATTGTTAACCATTTTATTCTCGATCTTCGATCCGACTCGTACGGAAAATAAATTTTATTTTAATAACATCGTTAACGTTTCTACGAAATAATTTACATGAATGTTAATTTATCGAAAAAGAAAAAACAAAGCACACAAAAAATAAACAAAATTTAGGCTAGTTTGAATAACAGTAGTCGCGAGCGTTGATTAATCTCGCATATAGACGAAAATAATGAGCCACCTTGAGGAATTATTCATCGAAATAAATCGCGCTTAGGATCCCAACCCTACTCCTCCCCGTTTTTCTCATCCTTTTCTATTTTTTTCTCCCTTCCTTCTGAAACATTTTTTCTGGACAATGGTCAGCCGATTTAACTGGCGTCGTCGTTGGCTCGGACTGCATGAAAGTTTAGCCACCACTCGGCGAATCGGCCCCGCGGCGAATCTGCGATTTAAATTTCGCTTGTCCGTCTTTCCTTGCTAAAAGAAAGAGAGAGAGAGAGAGAGAGAGAGAAAGAGAGAGAGGGGGAGGAGGAGGGGGAAGGGGGATTTTCGAATCGTTAAGGGATCTCCATAAACGAAGGGATGGACTAACGAAGCTTCCTTAAAATACGTTGTCGTGCGTAATACGCTTTGGTGTGCTTATAGTACCTGTGTTGCAGCACGTGGAAGAAAAGGGGTGGGAAAAGGAGATCTAAAGAAGAAAGAAAGAAAGAAATAAAGAAAGAGAGACAGAGAGAAAAAGAGAGAACACATCTGCCGCTTACCCCATAAACGCACTTGTAAATCAAGACGCGCGTACAAACCGAGAGTTTCTGTCTTTGCTCTTTTATTCTAATTCTTCTTATTCTTTTTATTTTCTTCTTCTTCTTCTTCTTCTTCTTCTTCTTCTGGATGTGAATTTTTTTATATTTTTCTTCTTCATCTTTTGGTGGGGTTGTTCGAACTTATATAGAGAAGGAGAGGAGGGCTTTGAATTATTAATACGAGCACGGTTACTGGTCCAATCAAGTCCTCCCACCTGGCCACCTGGTCGATTCTTAGGCGATGTTCTTTTAGCGAGTCGCCATATTTAAAAGCCCGCATGATCCTCGACACGATTAAGCACCCTCTCCTTTCTCTCTCTCTCTCTCTCTTTCTCTTTCTGACTATCTCTGTCTTTTTCTTTCTTTCTCACTTAGTCATTCCCTATGTTCCATCTCACTCTTCTCTTAGGATTCGGACCGAGGATAATCAAAGCGAATCTCCGACGATGCGATTAATCCTTCGACCGACTCAGACTCCTAAAACTTTTCCTCTCTTCTTCTTCTTCTTCTTGTTCTTGTTCCTGTTCTTCTTCTTAGTTGAGAATTTAAGGAACGATCGTGTTCGAACAATCTCGATGCTTCGAATGAATTTAATGGGAACTAAGGTAGGAGAAGAAGAGTTTCGTGGGAAATCGTACACGGTAAGATTATGAATGAAAATGATTGAATTCAATTTGTGATTGAAAAATTGTATTACATCGATGAATGAAGAATTTATTATTAATACATTGTGGATATGTGTGACACGTGATTTAGGATCAAGAAAATTGAAAATAACGTTTCGAGGTTTAATCTTGAAACTTTTCTTCTTAATAATTCACATATCAATGCAAATAAAAGAAATTTCCGTTAAGTTTCAATTAATCAGATTTGAAAAACCATATTTAATCACGACGATCATTATCATATTTGAAAAAAAAAAAACCAAAATAAATCGAAATATATTATCATGATATTTTTCTTCCGAACAATTCGTTCATTTCCTCCCGTAAATGTCGCTGAAAGAAAAAAAAAAACGAAAAAAAAAGATAAAAATTTCAATTAGCCAGATCGAAGAAGAAAAATTTGCGTTGATAACGTCGCGACGATGATTATCAATTTTTGTAAAGAAAAAAAAAAAAAAAAGAAAAAAAGAGAAAAAAAAAACCCTGGAAAGAATAACGGTTATCATTTCTCATTTAGATAATAGCTTAAAGGAAAAAAGATTGTAAAGAGGAAGTTGTGTCGGCGCGCGTGGACTACCGTGTGCTCGGAAGCTGGTCGTGCGCGAGCGAGTGAAGGTGAGTGAGCGCGTGACGTGAGGTAAGTATGGTGGGGATATATTCCCAGAGAGTATGAGAGAAAGAAAGAGAAAGAGATATATAGAAAGAATAAGTGAGAGAAACAGATAGATAGAGAGAGAGAGAGAGAGAGAGAGAGAGAGAGATTGCCCAAGCACGTATACACGTCGTTTCTCCCATGGTGAGGAACGCGAAGAGAAGCGCGAGAGAACCCATGCTGCCTGGGTTTGAAATGGTGGTGGGAGGGCGTAGGGTCGGCGCGTGGGCGGCCGCAGGCAGGACGCGCGTCTTGCTTGCTTCGAGAAGGGAGACCAAGAGACCAAGAGACCAAGAAGAAGAAGAACAACAACAACACGAATAAGAAGAAGAAGAAGATGACGAGGATGAGGAGGAGGAGGAGGAGGAAAGTTAGATGAAGGAAGAAGGCACGAGAGAAAGAAAGAGAAGGAAGAAACGAGAGATGGGTTTCTACTGGCTCTGGCTGGCTGGCTGACTGGCTGGTTGGTTGGTTGGTTGGTTGGCTCGTTCGTTCGTTCGTTCGTTCGTTCGTTCGTTCATTCGAACAGCACACGAATATCGCTTTGGCGATAAAGGAAGAAGTTTTATATGACGGTGTGCTTTATGCACGCGGCCTTTTTTATCTGATCGTTTTGCCACCGAGCCCAGGTATTCGCAATAAATTAACTAGCGGTGTGTAATTAAACGGCGGGCATATCGGTGGTCGTTACGCGCTTACTCGCGCGCGTCCTTTTTCCATAACATTTTGACCATTCGTCAGTAGATCTTTCGATTTTTTGCGCGAGAAATTTATGCAAAAAAGGATTTTATGCGCGACTCGCACACCTACCACCTCCCCGCTTCCCTTTCTTTACCGTATGGGATTAAGAATTAATTATCGATTTTATCAATTGGGATTCATATTATTATAATACGTGTTTAACGAATTTCTATTCTCGGATATTTTGGATTACTTTATCTATTTAATTTACATATATTCGAATATCATTTTGATTATACGTTTTCGAATTTGAGTATCACGCCAATCGAGTTGAAGTTAAAACAATGTATATTTATTAAATAAAAGAAATTAATGAAAAATGTGAGTAATTAATCAAAAGAAATGAATTGCAAAATAATTTCATATAAACATTATTAACACTAAGAACACAACGACAGGTTCTAAAAAAAGTCATTCATTTCGACGAAGAATAAATAAAGAAAGAAAGAAAATAAGAAAAAAGAGAAGTGTGTTTTTTTCCAGGTAAGGAGGTAAAGAGGTAAAACGTTACGAACGTACGGAAAGGAACATTAATTGCGTTTAACTTCTGGATTACCTTTGGCAATTGGCGTGTATCCGTATTTCGTTTTTCTTTCCCGGTTCTTCCACGTATATACCTATATATATATATATATCAACTTTTATGTATGTGTACTCGTATATACTAACATATACATATATATAGAACGTGATGACGGTGACAGTGAAGAAACGATTCCGACGGGATTCGAGAGAGGAACGTAACGAGCCGACGGCGACTAATTTGTCCGTTCGGCAAATTGAAATTACAGGTTAGCCACGGCGACGACGAACCAAGCAAACGAACAACCTCGAAGAAGAGCCTCTCGGAGAGAGAGAAAGAGACTCGCGCGTTGAATTATCGCAGCTCGATGTATCACCGCAAAAAGGCGCGAGCTTGAATCGACGAGTAATCGTATCTCTCTCTTTCTCTTACTCTCTCTCTCTCTCTTTCTTTCTTTCTTTCTGTTTCTTTCTATCCTCGTTTTATTTCATTCCCTTCTCACAGGTCTTACCTTTTCAGACACACCAACTCGTTGAGAAACTTTCACCATGATATCGTCCTCGTAATCGCTTTCCTGAAGATCACCGGATTTCTATCCTTCGAATGATCTTCAAGACACTTCATCTCGATCATCATTCCATCGAGAGAACTGTTTTCTTAACAAAAAATTCTATTCCCCCCTCCCATTCGCTGACTCCCTCCACCCAGCTCTCCATTTCATCGTATCTTTTTTCTCTTTCTTTGCTATTAACTCTCATCTTCACGGAATGTGAAGATCTCTCTCTCTCTCTTTCTCTCTATATTACTTTTTTTTTATTCTATCTTAAGAATGGATCTCATCTTCTCCCCGCGTTCATTCCGTTCGTTCGTTTGTAAATGTCATCGATTTTCTTCATTCGAGAACGAACGAACGAAAGAAAGAAAGAATGAAGACTATAGTAATAGAAATTCTCCCACGCACGTTCGTAGTATGAATCGTTCGATGATTTTTGCACTCCGATCGAGTGGAATTAATTTGTCTCACGTTCCTCTCCCTTGGAATTCCCCGTATAAGGTCGATGGATTGGATTGCTATCGTTTCAACTAGTTCCTATTTTCTTTGGGTTTTTTTATCTTTTTTGTCGTTTTTACTTTTCTTTATATTTTACAGTTCCACACGAGAAAGAGTAAGAGAGGAGAGAGAGAGGAGGAAAAGTAAAGTTCCCGTTTCATTTTCTAAGAAGACGAGAAATGATATCTCGTTGAGAAATCTAGTTGAGAAATTCTTCGCAGTTTATTCTTCCCAACTCCGCGATACGTTTCCTCTTTCTATTTTCTTAATTCTTTCCTTATTTTCTTTCTTTTTATTATAAGAAAAAAGTAAAACGATGTACCACGTTAAATCATAGATTCTTTTTGTCCCATAAATTTATGAGATGTGTAACGAATGATTAATTACCACGGTGAATAGAAAGAATATTGCGATCGATTTTATGTATCCTACTTTTTGTTTTGCTTTTTTTTTTCGTTCTCCCATTCAAAATCGATATATGCAGAAATTAATTTCATACATTTATTCAGGAAAGATTAATAAAATTGTGGGATTGAATTTATAACAAAACAATAACGAAGTAAAAGAAGAAGAAGAAGAAGAAGGAGGAGGAGGAGGAGGAGGAGGAGGAAAAGACAAATAAAAATAATTTAAACGGGACAAGAAGAATCGTCGATGTAACGAAATCATAGTCGACTTGTTAATTGGATCTCGTTTATTCTCATTGGAATTTTTATCGATACACGGTTACGAATGTATCGATATCTTATACCGCTTAAGGGTGTCGGCGTGCTCCTTGCAATTCATTACAGCTCAATAATATGTAAATCGCTATGACTTTCTCCTTCAAGGAAGAAACTTATCGTTATTCTTCATCAGGTACATCAATTGTAGTCGTACCTTACGTTGCTTGAGACTCTTCTTAAACGACGATCTTTTCGATTATAAATCAATGAATGAATTCATGGTGTGCACACTCTCGTCGACTTTCCCTTTAGTTTTAATAAAGAATTAATTTTTCTATTTCTTTTTTTTTTATCCCCTTTTGTTTCTTTCCTTTTTCTTTTTTATTTAAACTCAAGTACATTGATCAAATGCAACGAGTACGCGAGTATAAGTTTCAATATCATAAACAATATCCGTAAAGGATATTAAATAAAATTGACCTAATTGCGTTCGAAACAAGTACAATTACACGATTGATTAAACCTTTCAATTTGTATACGCACACATACGCGCAACATTTCTTTGATCTCAAGTCGTAGTACAAATTTTTACATGAAAAGAAAATAAATAAAGAGAAAAAGAAACAAAAAAAAGGAGAACAAAGACGTATAAGGGGATCAAAATTTTTCTTTTTTCTTTTCTTCAAATTTTCTATATAATCCAGCAACACGGTCGATGACGAAGAGTAAAAGTATTATGAGAAAGGATAGGTTGGACCTGTTTATGAGGACGTCGGCAATCCTGTTGGGAAGCAAGGAATGCGAGGGTGTCCTTCGTTCTCGATTAAGTTGTATCAAATCCGCGATTGAGTGGCTCGTGAGTTTCGCGAAATCCACCGCCATAAAAGTCCACCGTTTGCTGTTTCCCATAATCTACGGGGTTCGGTGGGGTACTGGAAACGACAAAAGGGACTTGGGACGTTGATACTACTGACCGCGAACCGGTGTTGAAGGATAGAAAGTGAAAGAGAGAGAGAGAGAGAGAGAGATACAAAAGATAAATAGAAAGGTAAGGATAATAAACAGGTAGTTGGAAAGAGAAAGAAAGACAGGTGGGTAAGAAAGATAAAGAAATAGTGAGAAGAATTAGAGAAAGAGAAAGAAACAAAAAGAGAAAGAGAAAGAGAGAGAGAATAAGAGATAAAAAGAATTGGTGGACCTGGCAAATTCTCGAGTTCTTCCTCCTCTTCTTATTCTTATTTTTATTTTTATTTTTATTCTTATTCTTATTCTTGTCTTCTTCTTCTTCTTCTTCTTCTTCTCGTTCTTGCTTGAGGGAAAGGAAAGGCGCGCAGGAGGTGTCCAGGTGCGGAGGTGACTCTCTACGATAACTCCTTCAGCTTTATGCCGTGGGTGGTTTATACTTTACGATGCGTACCGCTTCGTGGACAATCAGAGGAGGCTACAGCAGAAGAAGAAGAAGAAGAAGAAGAAGAGACGACGACGACAACGACGACGACCAACATTCGGGCTCTTATTTCTTCGACGTGCAACACAACACAACCACTGGCACTGTTCTTCCCTTTTTATTTTATCTTTTTTTAATTTTTTTTTTCTTCTTCTTCTTCTTCTTCTTCTTATTTTGATTTCATCGTTGGAAGATTTCTTCTCTTGACGACAACGACTTGGCGCTGTTGATCACGAGAAGAAGACTATAACGAACCGTGCCAGTGCTTTAGAACACGATTATGATAACTCGACGAGAGAAATGATCGAAGTTTCCATTTTGCATCGATTCGATAAAATACATTTTATTACGTTTTCGAAGTTTTCTCTTTCCTTTTTCCCTTTTTCACTTTGAAAATTATCAACGTTTGTTAAACGTATTGCAATATCGATAAGAGAAATTATCCAATGTACGTGTATTGTGAGTTTTGTTTCTTTTTTCTTTTTATTTTCTACTTTTTTGTCTTGTTTTTTTTAATTTTTTTCTTTTTAAGTTATTAGTAGTACCTAAGTGTAAGAATAATTATTGGTCTTCAATTCATTTCGTACGCCTTCCCCTATAATTATTCCCTCTCTCTTTCTCTCTCTCTCTCATTCTTTCTTTTTTTCTTTATTTTTATTTCACGTGCTACCACCATCGATCACAATTTCTTCCATTGGCGGATACTAAGAGCAGCAGGTGTAGTTGTTAGTAGGTAATCGTCGTCGAGTGAAGCAGCTAAGTGACGCAACGAGTCCTTCGCGATAAATCAAAGTTCGAAGGCACTTCTCTCTCTCTCTCTCTCTCTCTTTATTTCTCTTTCTGAATATTTCAAGATTGCCAGCAACGTACCAATTTTCTTTCCACAGAGTGAAAGCAGATTTCGAGACTTGAGTTCGACCTCGCAACACCACCGTCCGTCCGTCCGTCCGTCCGTCCGTCCGTCCGTTCTTTCGTCCGTTCTTTCGTTCGAACATTGCAACAACGATAGGTGCGATAAATGCAATTATTTACGCTCGATTAAGAACACTTGGTCGAGAACCGCGAAGGGCCGCGAGGCGAACCAGATCAAAAATGTCCGAGGGATGAGAGAAGCAGAGTGGTGACCGAGGGGGACCGAGGGGGGGTTGAAAGGGGGAGGGAGAGAAGAAAGAGAGAGAAGAAGCGTGTCTTGCGATCGAACTCGCAGATTTCAAAATGCCGGGGCCTCGCCCGCTCGAATTTTAAGCAGATTATCTCCTCCGACGTTCACGGTAGTATCCTTATTGTGAAATCGCTATACTCTATATTCCTTCGGGATCTCCATTTAATTTTCTTTTTTTTGTTTTAATTTCTTTTCTTTTCATCCGACATCGAAGATATACTTTTATGTCTTTATATTGTTTCGTACATTTAGAATTAAATCCAATTTAATTAATATATATATATATATATGCTATTTGAATTAATCGAAAATTATCCCAACGATTCCTAATTTTATAAATTGTTCATTCGTATCATATGATCAAATATCTTTTATAAATAATCCATTTTTATCGAGATAAAAACGTTTGAATACAAATATATATATATATATATATATAGATTATATTATTGAACATATAATAAAAATGATATAAACTTAATATACTTCGAGGTAAAGATTTACACATATATCTTATTGTTGAATTGTATAAATAGTTGACAATAAGTAAATTACCGTTGTCCTCATGAAAGTCTTCATCTTCGTTATACCGTTTTTTTTACACCTTACACGGTCAACGATTTCCAATGGTGTATCGTTCTCGAACGTAGGCCAGTAAGTCATTCGCAAAGTTCGAATACCCTCCTCCTTTTATTTATTCCGCACGTGTACGGGAACGTACACACACACATACATACATAAATAAATACATTCATACATACATTCATACATATTTTTCTTTCTCATTCATTCTTGTAACAGCTTCCAACGGTGGTCCATACCGAATTTCATTGGCGTGTGAGAATTGATGCATCGTCTTGTACAAAAATAATTCACTATCGCGTCTCTCCTCGCGTCGAAGTCCTGCTTCTTAAGAAATATTCCAGTCGCGACCCACACACACACACACACACACACACAAATACACGCATACACGTAAACATACACAATGCTGCTGAGAAAGCAACGCGTTTACGACGTAGGAAGGGGACACTCGCGTGTACTTACAACGAGCTATAAGAGACGACGTGATTGGTGTATATCAAGTGAAAGAGAGACAGAAACAGAGAGAGAGAGAGAGAGAGGGGAAGTATTCGAAATAAATCACGGAACTAGGCACAACAGGTGTACGGATTGCCTCACAATTCAGGTTTCTCTCTCTTCTCTCTCTCCCTCTCTCTCTCCTTCATACATCTCTCTTCGTATGTGACACTAGAGAAAAGGAAGATTCATACTTTAGAGTCCATACTCGTATCCTTACACGCAGTACGCGAGCATACTTTTCCTGAATCACCAAATATGTTCTCTCGGGTCGTCTTGAAAAATATGTAAGCATCGTTGAGCTTAACATAAGCGATCTTTCTTTCGTGTCTTGTAAGACGTACTTATCTACGTAGTATTTTCCATCTTATTTAACTATACTTCACATTTGATGGCTTCCTTTTCCTACGAATTTAATCTTACAAATTGTTCCCTCGTGATTCTATGGAATTACTATGATATATTTTATTTTTATTCGAATAAATAATTATTACAATTAACGTTGGAATAAATCATTTATCAGGAAGCAATCAATTTTGTTGTCCAAACCCGTTCTTGGAAATAACCCTTTTAACGTTAAAACTATCCTACACTTCAACCGATTCGTTTTAATTTCTTTAAACACTGCTACGTATGTAAAAAAAAAAATCCAATTAATAAGACCACGTATATTTGGTTCTTAGGTAAGAAGAGGAATCGAAATCGAATGAAGATAATCAAAGGTCCGGAGGTAAAGAATTAGATGAAAGGACCTTCGTGCAAGGTGGATCTTGTTATAAACGGTGAGATAAATCAGAGGGTAGAAGAGGGGTAAAGGCTCGATGAAACCGTTTATAACGAGTTTCTAAGATCTATCTATGAGTGAGAAAGAAAAAGAAATTCCACCACTCGTGGTAATGCTTCTTCTTGCCTCTCATACTTATTTCTTTCAATCTCTATCTCCCTCTCTCTCTCTCTCTCTCACTCCATCTACCTATCATTCTCTATCTCTTTCTATCCTAGCAGTTGGTCTATCCTATTATTACGCAGGCCTACCAGCACACTCCCACGCCGTAGGTAACTTGATCGGGGTTAATCTGACCCTGACCTGTGCCTATGCCAGCACCTGCGTGTGGGACCCAACCTAATTCTAATTTTTTTCTCTTAACCCCCTTCCCCTACAGAAAGCCTCTCCCATTTTAAGCCCTTTCCTTCTTCTCTTTCCTATATTCTTTCTCGTTCTTTAACGTAGACTTCGCAGCAACACCATGGCACACCATGCCACGCCACGCCATGCCATTCCATTCCACATTCGAACGTCTCGTCCTCTCGGAGAAGAGAGAAGATAAGGCTTACTGATAAGAATTCTTTTCTCGTTACGAACGTCCTATCTTTTACGGGCTACAAGGGGCTCAGAGTGCTGCTCGTGCGTTACGTTCGGAAACGTGATGAATCGTACCTCTCCGATTCTTCCTTTTCACCAAACGAACACCACTCGTGTTTGCGGGAGAAATGCCAAAAGAACCTCTCGCTGATTCTTTTTCTTCTTTTTTTTATTTCTTTTTTCTTCGTTTTTTTATCTTCTTCTTCCTTTCGTCATTCGGATCTTTAACAGATTTCTATCGTGTCGAATTTAATGGGAAATTTTGTAAGAAACGTTTAATTGTATACGTAATATATATTTTTCATTAATTTTAATTAACTTTATATTCCACTCTCCTGTTTTTTTGTTTTTTTTTTTAAATAATCAGAGAAATCTGGCAAAAATAAATCATAGATAAAAAGAAAAAAAATTCTCTCTCTCCGTTTAATTACATGGAAAATTATATATTTTCTCATTTCCTATTCCGTCCCAGTTACGTTACTCTCGCTTGATCCGTTACTGACTTTTTACTTGTTTTTTCTTTTACGAGAAAACAATAGACTCTCTGTGTCGGATAAAATGAAGGATAAAGGCGTCTTCTTCTTCTTCTTCTTCTTCTTCTTCATCATCATCTTCTTGTACATCGGTACCAGATGCCGCGTTTAATATACCAACAACGGGGAATATAGCATAACCCCTTTCAGACACGATTTACGATCTCGTTTAGAAAAAAAAAAAAGAAAAAGAAAGAATGAACAAAAAAAAGAAAACTTTCTTCCCGGTTTCTAAATTGAATACAACGTTTCGAGTTTGCTTAAACGATACTGACTAATATAAGGAGTAGATGGTGTTTTGCGGTCACAAACTTTCCTTAATTAATATTAACGTTCATGTATACCTAAAAGGAAAAAAAAAAAAAGAAATGAAGAAGAATAAGACCGAGACTAACGGAAGAGGAAACTCGATGAAACCTTTCTAGAAAATATCAAACCTTCCCTCTACCCCCTACCTCGATAAAAAAAAACACTCGCCGAGATAAATCACGTCCGCGTTGAAAAAAGAAATGATTAAAAAATTGAGAAAAGAAATAACGAGTATCGATCAATCCTCTATCCTGTTCATTGGTTTCTCTTTATTTCTTTCTTCCATTTTATTTTTTTACCTCAATTCGCTATAACATCATATAAAAATATAACAAGTATTATGGGAAATGTATCGAAGTTGAGATGTGGCAGGTGTAAGGACCGTATAAGGTTAAAAGGCCACACGTTCTTGTGGTCAAGTCTCTCTCTCTCTCTCTTTCTTTTTATCTCATATTCTTATCCTTCTCTCTCTATCTCTTTCTCTCTATCTCTTTCCACGAAGACTAAACTCGCTAAGGATAAACGCGGAACGACTCGCTCGTGCCTGGGACTTCCACGCGAGGAGGAGTTATTATACGTTGCGAACGCCCACGCGTGGCTTTCTCAGCTCCGCTTGGCTCTCGCCGCCGCAGGAAACCGAAAACAGAGATGAAAAGAGAAGAAGAGGAAAGAGAAGAGAAGAAAAGAAAAGAAAAGGAAAAGAAAAGGAAAGAAAAGAGACGAGGAAGGAAAGGTGTAAGGAGGTGCGAGAGGGAAGGAAAAGAGAGAGAGAGAGAGAGAGAAAGAGAGGAGGAAAAAAAATAAGGGAAAAGAAAAAAAGTAAGGGACTCGTGACTTGTAGAGAACGAAGAGGTGGACCAGGGGGGGGGGAGGGCGAAGGGATGGGTGAGTGTAGGAGGTGGGGTGAAAGGGCTTTTTGTTTTTTCGGCGTATATCCACGGAAATTGGACGTCGAGTCGTGAACGAGCCGTTAGGCTGTAAATCTCCAATCCTCTTTCTCTCTCTTTTTCTTTTTGTTTCTCTTTCTGTTTCTCTTTCTCGTTCTCTCTCTCTCTCTCTCTCTCTCTCTTCCTTTGAGAGAACTTTGTGGGACGACCTACTGAGCCAAAGGTAGAAAGACCCGTTTCTGAATCTTTAGATTTACACTTTCGTTTGTTCCTATGGGGTTCCACCGTACTCCGATAATCGAAATCGGAATTTTGATTTTTTATTTACTTTATCTTATTTATATTTTGTCTTTTCTTTAAAGGGTATCGTAATATTCGTTGAAAGATACTGATTGTGAATTTTGGTATATTGTCGAGTATTTTTATTATCCGATTAGTTTGGTTTAAAAATGTATTTTAAACGAGTAAAGGTGTTGGATATAAGTAGAAATTTATTCGACTTAGAATTTTTCATATATAAATAAATGTGATTATGTTGGAATTGAGAGAAAGAAAGAGGGCGAGAGAGAGAGAGAAATCGTGGTGGTGGTGGTGGTGCTTGTCACGGTTTGATAAACTTTTGGGTTACTACGAAATAATATTTTCGTAGCAGTCTAGACGACGGTTGAAATAAATCCAGACATTATTATTGCTGCATTAGGCTAATTAATGAGCAAATTAAATAATATCCTCAGACTTTATGCACGCGTTTTCGTAATATTACCCAACGTCGATTTAATGAATCTTCTCGGTAGAATTAAAAATTATTATCCTGCGAATTAATTTTTAAAACTTCGCGTTTAACTTTTGCTTTCTTTATTTGTTGTTTTTCTTTTTCTTTCGTAAAAAAAATGTTCAGAACGGCAGAAATGAACAGTATCGTTAATAACATTCGCGCACGTCTTTGACGATTTCTACTTCCAATTATATTAATTGCTTTTGCGTTTTGTATCATTGAGAAATAAATAAGAGCCGATATATAGGTTCAGTGATTCTTCGAAACGCCCAAACACGAAACACGCGAAGATTCGTGACTAATAATACAAGATATCTAGATGGTTCCTCGTGGGACGTATTTCCCATGATATCCCACAGTGTATTGGTTAAATTTCGACACAATGATCCACCCGCTGACTCGTAATCCCTGTGTTTCTTTTATTGGAAAAAATTAACACAGATAGCACGGATAAAACTGAATTCGATTGATCGATGCACGGGTTCGGGTTCAGTTCTGGTTCGGGTTCGGGTTCGATAAATTGCAACTCGATCATTAGTCATTTTTTGTCTTTTTTATTATAGTAATCGTTGAATGGAAAGTGAATCTTCAGAAATAAAAGAAAAAAAAACAAAACAAAAGAGCTAAAGTCGAGATACCTTTTCCATTTATTTTCTCTTCAATTTAATCTTATGAGATTAAGATAAATAATTAATAAATATTATCTATATAAAAATATCTTACCAATGTAACACACGAATATCCAATGAGACGAACTGACTGACTATTCCTAAACAAGTATTGCGATGAGTTAAAGAGAACTTAGATAGCAACTTGAATTCAGGTGTCGACTAGTCGATAGAACAAACGCGCACGTGTCGACCGGAAGCGGAAATGTCTTGTGGGAATGGTGAACGCCACAAGTGGCAATGCGACTAAAAAGTCTAATGACGCGCATATAAATGTACCGACTGCTGTTTGTTGATGGTGCATCCGTGAACTTAGAGATGACACATGTAGATAAGACTCCTTTAAGCGATTCTTCCTTCACATGCAGGATTATTCATCGTAAAAACGTTTAAAACACGTTATGTCCTGTCGATGGAGAAGATGAGCTAACATTTATTATCATAAATTTGATCATTTTTAAAACCATGGTGTTTTTTTTCCCCCTTTTTTCTTTTCCCTTCGTATTCCAATCAACACGACTTAAACATTTACAGTCCTACGAATATAGAATATTTATGATTACAAAATTTAATCGATCTTTTTAATATTTATACTACGAACAAAAAAAGAATTGTCTATTTTACATTTTATTATAGAAAGAAAAAAAAAACACACACACACATACACATACACAAGCAACGTTATTTCCACCTTTCTAAGAAAACTATCCAAGTATATGGAATTTTTATTTTCAATCCTTTTTCTTGACCCACAGTCGCGTATAAACGTAACCCACGTTATACGCGGATATTTTAATGTTCTAACGGTAAAGATGAGAACGATAAAATAATAACGTTATAAGAATTTCACACTTAAGGTATTTCAAAAATTAGTCGTACGGGCAAAAATCTGAAGTTTGATTTTTCGAAAGAGTCTGAGTCGGAGGTGGGGTAACAACGTGGAGTGGTTGCATGTTAACATCATCGTATTTCATCTTTTATGGTATTAAGTAGTACAAATGAAAGGACTTTCTCTCCGTGGTCGTTTGCCGTCGTAAGTTTTCGTCCCACTAAAAACTCTCTTCCTCCTTTTTTTTTTGCCCCCTCATTCTCTTCCTTATCCACCTTCTTCTCATCTTCCTCCTCCTTCTCTTCTTAATAGCGCGAAAGAGATTTCGGAAAGGATGCACGTGGCTTGCGACAAGTGGTGGCATTTAAATCGATACAGGTGTTTCTCCGAGCAACGTTTCCGAATTTTATCTGCGCACGGTTGCATGACCCAAAGCTGTTAGAGCCAGAGAGTGAGTATTCATAAATATTTGATCTCCCATCCTTCTTACACTTTTCTATACTCTTTTTTTTCTTTTCTTTTTCTCGCCAAGTAAGATGCACTCGCAAACTGTAATTTAAAAAAAAAAAAAAGAAAAAAAACTCCAACGAAAAATTCCCTCGGCATTTTTATTTCCTCTTATGTTAAGTTTTTAGCTAAACTCATCGATATCTTCTTAGATTTGATTTTCTACTTATGTAAGATCTCTATCTCTATATCGTATATAGATACATAGGATAAGATATTATTAAAATTTAATCTACTGTGATAAGATTTTAATCCTACTTTTAATATCGAAACTTTTCTATCGGTGATAATCCTTTCATCGATAGTTTCAAATTACTTTTTTTCTTTTATTATTTTCTAATTAATTCTTCTTATCTGATATATATATATATAATAAACATAATAATAATTTTCTTTATTAAAAATTTATTCACGAGATAAATAATATTTTCAATGAATATCCTATCGCGAGAGAATAATCATTTTAATGATGATTAAATTATACAATTCTCTATTGAATTCGTTTGAAAAATGAAGAAAGAAGAAATTAAAAGAAAAAAAAAAAAGAAAAAAACAAGGAAATAAATAAAAGAGTTTCGTGATTCATCTAATTTGGAGCATTATACTTCGTGATGAATACGAGGTCTGTGTTTTGAACATTGCCGCTTCTTTTAATGCCGGACAGAATGAAAAGGAAAGGGAAGAACTAGTCGTTAAGGAGTAACATAAGAGCAACACCATGATGCGAGCCCATGGGTAGAAGATAATCAGGCATGCCGTGGTAATTCTCGTTCGGGGGCGTGCGAGAATAATGCATTGCTTGAAATATTTAACGAGAAGATAATTTGGCGAAGGTGCTTCTACCTACGGATAAAACGCCTTTCTTCTCCTCCTCCTTCACCACCCCCTCCTCCCACCCCACACCTCTTTCTTTTTTTACACGTCCAATCTATGTGAGATCCTTACTCGCGAGTTCGTTGCTTGGCCCATTCTCTGGAACGACTTTTAAGCGTGGGAATTGAAAGTTAGTATTCTTATTATCATTATTTACCATTATCATTATTATTATTATTATTTTGCAAACGATGAGTTCGGTTCGATGGTAACATATGGTAGATACTGTACGAATGCGTTACTTAAAAGCTACCTTATCAATTTTCTATCATACAAATGTACCTCGGTGTCAAATATTTATACATTGATACGCATTTTTCTTTTTATTTATCTATCATTTAAATATCTTTATATATCTCTCTGTATATGCAATAACTCGTGATGATCGTTAACGAGAGAAATGGACTGTAGAATTTGATTACCATGGCAGATGTTTGAAATAAAAAATTGTCGAGGGTATCATTTTAACGGGTTTAGCGTTGTGCCGATTTTACACGAATCTATCCCTACCCTGCTAATAGCTTTATATATAAATTATTTTCTAGATATGAAAGGTAAGTTAAGAATAAATATACATTACTACCTATTATAGAAATAAGATAAAACACAATTTATAGTCATTATTTTGGTATTAGTATTTGAATCTCTCGTCTTATCGTCGATAATACGTTGCAGATATTCTTTAGAAACGTTTATTGTAATATTATATCTATGATATTCAAATCATTCGAACATTAAACTCACGTTTCGTACGATCGTTTGCGGTCTTCCACGTGTCATGAGCAAAAAACGTCATATCCGCACACGCGTCACGGTTAGGAAGTAATTCTGAATGATTAATTAACGAGACAAAGATGCGGAACTCGTGTGACCGGAAATAGAAGGAAAGAAAAGGCAAGAATTAAAAAGAGTAAATTCTAAATGAAAGAGAGAGAAAGCGAAGGAAGAAGAACTTCGCCACGTTTAATCGACCTCGTCTTTAGCATTGTAATTACTTCAAGTACCTACCTCTTTTAGAATCACTGTTAAGTATTCTATTATTACAAATGATATTTCAAATAATAGAGCAACCCCTCAACCCCCCTGCACCCCATCTGACTCCGTCCCTTTACAAAAATTAATGTCTATTGTTATTTTACGGACTTCATTTCGTTTAAAAACGAGGTCAGATCAATTAAGTTAAATACTTTCGTACTACATATAAAATATATATAATATATATATATATATTAGTTTTTTATGGATTGAAAGAAGTATTAATTGAAAAGATAATCGATGTAACAAATTAATTACATACCAGGACAATATTATTTACCATTTATCCTTTGCTAAGTGGATAATCTCGAAAATGATTACAGAATAATGCTATAAAATGATTTCAATCTCTTATATTCATTTGTTATAGATATTTATTCATATATATTATATATATATATTTATATATTATTATTATTATTATTCACGAAGTAATCTCGGAACTATGATTGGATGAACAAAAAATTGTCAAAAATGAGTCAACGTCGGATACAAAACCGTCTCATCAATTTTTCTATTCTTTTATTTATTTTCTATATGTCCTATCTAAATATAATACCTTATATTTTGAAAGTAATTTAGTAAATTACAAACTCTAGACAAATATTATATACCGACATTATGCATTCGAAGTCATCGTCATGTTATAATGTCATAATCTCGGAAATATGATTGGATCAGCAAAAAATTGTCAAAAGTTAGTCAACATCGGATACAAAACCGTCTCATCAATTTTTCTATTCTTTTATTTATTTTCTATATGTCCTATCTAAATATAATACCTTATACTTTGAAAGTAATTTAGTAAATTACAAGCTCTGGACAATATTATATACCGTCGTTATGCATTCGGAATCATCGTCGTCGTAGTCGTCGCCATGTTTTTTTTATTCTCTCTCTCTCTCTCTCTCTGTTTCTCGTTTTCATTCTGGTTCTGTTCTTATACTTTTATCTTTTTTTTTTCTTTTGAGAGTAGCATTCGCAAGTACGGGAGGATTACACGCATCCCGCAGGGACTTTGGAGATACGACAAAAAGCTTCGGAGGGCCCAGGGAGACCGTGTACCGAGTGAAGAAGACGATAAAAGCCGATGTTCCTCATACACGTGACGGCTTAATAATTACGCGGGTGGCCCGCGAGAATCTGTTTTACATGCTGCTGCATAATAACTATGATTTTCTCTCTCTCTCTCACTCTCTCACTCACACTCTGTTTCTTTCTCTCTTAATTTTTTTCTCTTCCTTCTCTTTTTGTCTCTCGGCAGACTTGCGTGCTCCAATTCTCTACGGAAAGGGTGGAGATGTGCGAGGATCTCTCGCGTCAAAAAGCTCACTGCACGAGAAATGAAACCTGCAATCACCGTCCGAGAAAACGCGATACTTTCACCGATCGTTATTTCCCTCTCTTTCTTTATTTCTTCCGCACCTTATTGTTCTACCTTTTGCACGTGTTTCATCCGTATTCGTACGAATCTACATAACAAGAGATTATATGCACCTTCTTTTTATAAATATATATATACGTATATACGTAACCCACAAGGTAATTGCATTTAAGCTCAGTCATTTTCGGGATGTCAATCATTTAGATTTTTAACACCTCGACTGACAAGACTTATATTAAATATTTTGAAAAATATATACAGAATTCATTTTTACATAAGTATATATTGTCTTTGTAAAATATAGTAAATTATTGTTACAAAAATAATATAAGAACGAAGTAGAATTTAAAATATTTTCATTTACGAATTTACGTTCACGTTGTATCCCATAACGTTGAATCTTTCGTGACCAATACCAATTTTTTTACTATCATATACTTGCAAGCTTTCCTCCTGTTATTCGAATACCCCTATCATATTCACGTCAACGTGATTATTACCAAATTCAAATCATCAATCGTTAAAATAGTATTACACGAAAGTTCAAGATTTTCTTCGTTTGTACAAACCGGAAGAATTCTAAGAGAGAGAGAGAGAAGAAACTTGCGATTTCTTATTTACAACTAACTGTATCCAATCTCATGAGAAAGAAGAAGGTTCAGCAAGTAGAGTTTGTTTCTCTCGAACCAGTTTAATGCATACACACATACATATACATACATATCCGTAACTCTCCGATAGAGAAGAAGAAGAAGAAGAAGAAGAAGTAGAAGAGAACGTATAAAGCCGTCGATGCACATGGATTTATGCCAAGTTCTCCCTCCCCCTCCTCCACCTCTTCACTCGACTACATCTATACTTGTTTTCTTTCTCTCATTTCTCACAGACACTCCGTACGCGAACGCAGATGCGTCACGCACGCGAGAATCGAATGCAAGCGAGCTACGTAATCCTTTCTGGCTACTAATAGCAGCCGGGAATCGTGAATTCAATTGCTCCTGAATTGATGCAGCAGCGGCGGCAAGCAACCTCGACTGAGATAGAAGAAAAAGAGAGAGAGAGAGAATGAGAGATAAAGTATTTAAGTGAAATAAAGATAGAATGAGAGAGAGAGAGAGAGAGAGAGAGAGACACGCGAGTCGAGTCCGTCGAATGCAGCACCAAGCACGTACGTTTAATCGTAGGTGAAAGAGGAAGGTGGTCCCCGGTGTACCGTTTCTTATGGTGCATCCGTTTGAAGGAGAGAGAGAGAGAAAGAGAGAGAAAGATTGAACGAGTGTCGACAGGATTTTATAGAGGAACAAAAGATTGCAAGAAACCGACGGACGTCGGTTAGGGCTGATCTTCTTCAAACGTTTTTAACCGATTACTATATATGGGTGTGCATAAGTTTGAAATGTTTCGTTTTATCCACGTCAATAATTTATATTTTTTCCTTTTTTTTTTTGGCAAATATATTTGTATCATATCTTTTATCTCAATTATATGTGCAGTGCAAATTTGAAATGTTTCATTCTATCCACGTTAATAATTTATATTATTTCTTTTTTTTGTTAGCAATATATTTGTATCATATCTTTATCTCAATTATATGTGTACGATATTATATTATTGTATATTATAACAACTAGGTTATCGCAGATTTGAAATATTAAGGAAAAGTTCCAAATTTTTGCTGAAAAATATGTTTATTCAATTAGGTATAGTCCATTTTTGTCGATGACCTTTTGCCATCGTTCAGGCAGTGTCATAATTCCATCTTTGCTATCAAAAAATTGAAATAAATGTGATTTGTCTATCGACAAAATCCTCAATCACTTAGTTGCTATATAATCTATAATAAATAATATATATTTATACATAATATATTTAATACAAGTATATACGATATTTATTATTATCACAATTACATATTATATTTTTTGTTATTCCTTTATGTCAAAATACCTTGCGCGAATCTAATTGATAAAAATTACATTTGATTTTAGCGAGATAGAAAGAAACAGAAAGAGAGAGTGCGAGAGAGAATTCATACGAAATAAAAATAATTTGCAATATGAAATAGTTTAGTGAAACGGCATTAATACAAATGACCGTTAAAAATCGATTAGTTTGGGAAGATTTCTCTTGGTAGGAGATTCCAAGCATCATCCAACACAAGTCCGACGTCGTTCGGTCGTTTGATCGAGCATGGAAGATACCAGGCAGGCGGTGGTATTACCAAGCACCAAGCAGCAAGTGGATGCCGATCCTTCTGCTCGTTCCTATACTCGTTGTACGAATGCGGAGAAGCGTAACCATAATCTTGCCGCGTCATGTGGATGGTGTGCGACCCGGTACGCGTAGAAGACCATCAAGAACCGAAGAGAGAATAATGGATTCGCGAGACTGAGCGATAATGGTCGTATAACGAGGTACAGCATGGTTAGAAACCTCTCTAGTTCCTATTCTTACTTTCTGTATAACAGCCGATGTTCATGAAAAAAAAAAAAAACAAATTCATGTAAACGAGCTTCCTCGATCAAACATACGGTGGTGTCATTCTATTTCAAATCATTTTTCTTTTCTTTTCTTTTTTTTTCTTGTTTTTCAACATTCGTATATAAGGTAATCGAATTGTTCGGAATTATTAATATTTTGTTTTAAGTATACGATAATAATAATGATTTGAAATGTAGAAAAAAAAGCACATATTTCGCGTGCCATACCATTCCCTTTTGCGGTGTAGAATAAGTTGGGCAAAAGGAAAAAAGATATTGCCGCACCCCCAAACCAACGTAGGCACACGTTGCCTGGTGTAAGATGACACCACAAGCTCTAAGTCTTTTCAATTCCAGACGAGTATACCGCCCACCAAGAGACAAACGGGACATCCCTCATTCGACGAAACTCCGTTAAACAGAGTCTCTCAAGATCTGAGACTTCTTAAACTTTCGTTTGTTTCTTTGTTTACACATTCGTATAGACAATTTTTATTAATTTGTTAACGGAATGTTGTAGATTGGGAAAAAAGAACAGAAAAAAAAAAGAAATGATATTTAGATGAGCCAAATTGGTTGTTACGACCAACCCACTTTCTGGCATCTTACCAAAAGTCTGCGAAGTTCGAACTGGAGTGAAAATAAACGGTGTGGAGGAGGGCGGAAGGGGCAGGAAATACGTCGTAGATCGGAATACAATATGGAATAATATCAATGCAAGGTATTTTTTTTTGGAGTGAGGGGGGCAAAGAAATGTTTTTGAGAACCTCTGCTAGGTAGAGTCGCAGGAGGAACCGCGACGAGGCGCCACGGGGATGTCGCCGGACGAGTTGTCCTCTTGTCTTCCAGCCACTCCCATTTTCAGCTACCGAGTTACTGCCACTCTGTCAATCCGGTACGACTCGAGCGAGAAAAGGAAGAACCAAGCGGCTCTGACAGCGTATGACTTCTCGGAACCGTTCCCTTTTACCGGGAGAAAGAAAATCTGGCCAAAGGCGAAGAAGAGGAGTTAGTCGTCGTCGTCGTCCTCCTCATCGTACGAGTTTACTCGAGAAAGCTCACGGCCATTTTAACGTCTTGCAATAAATTATTATTAATTGCAAACGCTACCGGTTTCAGCTTACCTTTCAAGATACTAAACGTTTAGCCGCTAGGTATTAGACCAGACCTTTTTCTAACGATCTTACAATAACATTCTAGAAAATAGAATAAAAAATCTAATTCCGAGAATATATTCTTTTCTATTAGAGATATGAATAACATTGCGAGAAGAGGAGAGGTTACACGTTTAGATTACTTTCATAGATTAAAAAGGAGATTATTCGATTGTCGATATTGCTAAGCCTTCATTACACAATATTTTCATAAATAAAAAACTAGCCAACACAAAGGGCCTAGAATATTGATCAATATTGCAAACTATTGCTTCGATCTTTCATGGTACAATCTGAAAGGCTTTATTCCTTTAAGCCGCTTAAAGACCGTCTCTCACGGCATCTCATTTGAATAAGACAAATGAAGACATCTCTAAGGTGGACGGCGATGGAACGATGAAGCTGATACAGGAGATTGGCTCCGTGGCGGATCACCTACGGCGTACCTCGGCGATACATCTACAACAAACCAACCAACGACTGCACACCGATTGATTACGATCGTTATCAAGACAATAGCTAACACGAGCTTACACTAACGACACGCCGAGTTAACTTCAGAATCGGACGATTACGATCGTAGTATGCCGACTAACAAGATCGAATTTTTTCATTTTGCCGGATGAAAACTGATCCACTCGGTCGTCGTTACACCCACGCGAGTCAAACGCGTAAATTTTTCATCGACCGTCTCGCCGGATTGAAAAATCTTCGAAATGTTTGACCTCTTGAATGAATCTTATAAAACGTGTATGTATACATACACATATATATATATATGTATACATACACGTTTATATATATATATATATATATATATATATATATATACATAGAGAGAGATATCGATAGATCAATTTTCATCAAAACATTATCGAAACTGAGATTGAATTTTAAACTCGGGTAGGAAACTTTGCTATCATTTTATATATAACTCGGTCATACTATATATAGAAATATTGAAGACAAGTTTGAAGACCACGAGGAAAAGCTTTTACATTTCATAAATATTTCATCATAATATAACGTTGCGCATTCGGTATGAGTTTACCTAAGACATTTGAGATAGAGTTGATATCCTCGTGGCAGTCCGTCGAGTCGTCGTCTCTCGGATGAGATCACCACTAGCAAGCGGAAGGTTAGCAGTCGCTCGAAAGGGGGTTGTATTTTCCACCCCTTGCGTTGCATACTCCTATCGTGCCATCTGCTGGAAGTTCCAGGAAACCGGGGAGATGTATTGAACAGGCAGGATGCGCGTGGAAAGATGCGCGAATATTCGTGAATTCCCGGCACAGCACAGGAGCGCAGTTCTCGCGCAATAAAGTAAAAAAGGGGGAATAGGGGGGGTGGAGAGGAGAGGGTGGAAGCGAGAGAGGAAACCGGGCAAGCGTCCTAATCCTCTCGGACGGCGAACAGAGGCAGACTCGATTAATAGTCGTGCTCGTGAGAGAATCGACGAGCAGAGCCAGCAAGCGTCCTTGGTGTCTTGGGGAGTTGCGCGGGAGCTTGAAAACCCATCGTTGGACTGTTTGAACTCGAACGCGTCTGACGCGGAACGTCGACGTAGATGGAACGAATAATAATCGTCTTCGCGTCGTCGAGCTTACGTTTCGAGATCGAGTGAGAAACCAGTATAAACCGGGATGAATATTATTGTCATGTGAGGAATACGTATCTTTATAACAAAACAAAAGAAAACAAACAAACAAACAAACGGGGCTGTAGATCGAGTCGTTTTCGTTCGGTTCGGTTTGTTTTTTGTATCGCTGATAAAAGTGTTTAACGAGCGAGGACTCGTATAAGAGGCTTCCTTTGATTCTTAGATCGAATAAAAGGGAACACACAAGTATGAAGCCGAGCGCTATTATTCTGTTGTTGTTCTTGTGCCTGCAATTTCTAGCCTCGGAGTCTAAGTTACGTCAACAGGCAACGACCGTCGAGGCGACGGACGACGACGACGACGATTGGGACGACGACGATGACGAGGATGACGATGACGACGATGACGACGACGACGATAACGAAAGTTATCATCCGAAACCTGAGATCGATGACGACGGCCGTATCTATAAGAATCCAAGAAATTCACCGTCCGCTATGTGCCCACGAGATCAGGACCAAGCTGATCTCTTGGGTCAGAAGTGCCTGAGAAAATGTTCTACCGACGAGGATTGTAAAAGTAAGAAGAAGAAATGTAGATGCGACGGTGCATGTGGTATGTCATGTATCAAACCGGACAGAGAGTGTCCACCGTTAAACAACATCGAAAACGGTGTTTTGACCATAACCGAACGATATTTCGGTGGCCGGGCTAGTTACACTTGCGATTCTGATTTCTTCACCGTCGGATTGTCCGAAAGGACTTGCCGTGCCGATGGACACTGGTCTGGTTCTACGCCGTCCTGTAAGAAGGATCAAAGTTCCTTCTGTTCGCAACCGCCCAAAATTAAAAATGCTAGACACAATGCATTGATCGAACAAACTACTTACGATCTCGACAGCATGGTCCAATATTATTGTAATCATGGATATGTCACAACTGGTGCACGGAAAGCTAAATGTCTTATGATGAATGGTATCGCAAGTTGGTACGGTCCCGATATCACCTGCGAACCACAAAACTGTGGTACGCCGGCGGACATCGCCAATGGATGGCACGCTGGTACGTTTCATTTCCATACATTTCCATTTAAATTAAATGTCAAAGAGATAGTTTTTTTTCATTTTAGCAATTTTCTTGAAACATATGGGTTTTCATTGAAATGATCAATTATTTTGATATTTTTTCTATATATCGAATATCATAGAAGAAATTGAACATGTTCTTATACACGTTTTCACAATGTCAATCTTAATTTGCTAACGAATAAGAAATTCTATCAATTAATCTATCTAATTTTTGAACGTATTCATTGTTACGTTTCCATAGATAATCTTTCATTCATACATGTTTTCTTAAGGTGAATGTTACACGTACGATTGTCGCGTGTCTTATCACTGTGCAAACGAATACGAATTGATTGGTCGTGCTGAAAAGATATGTTTGGCGGATGGTACTTGGATGCCTAAAGAGTCACCGCAATGCGTTCAAGTAAGAGATACGAAAATTCCTCGTTTCTTTATTAACCCTTCTCACTTTAATTATATCATAATATATTCGTTTAGGTAAACTTTAAAGAAATCATTTGAATTCGAATTTAGTAATTTCATTAATATAAATGTCGTGTAAAAGGAAACGGCAAAAAAATGTTAGAGTGATAAGAGTTAAAGTAATTGGCTCGTAGCGTGGAATATTATCAGAGTAAACAAAAAAAAAAATACGAAAATGTAACTTTTCTAGGTAACTTCCGTACAGTGTCCTAAACCAGAGAATCCCGAAAATGGAAAAGCTGTCTTTACTTCCTACGCTTATAATTCGATAGTCTCTTACGAGTGTAAATACGGTTATACTGTTGTGGGAGCGGCAACCAGACGTTGCGGAGCAGATAGAAAATGGGCAGGAAAAACGCCCACCTGTCAAGAGATTAATTGCGGTTCGCCGGGGGTTCTTTATAACGGTTGGATAGAAAATATCGAAGCAGGTGAGTCGAATATATCCACTATATACTCATATATGCTAGGTTATATCCGTACGCTCGGTTAAAGCGTTTCTTCATCGTTGAACCGTGTCCCGTGGTAACACAAATGTTCGCTGGACCATTCGATCTATCTATCTTTAAATAAAAACAAAATTCGACGATTATATATATATTTTTATGATCATGCGATTAACGTAGAATATACGTCGATGATATTGACAGGTACTGGATTAGGTGCGAGCATAATCTTCCGTTGCAACGATCACATGAAACTCGAAGGTAACGCATCTTCCGTCTGCCAAGCGGAAGGAAAGTGGCGTTATCCTTTGCCGCAATGTTTGGCTCCTTGCGTCGTACCTCAAATCGAGAATGGACATATAACTGTTGCCAGTCACGAGAAGGATCACATTAATAATGTCACAGTTGTAGAACACGGGGAGAGATTGTTGGTATCTTGCGTTAAAAATTACGAATTCGCAGCTAATAGTACGCCGGTTGTGTGTAACAATGGGACTTGGTCAATAGTGCCGAGTTGTTCGCCAGCCAGGTGCAAGAGAATGCCGAAGTCACCCAAAAACGGGATGGTCATAGCTCCTAAGACGGATCATGGTATGAAAGCCGTTTTTAAATGCAAGGATGGTTTTGAATTGGTTGGAGGTGGCCCTTTGAACGCATCCATTTCTGTCGAATGTCAATATGGAAATTGGACTGGCGACATACCTCACTGCGTTCAAGTGTTTTGTCCGTTCCCTGGTTTTATTGAGAATGGAAAAGTATTTCTGGTCGGCAATATGGGGGTTTACGATTATCGGCCCTACGTTAGAAAGGTTGTTAATAATAAACAAATCATGTACGACTGTGACAAGGGTTATGTTCTCGATGAAGGGCCTAACGGTGCTACATGCATCGGTGGAAACTGGAGTCCTAAAGAATTACCCAAATGTATTCCTGGACAGCATCCCAGATTGAGGTGGAGTAGACGTCGAAGATCGATAGCCGATGCTACCGAGGAAGACATTGCTGCTAATTACAAGTAAGATTATTCTTATAATTATAGTCATCAACTATATCTCTCGTCTCGATTAATAATTATTGTATTATCTCATTTTCAGGAAATTTATCGAGTTTTTCAGGAAGGTCGGTAAAAAATTGTTGCATTTGGAATCGATAAAGGCGCGAGATCACGAAAAACGTCCAGGAGGTTTCAATGGATCGTCCAAAGAAAACGACGATAATACTAATTCAACGGGATCCGTGCAATGGAAAAAACAACATTCTAATCACGGAAACGGAACGTGGAATCGCGACGAAAAGATCGTTGATTTCTTACGAATGGTATATAAAAAATTAGAACGCATGGATGCGAGACAAGCGAGCAATAATATTACAAACGGTAGCAGCATGCACGAGTTATTAAACGCCATGAGTAAAAATTTCTTCCACGTTGATTTGACGGAATCGAGGAAGAACGGATCCGGTAGGGGTAGATCGGTTTTCGAAATAAGAAATCAAAGAGAGTTTATAAGACTGAAAAGAGAGTTCGAAAGAATAATGAGATTTTATAATAAATCGATAAGATGGAACGAGAAACAGAATCGGAAGGAGTCGAGAAAAAAGAACGGCCAATCTCACGGTGATAAGAATAAAAAATCTAAGGATAAGAAAAAACGTAAGAAAAATTATTACAAGGGTTTTTACGACTTTGTTAACAGTTACGTGTCGGAAAAATTGTCGATGTTGGAGGCACGCAACGCGACTGAGGAATTAATCAAAAAAATGAAGATCGATAAGTTCACCGTTAGAAATGGTACCGCGTTTACCGTTGGCGAGATGTACGCATTTTTCAAACATATCATAGAAAATAAATTAAATACCACGGAAGAAATGTCAATAACGGAAACAACGACGTTCCTAGCGCCAACGTCGGATATTGATTTTAACGATACCGTGGTAACGACATCCACTACGTCCACCAAAGACAATCTGGTATTGAATAATGAGATTCCGGTTAAGGAAGGTGCACCGAAGCATCGTAGCAAACGCATTAGAAACGCATCGGAAGATTCGAATGTTACTCGTCAAAAAAGGAAGCTTTTATCTTTGACTAACGTGTCGTCGTCGTCGTTGTCGTCGGGTCTTCAAACGAGATCTAAGATCAAAGAAGAAGATGAAACTTTAAAGGATGCGGACGGATTGAACAACAACGCTCAGGGATTTACACTGAACGAACTGGAAGCTCAACAGCAAAGCCGTGCTAAGAGATTTCTCAAAGCCTCCGAGCTAGATAATCAAATATTCTTAAAGAACTTGTATCTGAACGCTTACGAGAAAGAATATCGTGCGAATGTTAAACGTTCGATAGAGTTTAATGATAATACGAAAAATAGTTGGTCGGGTTCGAGAAGGCGCAAGGGTAATCTCGATGTTTATGAGATCAAGTGATGAAGTTACAAGTGTTGTGATATATTATTAACGGGAATTTATTCAAATCATTTACCGATATCAATCGAATTTTAGGCGAAGTATACAACACACACACTCTATCACACACACACACACACACACACTCACACACAATTATACGGTATATTAGCTGTATTAATCGTCGTCCCTCGTCGTCGGCGCGCACTGTAACGCGCGTCACGCTTTTTCTTTTTCCTCAAATGAGATGGGAAGGAAATCGAAGAAAAAAAATAGAAAAGTAACGAAAAAACAAAAAAAACATAAATGGATAGAGAAAAGGAAGGGAAAAGAAAAGACAAAAAAATTATCTTAAGATATTCAATAAAATCTTTTTCCATGCCACAGTCCCCCGTTCGCTCTTTAAAGGCCAATATGCCGAGTTAGGTTTCTGTGTGTCTAATCTAAGAAATACGCATAGTAGAAAAACCATTTGTAGATGTGTATCAACGTGTCATTGTACACTTAGGACATTGACGAGGAGAAAAAAAAAAAATTCGATCGAAAGCGTAAAAAAGAAAAGAAAAGAAAAGAAAAGGGAAAAAAAAAAAGAAAAAAAAAGAAGAATTTCAGGAGTCAAATTTTACAATTAGAAAACGTATTTCACTTCTTCTAAATAATATTCAAACTTTCTCTTAATCTCCGTAGATTACACAAGAACCCCCTTCCCCCGCCCTTATAGTATGAATTTATAAATAAGTCCGATAAATCTCCTTTTTTCCGACTAAAACGATGACTAAAATGAATTTATGAAATAGCGCAAGATCACGATACTCATGATTTTTGTATTTCGTGCGTTTTAAAAGGCCGCATTATTATTCGATGTACCTTGTAATACGCAAATTATAAAAATTAATAAGAGAATGAGTGTTAAACCAAAGAAATGCCCCTTCATAGTCAAATGTAACAAAAAAAAAATATCAATTCGATGACAACGTGAGCCGTAAGAAGAAGAAGAAGAAGAAGAAGAAGAAGAAGGAACAAGTCGAAGTTGAATTTGTTCTCACTTTCTTTTTATCTTATTGAAAAATCATTTAATTAAGTGGGTTGGTAAAAGAGGGGGGAAGGTTGGGAGGGGGAGGAAAAGTAGGGGAGGGAGGGTGGGATATCCTTTAAGATCGATCGGCCAGGTAACGGTGATTACGCGGACAACACCTTGGGTTAATTAAGTCTCGAAAAAATCGTCTTTCGTTGTAGTGGTGAAGTATTCCTGGGGAAAGAGAGAGGGGTGGGGTGAAAGGGGAGGACGGAGCACTGTTGAAACTGTGCGTAACACGGGACACGGTTGGAATAAGAAGAAGAGTAGACGTGATTCTGGACCACCTGTCAATATCGTGCTTCCCATTAATTACAGTGCAATTATAATTCATGAATGCTCGCGAGACCTTGTACGATTTTATCTGCGACAACGTGCTCGTTAACACGTCCACGGTGTGAACCGGACTCATACGAAAAGATTTAAGCTCGATTAATCCGAAACAAGACGCGTGTATTCGATTATGATCGTTCCAATCGTTTTAGATAACGATTATTGTTGAGAAAGTTAATAACGTTCGAGTACTCTCGTTGTCGTCGTAGTGATTAGATTATTTATTCGATTTTAATATTTAGTTTAATCAATCGAGAGAATCAACGTTCTATATTTATATAACGAATCATTTTATCGATCGATTTATCGTTAGTTTTGCAATAACGATATATAATATTATGATATACCGACGCGTAAAATTAAATTAAAATGAAAGAAAAAAGAATCAAAATAACGAGATAGGAAGCACGCGTTAAATTTTCATTTCAGTATTAAGCTAATTACACGAGGTCGAGCTATTTAACATCAAAGTGTAGGACACCGTGTGCAAATCGATAAGTGTACACGGGGCAACGTACCTCTTATCCAACCATGAACATCGGAAAGTGTCTCTCGTCGTGTGCGCTTGCGTTCAAACGAAAAAGTAAAATGAAAAAAGAAAATTTCAAACAGGAGAATAGAAAAAGTAAAATGTGATAGTTGCATGCACCACTAATTCGTTTAGTCTCGAGAGAACATGTGTGAGTGAGAAGAAAGAGAAAGAGAGAGACAAAGAGAGAGAGAGGAAAATGAGAGAGAGAGAGAGAGAGGGAGAGATTTTTCTCTCTGTTGTGGTAAGCATTATTCCAGTTCATACGACGATGATTATGCGGTCAGTTGATACCAGTCGCTAAATGCGCTAATCGCGAGAGAGTTCATGGTAAACACCGAGAGCCGCCTACTTCGTGTTCCTCCTCTATTAGAACCCTGTTACGTGCCGTGCCGTCTTCTATGCAAATGAATCTACGAAAGTATGTTAATAATCTCTAAACAAACGCGTAAAATATAAGACATACCGACGTTAAACTTTTAGTATCGTCCTAGCTAATAAGAACTATTTAAAATACCTCTTCTACTACGTGTACATTTATTTCTTCTACTTTCTAATATCAAAATCACGTACGAGATATCTATTATTATAATAATAAATAAATAATAATAATAATAATAATAATAATAATAAAGAGAATTATTTGAAAAGATTTTCTCATTTAATAATATAAAAATAGTTAAAATGTTAAACAAACTGCAATATAATATATTTTCATCGATAAAAAGAAAAATGTTAGGGAATGGTAGGAATATAAAATTGCAATGACATAATCGGCAAAGATCACATAATCATCATAGTCGTAGAAGTTGTTTGAAAGTTAAAAGCTCGAGAGTTAGAGGAGTCCGGTGAGACGTCCTCGAGACTTTCGTAGAAGCCATTTGCATCGTAGAATAGTCGAGGAACTCGTGTTGGTACAGTAGCTCTTGACAATGGAGAATGAAGTCGGTGTCTCGTAGAAGAGGACCCAAGAACCGATGATAATCTCATTGAAAGGGGGAGTTAAGCGACGCGGGCTTCCTGCCAATTCACTCGAGCCAAGTGTCGCCTTACCGCAGTCAATGCTTGCTACGAAATTGCTCCCTACTATCGTTCTTCTCCACGTTACTCTCTCAATGAAACCTGCTACTATTTTTCTCTTAAAGTAGAAGAAAAAGAAAAAGAGAAAAAGGGAGAAGGATTTGTCGAGATAAGCGGCAACGATAGGCAGTTGTGCCAAAGTAACGAACGAAAACCTAAGAAGTTAGCAAGAAAAGCGAATTTCTACGTTAACCATTGTGCACACTTTCCTTTTCCTATGGATATATTTTCTTTCACTGTGCACGTTCCGAACGAATTACAATATAAATTTGCCGCAAGGTAGAAAAGGGTTTTTAAAAGGACTCCTTCCCTTCCCGGCGAGAGCTGAAAATCCAATTGGTAGTAGTAGTAGTAGTAGTAGTTGGATTTTAAAATAGAAAAAAAACTTCAAAGAATCTCATTGCTAGCCTCGGAAAGCGTTTTGACTCGTAACCATTCAAGATTTCTCGAACGTGTGAATGAACGGTGAAAGGGGTTAGAATAGGCTGCCCCCACTGACTGAATGAAATTCCACTTCGATAGTTCGTAGTCGAAACTTTTCTCACATGATTATTCTCATCTCTTTCACTCTCTTTCTTTATTTCTTTCTTTTCAAAACCGATGACCGTTGTCAATAGAAATCTAGAAAATAGTTAAACGATCGATCGTCTATATTAACTTACAATAAAGAACAACTTGTGCTATACAATTAGAACGATACGAACAAAAAAAATTCAGTGTGTCGTAGTTCGAATACTTTAAGCCAATACTCAAACACTTAACTATACTTATCCATGGCTTTTATCACTTTCAACAGCTTAAAAACTTTCCTTGAAAAATCTATCAGTCGATTAAAGACTCTCCATGGAAAAAAAAAGTAAAGTCGTGCTACTAGAAAGAGAGAGAGAGAGAGAGTGAGTGAGAGATCATTAAATTAGTTCCCGCTCAACGCCTTTGCAAGATTATTCCGCCTTTTAGGAGGATGATTCCACGTTCGTGGAAGCGTTTTTCCTTCTCTTTTCTTTCTTGAAAAACTTTCTGACACTGCGAGAGCACGGGCATTAGAATTCTCCGAGCTCTTCTATTTGTATACACAAAGTTCTTGCAGCTTTGGTAAATTCGAACAGCTGGCGTCGTTGGACAGGTAAAGACCTCCAAGATTATGACACCACTTCCTTAAGAATATCAAACGTTTTCTTGGTCATCTGCGGGTCATCATTGGAGGATGGGAGGATGAGGGGGGACAGGGGACATCTGCCATCTAAAAATACTCACGTCTTTTTTTTCTTTCGGTAAAGCTAAAGGAAAAAGATTTAGCGAGTCCCCGCTAGGTGGTCCTCTTTGACCACTTAGCCCGTTTTGTGAAACAGCCAATGGCTGTGTTTCGCCATTCGCTACCTCGATCGCTACGAACCAGTCATCTTTTCCACTGCTCTGTAATCAGCGGCTTCGTCTTGCTCATTAGCACGTCTTTCGGTGAGTTCGCGGATTTCAATAAAGCTGCTGCTGGTGCTGGTGCTGCTTTGCTGCTGCTGTTGCTATTACTTGGAACAGGAAGAAACTTCAATCACTTACTGAATTTCTATACGTTCGTAATGATTCACGAGGGATGTTTTTGCAAATTGCTGCAGTCATCATTTTGTCATTGCCGAGTTTACGGAACTTTTTTATTGGAGACATTAAAAGAACGTCATCTTCGAATGAACCATTTTCTTTCTTTCTTTCTTTCTTTTCTTAAATAATACGTACAATTGTTATATTAGAAATATTTATACAAATATATGATAAATCGCGGTGCGTTTATTATATTATTCGTAAAAATATTTTTTCTTTGTTTTTATTCTTTTTATTCTTTTTATTCTTTTTTTCTTTCGAACGAATAAGGATTCGATTTATCGGCACAACAATCTCTTGGTAATAAACAAATCGAATAAGAAAAAGAACAATATCAATTATAATGAAAGTACAAAAGAGAGAATACTTTTCTTCTACCTAGCAAGAGATTTATCGTAACAGAGACCAAATATGGATTTCGCACCTTGCCCTGCAAGCCGAGTCACGAAGAGTAATGCGAGTGTCCCAGAAACACGCAGATTTCGCACCTCTCTGGTGCGAGTCTGCCAGCCGTTTAAGGTGTCTCAAAGTATTCGACAGTTTGCTGGGGGAAAACGATTACACGCCGGTTAATTTCAGTAACGACAGTCATACCATATCCGGTTTTAAGTGAATTTCGATATACCCGTCGAAGTTATCTGCATATAATGGGGCTATTAGATTGAACTTCTCGATAACACCTTACCTCGATTCAACGATTTTCTTGCGATTTTAACCATTCCCATTGTCTTTGCAATCGTATTTCCTCTCGTAAAAGAATTCAACCGAGAATTCTTCCTTACTATTTACTCGAAATTCGATCTCGGGAATGCTCTTCTCTCTCTCTTTCTTTCTTTTTCTCTCTCTCTTAGCACGTCAAGTATCTTACTATCTTTTTACCTTTTTCCCCTTTAAGTAGAAAAAGAAGAAAAGAAGAAGAAGAAATAGTTTCGTTTAACTTCTAGAACGTATTCAATAAAATGTGATTTTAATGAGTTTACCGAAACAATCTTTCCGTCTAATAAAATACAATAGTCTTGGTTAATTTCTGTCTAAAAATAAAAGTAATGAGAGACTATGCGTGAAAATGTGTAACGGGTAAACGAAGAAAGAAAATAAGAAAAAAGGGACGAGCATATAAACGTTTTGAAATATAATTAACCAAAAGTAAATTATGAGAAAAGAAAGAGAACGAAGAAAAAATATAGGACAATTTCTTTTCCCCACTCTTTGCTTTTCTTTTTTTTTCTTTTTTTTTTAATAACATCGATACCAGGTAGAGAAAACGATGATAATATTTATATCGAATAAAACTGCCATTGCTTTTCCGATTTCGTTTCATTTTGGGACTTCGTTTCTTTCCCTTTCCCCCAGTTTTATATTTGATTCTTTTCTTCCGTCTCTTTTTTACTTTCTTCCTTCATTTTCGGCGGTAGTCGTAGCAGAGCACAAAGCTCAAACTTTCTTACTTATTCTTAAAGGTAGGTTATAATCGAGAAAGAACGGGTTGTAAGTTTGCCAAGCTGCTAAATTGTCCCACAAATAAAGCCGTTATTACGATCGTTCGGAAATAATTGGCGCTCTTTACGAGCACCGTCGACGGTTAGATGAGACTCAATTCTCCCCAGACCCCCGCCCAACCCCAACCCCCTCCTCCCATCACCACCACCCCTCCCCCTACCTACCTATGCTACAATCTCGGGGATTACTTCCGAATAATCCATGAACTGGACTGAGAAGAAGAGCAGAAGTCTTCATTATCGCAATGATTTCATCTTGCATGGAAACGCATAAACAAGACGCGTTGTTACATGCTCTCGTGGTTTTGCAAAGGAAGAAGCTGAAACACAACGTTCGTGAAAAAAAACATTCTCTTGACCGAAGTTAATCAACAGAATAAATGAAAAGAAAGAGAGAGAGAGAGAGAGAGAGATACTCGAAAGTTTAATTGACGTTCCTGCTTCTTCCCATTTCTTTCTCCAAGAAGATTCATGTCGTCGTTAACTGTTAACCAAAAATAATTCTTCGATATTGCGATACTGCTACTACTACTACTACTACTACTACTACTACTTCCACTTCCATGGTAGGTATGTGTATATATATTAAATATTTATGTATAACATGGCAATCGTTAAAATAAAGTCGTAAAGTGTATTCCAGTAACCATTCGATTAGGTTTTTACCTCGGTGAAAATACATTTGTAATATATGTTACTTATAGGACAGTACGAAGACGAGTTTGTTAAAGGGTATTCTAACGTAATCCTAGAAGCCGTCACCTGTAATTTATCCTCGAAATCCCATTGTCACAAATTCTATTCAAATCTAACCGCTAGAAGCAAATTTCCATTATCAGAGACACGAAATGGAATAACGTTTCTTATGGCTATAATTTAATTTCTACCATCATCCGAAAGAAGAAACATCCTAGGTGTCCCTTTTTAAGGTTTACGAAAAAAAAAAAAGAAAAAAGGAAAGAAACAAGAGAAAAGAAAGGAGAAGAAAGAAAGCAATGATCGAATTGCTTCGATCGTATGAAAAGAAAACCCACTTCATAGCCATCCCATTTCTCGAGTGGTTGCTTTTTTGTCAGACTTTGGCCACCGTCGCGGAGACAAATCTTTTTTCTGGCTCGGTGCCTTTCTCATGGGACCTACGCATGAATCATGGGATTTCGAGATGAATTAAACCCCATCGAGAGCTCGGTTTCAATTCGAAACGCGTTTGCTCGTGGAACGGGTATAACTTTGCTCTTGGTGGTCCTAGTGTCCTCGTGTAGAAAGCATTGGTCATTGTGAACTGCTATCTCTTTCTTTCTCTTTCTTTCTCTTTCTTTTTATCTTTTTTTTATCTCTCTCTCTCTCCCTCTCTCTCTCTCTCTCTTTCTCTCTCTCTCACTCACTCACTCGAGCTCTAAGCGAGCTCTTTTTATAACCGGATTTTCAGTGGTACACAGGTGGCAGTGCTCAAAGTAGTTTTACGAGAGTGGAAGAAGAGATGATACATTGTACATACACTATCCAAAGCGAGTTCCATTCGAATCGAAATTGCATATATCCGAATAAGACCATTTTGTTTGTCATTCGGCTTGGAAGAACGATAGCGAGATTACTAATTCCACGTATCCGTTTGTTCACTATCCAAATGAAATTCTCCTCTTTCCTAACGGTTGCCGAACTCGTACCAGAATTTCGCATTCTCTATCCAACCCGTCGAATTAACGTTTGGATTGAGATCAGAGGATTCACTGAACTAGCTAACATTGTGAATAACGAGGATGAATCTGTGGAATCAAATCGAAAAAGAGGTATTATTTCGATGGAGAATTGAAATTTTCGAATTATTACGAATTCACCGCCTCACCCCTCCCCACCCCCCACCACGTTTCGTTTCCGTTTTTCTTTTTTTTTCTTTTCAATTTTATTATTTTCCTCGAACATATCATTCGGTTATTTATTCACGCGTTTCATACTCGTTCGATTTGTTCTATACGTTCTTCTTTTCATTTTAATTCTAACCCTGGCGACTGTTTCGACGCATCTTTTCTCGTTTCGCGTATTTTCACATTCCAAACCAAATTGGATTGAATTTATTTTACTGGAAGTAAGAGACTATAGAGACTATAGCGCGTTAATGGTTTAATGAGAATCACGAGAGAAAATTTGGTTTGACGATTTTCAAAGGACCACACGAAACTCGGTCACGTCGAATTAAGAGGAAGAATCGATTCTACCTGCTGGATTATTAAAGCATATTACACCTTTTCATATACTCTCTCGTTGACTATTTCGAACGAAGAAACAAATCGAATTTCGTTTTGTACTACAAACGAAGGGGAGGAAATATTGGAATGCTTGTTAGATGCAGGTGTACGATATTTTTTGAGTATACAAAGAGAGACTAATCAAAGATAAACTAAGCTCGAAACGAAATTCGTATGGTTCAATATTTTTCACGTATACAAAACTTAAATGAAAATTATTTTATAAATTATTTTTTGTTGCAAATATTCTTATTCAATTTTATTTATTAATATCAAATTATTCCGATGTTAAATCTTCCTATTGAATATTTTATACTTTTTCTCGAAAAAATGTAGATTTAAGTCGGGGGAGTAAAAAGGAATGAAATTTTGTCAAAGAAATCAAAGAAAAATGTTTGTAACTTCTTCGAATTTGGTTTGAAAGTTATACTATTAAAGTTATCCAAGCGGAAACACGGAATGACTCGATCTTACTTTTTCTATCTTTTTCTCATCTTGGATGACTCTTAGGGTTCATCGTAATGACGATGGAAGAAGTCTGAAAGGGCGCGTTGTTTTAACGTACTCCACGTTGCTCGTCACCATTCTCGATGCTCTTCATCAGCGAATAATGATGAGTCTTGTACCTTGAGACAACGTAACTCTGCCGATGAATGGATCTCCTTGTGGTGTATTTTGTGCACGCGTAAGATTACGTTACGCTCCTTTGAATGCTATAAATACTACTATCCTCCCAACCCATAACGATACTCTAAAGCATTTGGGAAATAAAAAGATCGTCGAATTGAACTCGTATACTCGTCTAACCAATTTCATTTTAACATCGTATCCTTAAATAATTATATATATATAATGTTACTATATAAGTATTATATAGTAAGTATTAATATATATTAATAATAATATAATATGATATTATTATTAATATTATAATATTAATAATATATATTATAATATTATATATATAAATAATACTTATATAGTAAGTATTAATATATATATATATATAATTTTACTATATTTTTTAAATTAAATATCTAACAAAAAATATAATAAAACACATATACAAGACGTAAAACTATAATATCAACAAAAATATATTTTAATAATTAATAAAATCGAATTAACACTTACGTATTAATATTAAACGATTAGATTAGTTATACGAGATAGTAAAAACATGTAGGAACGTAGGCAAGAAAAGAATCGAGGTAAAACTATAAGAATAAAAAAGAATATTTTAATAATCGATAAAATCAAATTAACACCTACGTATTATTATCGAACGATTAGATTAGTTGCGAGATATTGAAAAAAAAAATGTAGGAACGTAGGCAAGAAGAATATAATGGATGTAAAACTATAACCAAAAGAAAAAAAAAGAATATTTCATTAATCAATAAAATCAAATTAACACCTACGTATTATTATCGAACGATTAGATGAGTTAAGAGATAGTAAGAAACGTTAGGTACGTAGGCAAGAATAGAAAATTGAGGTCTACTAGGCGTATTTTCAACGTGATCATAGGGACTTTAATAACGGTATCGTAATACTCTCTCGGTTTGTATTACTATCGTAAGAACGCGTATATCGCGTGTAAAAGCGCGAAGACGATGAAATTTAGTTGTTTACGACGTGCCGCGTAGTACGAGTTTGTCGGTCGTTCACCGACTCTTTACGAGCGGACGATGGAATATTTCGGAGGAAAAATCTTCCCTTGATGTAAGCAACCGACAACCAACCGACCGACCGACCGACCATGCTGCTGGGTCCGTGGTTATTACAATCCGACGACTACGTTAGCGAGATAAAGCGTTAAAATTTTTCTTACCGAAACCACGGCACGGGCACTCCCGCTGCTCACGGTCTTCCACCATTCCGATCGTAAAAATCTTGTCGTTGATATAGCTCCTCCGCTCTCGTGAAACACACCAACAAAACTTACTAAGCTAATTAACCGACTCGAGATGACTGTCAATGCTTTTCTCTTCGTGATTTTAAATCGATATTTTCATCAAATCTACTTATCTCGAACGTTATTTCGGCAAATACAAATTTATCTCATTAAACTTGACTTCATTTATAGGAACGTTTCTATCATTGAAAAGGACAAAATTATGAACAAACAAAAATGATTATCTCAATACGTACATTTATCTTTCTCTTATTTATAACGATTGATCAATTCAAATAAATCAATCGATCTTAGCTTTCACATGACATGACATTCATCCTACCATTTATCCTGATCGATCGTCACAGGAAAAGAAAAAAAGAAAAAAGGAAAAACCTTTTAACTATCCCGATCCACCCAACAACGCCACCTACCATAGATTCTTATTTCTTTAACGAGCACGCGAATTTTTCTCCGAGAATCTTTCGTAAGTTCGACGAATCAGCACCAGCACCAGCAGCAACAGCAGCAGCAGCTCGTGGGGCCTGAGGGATCGTACAAATTATAATTCCTTGACTGCTCGAAAGAAGCAGTTGGACGTAGGAAGATGAGAAGAAAAAGAACAAGAAAATGAAAAAGAACAGGAACGAGAAAAAGAAGGAAGAACCAAAGGAGGAGGAGGAGGAGGAGGAAGAAGAGGAGGTGGTAAAGGTGGTGGATGTGGGGAGGTGGAGAGGAGAGGACAAAATAGTCGCTACTTGATGGCGACTTAAGGTGATTTTGAATGGTGGCTAACGACTTGGAGCCGCGTCATGGGGCACTGTGTGTGCACGACCGCCGTGCCAAATAATAAGAAGTCACGCTGAGCACCCGTGTGTCCTGATGTCCCGATGCCTCGAACGGGCACAACACGTCGCAGATAATGTCCTCCCACGTGGAAACGTCACTGTAGCTATTCCCTGGTCCTTAACCTCTTCCTTCTACTCATCCTACTTCTTCTCCTTCTTCTCCTTCTTCTTCTTCTTCTTCTTCTTCATCTTCTCTTCTTCTCTTTTATTCTTCCTTTTTAGTCTTTCCTTTCCTTCTTCGGAGACTAACAGTTTGCTCGAATCTCACGACGTCATGCATAATAACGTCTCTGATTCTCCCCCGATCAAAGCCGACACTAAGAAAGAGAGAGAAGAAGGAGACTTTATTGCGAATTAACGATTTTTCAAACCCCAAAGAAACTTGAAAAATCTATCCCCTTTTCTTATTTAATACGTGCCTGCCATCGTATCCTGATAAATTAGTATTTTTTTACTTCTTATTACAAGATCGTTGGATTAAGAAGAATGTTGTTAAGTTATTTTGTGCGTGTGTGTGTGTGTGTATGTGTGCTGTGTGTAATGTATTTGTAACGGATTGTACGTAATTAATTTTTGTCTCGAAAAGATTTGTTCTCTATTTATTTTTTTTTGTTTCAAATGAAGATTAGTTATCGCGTTTATATCGTATAGAGAATAGATAATACTTGAAACCTCCTGTAGATTGGCCTTGGTTTCGCAATGAGAAGCGATCTCTCGAGAAGACAGGTGTAGACTCGTTTTCTTCGCGCCTTTGTAACATTAATAATCGAGATAATTTGTTGGAAACAATCCGTGCCGACAGCGGATGAACGATCAAGAGAACCCCATCATTACTGACACAATACTTCTGCAATGTCATTTGTATTCTGCTATTCTCAACTCAAATGCAATGGTTCTTTCTATCTCTCTCTATCTCTCTCTCTTTCTCTATTTCTCGTTTGTTTTTTTTTCATTAACTTGCATTTTCCTTCAAATTCTAAGATTTCTAAAATGATTGAATACCTTTTCGAAAATCCTTTGTAAAGTATTGAACATGTTGGAACACGATTTAAGTTTGTTTTCGTTATCTTCGAGGATAGAAAGAACCCATCGATTCTGCTAGGAGAGTAGAGCTCTTTTCTACCTAGAAAAATAATAGTTTATCCTATAACAACTTTAGTCGAGAGAGTCAAATAGCATTTTTACATTGCCAAGTCGTGCTCGGAATAAAGGCCTTCGAATCAAAGAGAAAATAATAATCGAGTTACTTTTTGCTTCTTTTCATTCCTTTGCCTTTTTTTCTTTATTATTATTATTATCCCCGAATCATAATGATGACACGTAAGGATTTGAGTTTATTTTTATTTCGGAAGCTAAAGGAAATATTTTTATTCAAAGAATATATATATATGTATGCATAATCTATGAAATAATCCAGATTATATCCTATTTATCATTTATGATATTTCAAAAGCATATTACATTCATTTTTTCGCATGCCAGTGGTATTGTCTATTAGTTATTATATATTATCTTATTAGTTTATTATTATTTTGTATAGTTTTTCTTTTTTCTTTGGAGAACACTGTACATATGTAATCGTTATAAAATAATTAATCATTTTAGCAATTGCTTTTTATAATAAATTATAATAATTATTATTATTAATATTATTTTCTCTTTTTTTCGTAATACAATGTTAATAATTGTTTTTTATAATTGCATAGAATAATAATCATAATTTGTTTCTTACCGTTAAAAGTGAGAAAAGAGCATACAAATGAGAGAGCAGTGTATAAAAGAGAAAAAAACATAGACAAAAGATACGAAATTTTTACTCTTTTTCTGTTACTTCTTCTACTGTAAAAACGCGACTCGTTTAATCAAATTCGTAAAAAAAAAAAGAAAAAAATAGAGAAAAAAAATGGATACAGAGCAACAAGCCTACAGTGCAAAAAAGAAAAATACGATCGACAGAAAATTAGCATGATGAAAAACTACATGCAACTAGTGCACGTGTCTGTCCTTGAATGAACACAAACCTTTCTAACACACCTGATAGAATATCGTTTAACGATACAAAAATGTATAACGCAATTTTAGAAAGAGAGATAAAAAGAAAGAGCAAAAAAATTTGTGAACTATAGTTAAATAAAATTCTGTTATAATAAAATATATTCAAAATTTCTCTCTCTCTCTCTCTCTGTCTCTCTCCTATAACAAATATTCATGATTTTCAAAATTCTCCGAATAAATGACTAAACCCTATGGAAAATTTTTAATACTTGTCATTCATAATATAACGACACGATTCGTATAGATGCCTAAAATTTTAGTGACATACCATGTTAGGGAATCGAAGGAAAGCAAAAATACGAACGGGGACAAAGTGAACACGACGGGGAGTCAGATGTTGATCCAACTGAGGAACAGCCGCGTGAATCTGATTGTCTATGAGTGTGCCAGTATATTCATTTCTTCTGCTTCTTCCTTTTTATTCGTATGTCTTTGACAGCGTGATGTCGTTTTTGATGGACGGGTGACAGACCAAGATTTAAAGGACGGAGGAAGAGAAAGAGGAGGAGGAGGAAGAGGAGGAGGAGGATGACGAGAAATATGGTAAAAGAAAAAATAAAATAAGAAGAAGAATATGAAGAAGGTGGTAGATTAGGAGCACGTGCCGAAATATGTGTTAGCCATAAAGCCATAGAAAATATTTCAACTTTGTTAGAAAAAAAAAGGAAAAAAAAAAGGTTCTCGTTGTTGTGTTCTGGTTGACTGTGTGGTCAACCTTTACCGCGACCATCTGGACCTCCCGATGAGAGAGAGAGAGAAAGAGAGAAAGATATCTTTAGATCTTCTTTAAAAAAAAAAAATTCTTTCACGAACCTTATACAAATTTTTTCTACGAATTAGAATTTGAACTTATAAACCAGCTTGGTTGAAATATACACACCAACGAGATTTATTATATTTAAATCGAATCTTTATACGTTTTCAACTGGTTTTTTATTTTTTTTTTATACATATATATATATTATTTTGTATATAATTTCCGCTTTGAATATAATTGAACAATGAAATTATTTATAATCTATTATTTTCCTTCTCTCTCTCTATCTTTCACTTTTTTACAATATAAATCAATTTACAATATTTTGCACCGTCTAACAATGCAAATGTTTACAATGAAAAGACGCGACACAGTTTAAATACATTTTTCGCTACCTCTGAAAAGGTTTTTTTTTCTAATGAAATATCTCGCTCACGAGAGAGCAAAATTCAAATTAAATGATGGCTCCCGGCGGTCGAAGAAAGCGAACACAAAGAAACCTGTTCATAGCATAACAACCATCGTAGATTGCACGTAATCGTTCACTTATTCCTAATATAACGGCGACCTTATATACGTCACGTGTACATACATATGTTCATTGATGATGGGCAACGGTACAAAACTTGCGTTACCCATTTCTCTCTCTCTCTTTCTCTCTCTCTCTTTCATTCTTATACAAATCTCAATGAATCCTAATTAAATTAATCCATTTCTATACACATATTCTTAATTATCGTTAATCGCATATTTAAATGTCTCTTACAATTGCAATTATTTAACCATTACACAATATATCAATATATATGTATATATAAATATGTATATCGAAAATGTTTCATTTAGTAATTCTAAAGTACAATTATCATACGTTGACTATATACAAAATGACAAAATTGAAATGGACGCAGAAACAATTTTGATAATAAAACGAAGGGAAAACGAATAAAGAGAAAAATATAAAACTGTTAATCGTTTATGAGAAAGAAAATGAATAAATGTTTAACCGTTAGGAAAAACTTAGCGGATTTATACAGAAAAAAAATAATATTATTTAATTAATTTGATCATATAAAATATTTTACGTAGTATAAAAGTGAACACCTTTTAACTTGGTACTCGCTTTGTCCATAGAGCGAAAAAAAAAAACAAACAAACAAAAAAAAAGAAACGGATAAATAAAAGGAATAAAAAAAAAAGAAAAGTAATAAAACGAATTAGTTTTAGTTCGAGAGAAATTGTTGTCTAAGTTCTCTTGATAATTGGCGAAGGTTTGGGAATACTACTTTGAATGTGAGCGTATTTCGGATTTTTCGCTGGTCTGCCATCGTTAAGGAGTGGCTTATTTAAACCCGCAGCAGATAAACTTAAACGAGATTTAACGTTTGCATTAATTATAGTTTTAGTCGGGACTGTGCCTGCAGTTGAAACATTGAGCGACGTTGAAGACGAACTCTTCCTTTTCGATAAATTTGGACTTAATGTTACTGTACTGTTCAATCTCGAGGATGTGGGTGTCGTGTTTTGAAAATTAATGAACGATCTTCGTTTCTTTAATGGTTGTTGTTCCGGTCTTAACATAGAACGTCCCGCTGGATAAGGTCCTATCGATGATAACCGTCGAATTGGTCTCAACGATTTCTCGATCGGTGGCTGTAATGAAAATATTTACGTTCGTTCAATTTAATTCATATTTTCAATCGATTATTTGAATAGTAGATTTGTTTTAAAACGCGTTCTGTGCCAAGCGTATCGCATCACCGATTTTTACACGTTGACATATTTATTATTTAATGCATTAAAAATGTGTCACGAATTGCGTTAATATCAAATAAAATATCTTGAAAATAAATTCAATTTCAATGTTAATCGATTAATCATAAGTTATTGTATATTATATCGTACAATTTTCATTCTTCTACCTGTTTACAATCTTTGTTATTGTTTTGATCTCGTCGATCTTGGAAATTACTTCAACGGCGGATTTGCGTAAAGCATCCAATTTCAAACGTATGTAACTCGGTGTGTTTTCACCCTCGAAGACGAAATCGTCAGAAATTTCTTTAAATATCTCATCAGCGTTATCCGTATCCTTCTCTTCGTCTTGTACGAAGGTGTTAGATCTGCCCGTATTTGTTAAATTAGACTTCGACGGCGATGTATTCTAATTGAAAAATTCATTTTTCAAAATACACAAAACAAACGTTATCACGAGATTTCATTTCAAATTGTATACACAAATAAAATATATTTCTAAGATATAATCCTACCTTCTTATCCATAGGCGATAATTTAATCGACAAATTGTCCGTACATTCGCTAACAAAAATATATAAAATACATAAATATTATGTTTAAAGGAAAATTTAAAAAAATTATCGTTGAATAATATTTGAATTAAACGTAAACGATTAACGAGTAAAAATGAAACATGAAAACAAAACAATCGATAAAATGAAATATTAATAAACCTGATGATTCCATTTCCATTAACATTAACTCGTTGAACAAAGGGTGCATCCGGAGTATTGATAATAATATCATTGCCTGGTGTTTTATTACAACTGATACTGATATTTGGTACATATGGTTCGGGTATAATAGTACTGAGAGTATCTTGCACAAGTTGAATTATAGTTTCCGAGGATAATGGTATTCCCGACGATAATTTCGAAATATCTGTCTCTTCTGTCTAAAATCACGATTAGATTTGATCTCGTTCGATTAATATTTATAATCTATTTATTTCTAACAATGATGATGATAATGATGATAATATATATGATAATAATAATTATGACGATCGTTTACTTTACCTTTTCAATCGTTGTTTTCCTTGGTGTCGTATAACGCATTAATAATTGACTAAACTCCAATGCGAAATCAGCAGCATCCATATTGTCTTGTATTCCGTACACGTTTAACCGACTCGACAGTAAACACTAAAATGGGTGACTGTTCGCAGACTGAATCTTCTCTACCTATCTTGTTTACAATATTGCTATCATTTGACTTCCAAATGGAACGAAAACAATCGGCTATTGACTACATTGAAAAACATGTTTACATCGATAGAACGAGGAGAAACAAATCTGTATATGGGTTTTATTTTAATATACAAAATAATTCAATATGTGTCTATGTATGTATGTATGTATGTATGTATGTAAATATCACACGCTTTTAACCAGTTCACTATGGCGGTAACTTTGAAAAGTGTATACCTACATTGGTATCATCAATATGAAAGGATAATTATCTCTAATGATCATAATTGAATAAAACCATAAGAAATGAAAAACGTAAAAGATTGAATATATCGATTCTTAATGATGAATGAAACGAAACGATTGCAAGTCATATAATTAATGAACGTAATTAAATCGAATGAATCTTAAGAGTTGAATTAATAAATGAAACATCACGATGTAATTACTTTAACTCTTACTTGAGATCGTTGAACGCGAAAGTCCTTGGAAATAAAAATGAGATCAAATTTTTCAATAGGTCAGGGATTAACGTAGAAAGAAAATCTCTAATAACATTATTCTCTTTGTGTTGTTAATATAATTTAAAATGAAATAAAGAAAAAGTAAGAGAAAATATAGCGAAGTCTGATATAAATTACGGTTTCCCGTTTAGATTCTCTTCTTCTTCTTCTTCTTCTTCTTCTTCATGGCGGTCGTGTGACAGGAGACAAAACGGTTTGCCTTCTCGCACGGTTTCAAGATCTACCAATGATATCTTAACTAAACGAAATGCCACCCAAGGTGTTAGCCCGCGACGAAGATGGCACAAACTCGATAAGCTGCGTACCTTTTCCAACGCGTTAGCTCCTGCTACTGATGTCAGAAAGAGAGAACTAAAATATATATTTAATGTTTACGATGATAAACCATTTATTGACTTTATTCGCATATATTATTTTCATATTTTCACGAAAAACTCTTCTTTTTCACATTTTCAATATCATCCAATAAAATTGAATTACCCTTTTATTTACTCTCGCGTGTTGCATTTGCTTCACCCCTTCTATTAATTTATATTTAAATTCTGATATTGTGTACAATGAAAAAAAAAAAGAAAAAAAGAATCGAATCGTAACGTTCAATATTTACGGTCTAACAATTATAATTGATATCCTATATTTTCTTCGAAAAAATATTGTATTTTGATTAAACCACACGTGAAATTTTCTACATTCCATTTAACAAGAGAAAATATTGGAGATGACCGAATAATAATTATTCGAAAGTTTGTAACGAGAGAAGTTGGATAGGGGTTAAATAAATCAATCTATCGAAAGGCTAGAATTATCGACAATAGTTTCATCTATTATACCGAAGACAAGAGAAATACACACGTACACACATACACACACACACATATGGCGAATACTATTCGTGTAGCATGATAATTTATCGATATTGGGAGAGGAAGGCGTTGAACCGGTACGATGTAATAATCGTTTCGACGTTGCAAACCCCTGTCGACGCCTCCTCCCCCCACCCACCTCCTCCTCGTAATTTCTACAGATTTATATGTCTACTATGGGTGTACACAGAAGCAATTATCCATGGCGACACGATGTAACGATCGTGGTTGAGACGTTCGTTTGCTGCTCGTATTACATTCAAACTCCATCTTCCCATTTTACGATCTACCTCCTATGCTGTTCCTAATTACTTCGTTTCACGATCCGTCCGCAGAATATACGCGAAATTTCCTTAGCGACCTGTCAGACCCTCGTGTTCAAAGAGAAAACAGAACAGGACGATGATTAGAAACTACTTTGGTCCGATTAGTTTACTCCAAGAGAAATATCGATTACGTATAGTGTGTGTGTATATATGTAATACGTCAAGTACTATATTATTTGTCTTATGACTATTTACATAGAATACGTTCATTAGCAGATGTAATGGACAATTAATATAATTTATTGACATGAATATTTGGATATACAATATTAATTACATCTGTTAATACAAATATTGGTTGTTGTTATTAGAAATAATTTTGCTAAAATTGTACGTAGAAGATGATCGATATATTGGATTAATTTTTTTCATTAGCACACGTAATGGACAATTAATATAATTTATTGATATGAATATTTGGATATACAATATTAATTACATCTGTTAATACAAATATTGGTTGTTGTTATTAGAAATAATTTTGCTAAAATTGTACGTAGAAGATGATCGATATATCGGATTAATATTTTTTTTGGCGGTCCCGGACATTTCTTCGAACTTTTTTCATTAATGATAAAATATTTGCGGAGAAGAGAGAAAAGATTCCGTTGAAAAAGGGATTCCTGCACGAATTGGACGATAACTTCCGGGTTCAAAGGCGTGCTCGAAACATCGACCAGCACCGCCTGTAATCACGATTCGATTTCACCTCGTTTTACGAACTTATCTTTCCCCCACTCGAGACGAACTCTTTTACTCCGAACGAAATAGGTGAACCAGTACAGGTAAAATAATACGATTCACCTTAAATTCTACGAAACTTGCTTTTACATTTTCACTTGAGAAATGATCATCGAAATACGATGAGAATCTTATCAAGTTCGATGAAACGAATCGTACGATGATGATATAAAACAAATCAAATTATTTCCAAAATAATACTTTATAAAAATGTAACCTTAAAAGAAATGCAAAATAAATAAGAAAAGAAAAAATTATTGTATGAATAATTGATCAGAAGTGGCCTCTTTCGTCATTTTGAAACAAAATAGAGATATAATATATTCGAGGAGATATTATCAAAAGTGCAAAATCATTTCGATCGTGTAGCATTCGCGATTTAAGCAACCGTTGGCTACCAACGAAAGAAAGAGTGAGAGAGAGAGAGAGAGAGAAAAGAAGAATAAAAAAGTATGAAAAGGACGAAGAGAGGACGACGAAGAAGAAGGAGTTTAATCCGAGGAAGGAGACGATACTTTGAAAGTGGTAGGGAGTAAGTAAGTAAGTAAGGAAGGAAGGAAGAAGAAGAAGAAGAAAAGCATGCACAGCTGCAAACTCTGACGGCGTGCTCGTGCCGCGCGACGAGCCACGATCGTGTGCTTACCCGTGATTGTTCGAGCAAAGCCAAGTGAAGCCAAGCCAAGCCAAGCCAAGTGAAGTGAAGTCAAGCCAAGCCGAGCCAAAGCAAAGGCAAGGCAAGGCAAGCCGAGCCAAGTTATGCCAAGCCGACCAAAAGACGACGAACAAGAAGACACAACTTGGGATGACCAGAGAGAGAGAGAGAGAGAAAAGGAATGGAAAGTAGCCGAGAGTGAAAAAGAGAAAAGATACACCGGTGAGCGGTGCAATTGCAACCGTTGCTGTATTCCTGCGTTTGCCTTCTTGCCCCTTCTCCGTCTTTTTCTTAACAGTCTTGAAAAGGAACGAGAAGATTAAACGAAGAGAGAGAGAAAGAGAGAAGAAGAAAATACCCCTAACTCGAACTATACATGTTTTTATGTAAGTATTGTATTTATATGCATATACATACGTTTAAGTTTTCCTTTTTTTTTTTTTTCAATTGAAAAAGTTTACAACCACACAAATAGAGTCTATGGTATCTTCCAAGAGCCATCAAAGATTATTAACCGAGGGAAAATTCGAACGATCGTTGTTCTCTCGTTGGGCGTTATAAAGTAATCGTAGAGAGAATAATCTTAACGTTACGAAATAAATTGTTGCGTGTACGAAGGAGGTTAAACGTTTATATATTGGTTGATGCGTTGGTTGCATCTGGAGGGAAAGAGAGATAGGGGGATATTGAAAGAAGGGTAGAAAATGGAGCGAGGTCGGACAAAGACGGAGGTAGAAGAAGAAGAAAATGAAGAAGTAGAAGAAGAAGAAGAAGAAACAGGAGAGAAAGAGGAGGAGTAGGAGTAGGAGGGGGAGGAAGAGAAGAGAAGAGAAGAGAAGAGAAGCTCCGGGTTATAAAGCAGAAACAATGAACGAAGTATACTCGTGACAGGGGCTTCGTAAGAACACACGTATATACTCGTGATGTATGCTCTCAGTTCAGAAGCTTCGCAACGAGATGAAGTCTGATTGCACTCCCGCGCACTCTGCATGCCCATTACAACTACTGTTAAGCGGCAGCTGTGTTCTGTCCAGCGACTCCTGCCACGGTCTTTTACCTTCCGTGAGAGGTTGAGAATACCAGAGAGAGAGAGAAAGAAAGAGAGGGAAGAAAAGAAAGAAATAAAAAGAAAGAGTGAAAGAAAGAGAGTAGTAGTACCAAGCCGCACGTACTCGGATGCTCGGCAGATAGAGAAGATATTTAAGAAGATTTATGAGCTCCCGGTAAGACCTCGAGGGCACATACGGACACGTTGGTGTCGTCGTACAAAGAGAAAGGGATAAGAAGGTAAAGTGGCAAAGAGTAGTGGGGGTCAAATAGAAGATACCAAGGAAATACGATGGAAATTGGAAAGCTAGTTAGAACTTTGAAGAATGATATCCACTATCCACCTCCCTCCCTTCCCCCACCCCATTCAAAGCTATTCTTTTTCATCTCGATCAATTCGAATATCTATCTCATTTAATCTGAAAATCAAATGCAAATTCTATACACTTACACTCTTAAATTACACACGTAAGAGAAAAGAAAATTCATTTATTACGAAACAATTCGAGATCACATTATAAGTTTAACTGGAAACCAAAAAAAAGAAAATGAAGGAACGACAAAATAAATCAAGTATACATTAGACGTTCTTATTTCCCTACGAGAGAAGGAAAATAAGGGACGTAGTTCTCCTTGACAATAATTTTGCGCTCGTGTGAGTGAGAATGGTCGCCTCACGGCGCGCGCACCTAGCTCGAAGAGACCGACCGAGTGAATCACGAGTCCGCCACCTGCCGGAGCGTGACCTCTTAATGTGCATGCCGAGAAGACGAGTTCCTCCCTTCCCTTCCTATCCCCCTCCCATTCCCTATCTCTTTCTCTTATACACACCCGCAAGATCGTATGCGTTCTCTTGCTATCTAAAAGAAAGAGAAAGAGAGAGAAGAGAGAGAGAGAGAGAGATAATGGAGAGAAAAGGAGAGTACCACTAAGCCGTCCCTTTTCCCTTTTATTTTGTATTCTTTTATTTTTCTTATTTTGAACTCTTCGTTCCTCGCGTTCTCCAATCCTCCCTCCCTCCCTCTCCTCCTCCTTCCCTCCCATCTTTATCTCAAGTCCGAATGTAATAGCTCTGACGGACTTCCACTAGCTCGCATGGGTACGTCATTCTCCTAACGTTCTCCAACTCGACACTAACGTAAGAGAAAGAGAGAGATACATGAAAGATGAAAGAATGAGAAAGTGATGAGAAGGGGAGGTGAGGTAAGGGCGAGGAAGAGAGGGTTATACCGGCCGAACGGAGCCTGGGAAAATGACTGGATAATCGACGTACCAACGTTGCCCTCCTCCCCTCCCCCTTCTCGAACGCATCCCGCGCGCGATCCTCGAACGCGAGCGAGGTCAAAGGTCCTCGCCGTAAACCCACCGATGTTATTACAGGTGTATGGATCGCGGCGTATTACGTGTAAGACGTGTGTTGGTACCAAACCAAGCAGGTACCTACGTTCCCCATGTCGAATTGTAATGGCCAGTTGGAGAAGAAAAGTCGTCCCATTTATCCTTATTTTATTTTGTAGTTCTTTATTTTTTATTTTGTCTTCTTTTTCTTTTTCTTTTTCTTCTTCCTTCTTCTTGTTTTGATTTTTTCATTTCTGTCTCTTTTCTGCTTTCTCTTTTTAACTATCTCTTAATCGAATAATGATTTTTAATAATACGACGAGTAGGTTGCATTAAACTACGTGTTTATACGTTTACGTGTAATAATATTCGATTCCGAGTAGATTACTGGCAGAATTGGATATAATTTTCTTATTAAATTTTTTTCATTAAACATTTTATGTATACGTGCTTATATATATATATATATGTGTGTGTTTGTGCGTGTGTTTATGTGTTTCTATATGGAAGTGAATTTAATAGGATGTGGAATTTAAAATGAATTATAATCGAGGTGATTAATGTTAGTCGATTCACGAAAAGAATTGTAATTTTCGATTTAAATAAATCTCTAAAAATAACCACCTCTATTCGTATTCGTTTACAGTGCAATCGTTAATTATTGTGAAATTTAATAAAGAAGAAAAAAGAAGAAGAAGAAGAGTAGGATGAGGATGAGGAAGAAGAAGAAGTAGAAAAAATAGAAAGGATTTATTTTCGGTCAAACGATGAGGTCTGGTAATCTTTTATCCTTGGCCATGATCAAGAATACACACAGGACTAACGAGTCTGAACACGACTAGAGAAGTGAAAAGTTATCGCGAAGAGTAGAGAAGAGGATGGATCCTCGGATGGATCATCGATCTTTGTCGATCGCGACAGGAACGAGACTCGGACTCGATCGGATTTACAATCCTTATTATTACCTTTTTCTTTTTTTAATTTTTTTTTTTTCTTGTTATTCCTTGGCAATTAATAGAAAATATTCAACAACACAAACGCGTATATAAAACTCTTAGCGATCGTAAATAATAAAGAGCCCGTTTATTTCGATAGCGTCCTAAGTTCATTTTTTATTTTTAGCAACACGAAATGTTCCTTTTTTTTTTTTTACGACAGTTAACTTCCAATCGTAGATGTTATTACGGTAAACAAGAAGGAAATAAATATTAAAACGGACCTAGATCATTTTTAAAAATAAACGTAAAATTTCACGTTTCGAGATACATCATCAAAAATAGAAATGAACGCGATTAGAAAAAAAGAAGATACTACGTTTATTGAAATTATTATTAATGATAATATATAAATAGATATAGATATAAGTGAATTCAATTGAACGTTTATTATCGTAAAATTCTATTATCGTGTAGATGATTCGACATAAGTATCAAATAATTTCGAATTCATTTAAATAAATTTGAAATTTGTCATTGAAAAGAAATAACAAATATTTGATTTAAAATCACGATGAATATTTATAAGACTCGTACCAGTAAATATATTCATTTTTTTTTTAATTGGAGAGATTTTGTTGTTGTTGTTGTCGTTATTGTCAGAATCAGGTCTCCATTCGTCATCGATCGAGTAGAAATTTTCGAAGGCGATCACGTTCTCGAGCAAGGAGACGTTGTCGGCGTAATCGTTTGTCCTTCTCTTCGGTTGATTAATGGGGAACACGCAATCGACGATCTTTCTCTACGCCTACCATACACTTTTTTCAACCATGTGGCTTCCAATTCAACGAAAGAGAGTCTTTCTTTCAAACCATAACACATTCTCCGACTACTTGTCGCGAACTTTTCAATATACCATATCGTTCTTTTCCAATCGATTCGAAGAATAACACGATCGTTTGCACATAAACCGATTCTCGGATTTTATTCAATCCGAAGGTTTAATCATTTATTGATTATTTTAGTACGTTACGTATGACATTCCGTTTGACCAGCTTTTAAAATCCCGTTAATTCTTACCAAAAACCATATTATTCGCATAAACACTTTATTTTTTATTAACATATATAAATTCTTAAATATTAATATACGTATTCGATGGTTTTTTTTTTGAATAACTTAATTGAATACAATTTAAATGAATGATTTTGAATTCGTTGATACGTGACGTATAAAAAAAAAGAAACATCGAAATAAGAATTCTCTTAACTCGTATGCAATTAATTGAAGTAAGACAAAAATGAATAATTTGATTTAATAAAATAATTATAATTTCTATTATATAATTAATATTAAATATATATTAGATAATTAAAAACTACAAAAGAATATATTAAATTTAAAATATATATATATATGTTGAAAATTCATTAATCCCTTTTCCAAAGTGATTTCATTAACGATACGATAATTATCTCTAGTCTCGGTCGTTATCGATCGCGTAAACATAATGAAATTAAATTCTACTCAACATATATTTTATAATTTCGAGTCCCATATCTATATAATAATTACTTGAAGAAAAACCATTCACGGATATTCAAAAGAGGCTCGAAGAAGAACGTAGAACGAAGCGAAAGCACATGAAGCGGTTCTAACGAGACCTCGTAAAATCAAAGATTCAACGACTCTAAAAAGAGCTCAACGAGCTTCGTCTCGGAAAGGATCGGGGATGCAAAGCATCGAACAACGATCGTATTCTCGAACGTAAAAGGTATTCTCCGATGGAAAAAGAAACTAAGAGGACGAAGACAACGACGACCAATAAGACGAAGAGAAGGCGAAAAATACGAAGAAAAAGAATAAGAAGCCGATTGGGGAGGGAGTGAGAGAAGAAGAACTAAAAGGAAAAAGAAAGAAATAAATAAATAAATAAATAAATAAATAAATGAATGAATAAATAAAAAGAGAAAGAGAGAGATAAGAAAGAAAGAGTAACAAGAAGGGCAAGGAAGATTTACGTAACGGGCTCGTACGCCGCCGCGCATGACTAAAATGCATGCGAGAGTCCTTCTTGATTGTGAGTGTGTATGCGTGTGTATATACGTATGTGTGTGGCATGGTGCAGCCGCGGTTTTGGGCACCTGCTCTGAGGCCGTGACCCTCTCTTACCGAGGAAAGAAAGGGATGAACAGAAGAGAGGGAAAGAATCAGAAGAAAAAACGGTGCACTGTGTATGCACGTACGAACGTACGTACGTACGTGGATACGTGCATGTGAGAGAGAGAGAGAGAGAGAGAAAGAAGAAAACAAGAAGGAAAATAAAGAGAAGAAGAAGAGAAGAAGAGAAGAGAAGAAAAGAGAAGAGATGAAGGAGACAGGCCGAAGAAAAGGAACGTTGCCGGCGTTGGTCTCGCTGATTGACGAGCACCGGAGTCACTGAGATGCTGCCCGGGAGACGGAGTAATAAAGCACGTGCGCGCATAAACGCGAGAGAACGATCTCGCCGGGTCTCGAACACCTGCCAGCTGCGCTCCGAAATCGAGCCATGGCTCGACTGTCCTCAGGGGGGCCATCTTCTCCTCTCTTTCTACCTCTCTTTCTACCTCTTCTTTGATGTACCAGACGGTATACACCAATCCCTTTTACCATCTCTGCCCGCCCCCCCCCACCCACCCACCCTTTTGTTTCATCCAAGGATATGTACTCGCAAATGTTCTTCTTTTGTGAACTCTCTCCAACGTACGGGCATCGATCGGATTTTATCAATGCTTTTTTTTTTTTTTTATACTTATTGTATTCGCTAAGATTATTATAGATATTATTGTTGAAGGGGATATAATATTGTTTGTTATTAGGAAAAAAAATAGGGACGATGGGGAGGATAGGTATGATTATATTTTAATGGGAATAATATTTGATCGTTGCGATATATTATAGCTCGTTGTTGGAATAATTCGTGTCTTTTTTTTTTCTTTTTAATTGTACGATTATAAATGTTAAATAATATTTATATCTCTGTGATAGTTATTATACGGAAGATGATAGTTTGTAATGTTTGAAATCATTTCGCGAGTGCATGCATAAATAATAGGTTTCTTTACGATCGAGGTAAAAGATACAATCGAGATCGTTAAGGGAAGTTAAGGGAACATACTTTAAAAACGTCCGATCCTTACGATATATTTGCCGATAAGTGATTTTCACGATCGTCGAGGGCTCATTAAGATACTAACCGTGGGCCGTACGGAATAGCCAGCATAACGAATGCGGCGGATGCGATTATCTGCCGAAATATGACGCTAATGAATTCAACTGGCTTGGGCGTTGTACGGGAATAAAATCAATGAGTGGATTTTACTGGAACGTAATCGATGTGGGTTTGCGTTATTTCTTGCGGAAGGAACCCGAAGCTTACGAATATGTGCCTTTTAATGAGGACGATTAAAGCTCTAACGAGTTATAAATATATCTGAAGGATAATAATACATCGAGAGAGTATTATCTATTATTTTTATTTATTCTCGATCATGCAGCACGGCTATTGACGATCGTTAAATCTACAAGAGAAAATAAAGGAAAAATCAAACGCAGTCACACGTGTATAACCTACAACGTGTATTACAGGTGCTTTAAAATGATAGAAATAAAGAAAGCAAAAAGAGAGAGAAAGAGGCACGCGTAACATGATCCATAAAGCGTGTGCAGTATCCACGTGAAAGTAGTTCCATTCCCTTCCCCCCCCCTCCCACCTCCTCACTCTTATATACAACCTTCGCCAATCATAGCAACGAACTCGGTAAGACGTGCGAATGGATGCCAGTTAATTAGAATTAATGCGCTTGCCTGTCATCTTGGATATCGCTTTCTCGCTCCCTTCTTGTCATGGTACGTTAAGAAAAGTTTCTTTTCGATCCGGTGCTAACGATCCCTCTCCGCACTTTGATCAGAGAAAAGGATGATGATACTTTTTAAATGATCTCATCTTTTTTTGCCATTTCACTTCTCTCTCTCTCTCTCTCTTTATATATATATATTCGTTTATACATTTTCTATTAAAATTTGTCAAATTAAAGATAAGAATTTACTGGCCTCGTTTTATGTTACCCATTTTGTTATCGGATACCCTACATATACTTTTTCGGTATCGAATGAATAAAACTTTGATGATGAATATAACGTACATAGTTGGAACTCGTTTTCCGATACAACGATATAAACTGTACGACGTGTGTAATTACGTTTTAAGTATCCCGCTTTAAATGGGTTTGTCGATCATTCTCTTCCTCAAAATCGATATTCGCGTATACGATGTAATTATACTTCTGTGCAAAGAGTTTCTACTCATATGTTTATTATAGGACAATTAGTTACGAGTGTTCGGTTTGTCCTTAATAAAGTTAATGTAAAATTTTGTTAATGAACATTTCCAACGGCTTAAAATATAATAATTATACGATTTTATAAATCTCAAAATTTTCATTCTAGAAATTCTCGTTTGATTCGAATTTGCACGTTCTCGAAGAACGATCCTTTTTCATCGTAACGGCCTCGAAATGTTTTTCAACATCGGTGCGGCGCGTCTTGTCGCTCGTTTCGGGACCATCATTTGTAAGTACAGGGCAATTTGACTTTTTCTTACTTGGCTCTTGTAAGAGCCGACTGACGATAATAATTCGCTGAGAAAAGAAAAGGCCCGGCCTGATTCGGTCTTGGCGAATAACTTTGGTACCGAGTGAACGAACATATAACAACGTTTGTGCCGTTGTTCGACAGAAAAGGCGACATCAATTTGCTTTTAACATTAAATTTGTCGTTTACTTCGATAACCATTGAGACTTTTCATTTTTCCTCCCCCCCCCTATTTTTCTTTATTTATTTATTTTTCCATTTAAAAAAATTCACGAGTAATATACCTATATATACAATTTTCGTAGAAATTTTATTACGAGAAGGATGAGTACGGTAAGAATTATTTTTAGAGTCGCGAGTTGATTCATGTTTATACCTTTCGCGAACAGGTTCCTCTCCCCTCTCCCCTCCCTCCCTCCGATCCCATCGTCGAATTTTTGACAAACAAATAAAAATGTCGTTGAGGATAGTGGCAAAGGTTAAGACACCGAAACAACTAAATAAACGATCCTCTGTCATCTTGTACTCGCTTCCATCTTGATGATTTACAAAGAGAGAAAGCTACTTACATATGCGGACCCGTATAATCCCGGTCTCGTACCAAGCGAATCCTGTTTCCGTAATGTAACATCCACATTATATAGCACCGGCTACATTGCAATTCACATTCGACTTTGAATTTGAATATATCCTTCTCTCTCGTTCTTCGTTCCATCCGAACGAATAACTCGTGAAATTGTTCGAGTGTGACTCCTAACTGTAAACGTTTTAACATTATACAACTACTAACTCATAGAAACTTAGAACTAATTAAGTTACCAAGTGAATTTCGAATAGAGTTTCGAACAAAGTGGCTCGCCTTACCTACAAGTTCGAATGGTTGCCATCACTTCAGGGAGAATTTCAAACTATCTTTTCGATTATATCCCATTAACTAGATACTTAATATGATATTCATTTAAATGTAATAATACATATTTGTAAATTTATCGAGAGAAAACATTCGTGAAAATCTATCTCATCGTTTGACGTAAGATTTGTTTGTGAATAATAAAAAAGCAAAAGAAGGATAAGAAGCGTGAATTGGATAAGAATGATCGAGAACTAATAAGGACAAAAGTATGTTTCACGAAAGTGTGGGCTTAACTGAGTAATTTTGAGATACCGATCGACGTGGAAATCATCGTCTTGGCCGATGCCGGGAATGTCAGCATCGCGTCGGACATCTGCCAGAGTTCCAATTGCCGTGTCGTACCAGAAATGCCAGCTCGTAACACCGTGGCATGAGGGCTTCAACAAGAAAACCACCGTCTTACGCTTTATTGCTTCCACCCGGTACACCCTTTTGCTTTTTATCGGTCAGACGTGCTATCCGTGAGTCGCCGTTCGTCGTCTCGAAATCTTTTCGAGAGCTCCGTTTTAGTCGAGTCCAACCAAGACGTCCGACTTCCGCCTTTTGCGGTACCAAAAACTTCTTTCTTCTTATACATTTTTTCGTATTTCATGGTATTTAAGAGTCTCTCTCTCTCTCTCTCTCAAGTGATATTAATTGGAAATAAAATCTTATCGATAGTTACAATTTTTATCAAACGATCGTACCGAAACTTTTTTTTTTCTATTCGAGTTATCGAACGTCCGGTGAGAGAGATTTTTTAATTTTAATTTTTATATGTAATAGAATTATTTGTAACATAATTATAATAATAGAAAGAATTAATATATAATAAAAGAATTATTTATATTATAAAATATTTATAATAATTATAATAGAATTATTTTATTATATACAGGTGACTCCTCCTATAACACGATAGATAGGTTCCTAAAAAATGTCGTGTCATGTGAAACCGTGTTATATAAGATCCAAAGTTCATTATTCCTTCGCGTTATTATTTTAAGGTAATTTATTTTTTAAATACGTTAATCAATCATTGTAGTATCCAGTGCTGTAGAAATACAGTGCTGTACCAAGATTTTTATAATTTTTTAATCGTGTTAGAGCGAAACCGTATTATAGGAGAGTTACCTGTATATGTATATAATAGAATAAAAGAAAAAAAAAAAGTAAAACATAAGAGAAAATAAAATCTACGAATTTATGATTACACCTATTCTACGTAATATTCTAATCCTAATCTCATTCCTACAATTTCACCAGGTAATAAACCAACCTTTAACAACGGATAATTTACGATGGTAGTAGCGTTTGACGAGACGCAGATGTCCGAGACGCAGATGTCCGAGACGCAAGGGTGTCGGGACGATAAAAATAGGATTAAAATAAGAAATAGTATCGTCCTTGTCTAGGACGAGTCTACGTTGCAATGTAGCCGGTAGAAGAAAAAAAGCGAGCCAATTTTCTGTTAAAAAAGAAAGAAAGAAAGGGGAGGGAAAAGGGGATGTTAGAGGAGGGAAGGACCACACCATCGAATTCGGTGTGTTCCTTATCCAATTTCAACGAGTCTCGTATAGATCGAGAATGAGATCTCTTCAGAAGTCACCGCTGTTGCAAGGACTTCTCAAGATCCTTCGATTTCGATGGATCTCATCGGCCCCCTAGGCTTTGTGCTTCCGGTTCGCGCCGGATAATGATAGGTTCTTCGATTCGGAAAGCTTACTGCAGAATGTACCAGAATAAGAAGAAGAAGAAGAAGAAGAAGAAGAGTAGGTGGGGGGGGGTAAGAGATGGTGGAGGGGGAAGAGGATGAGGCAGACGAACCTTTCTTTTCTTCGGACATCCATTATGCCACTATTTCACAACGGAAGAATCTGACCTGGCAGGGCACAGTAGGTCGAAGGCAAGTTGCGCACCTTCAAAGGAGAACACCTGCCCTCACGGAGACAATTCACGAAGAAAAGACAAGAGGAGACAAGACTTTCTTCGCGATTTCCAATTCGAATACGAGACAGCATTGATTTTCACAAAGAGTTAACACTTTGTTATATGTTTTTTTTTATTTATTTATTTTTTTTTCTTTCTATATATTAATCCCAATATTTATAAATTAGTACGATTAATATTCCTAATCGTATTAAAATCCTTTCTGCTTAATTCTAACAATAGGATCTAATTTGAAGTAATGTTAATCTAATATTCTTGTGATATATAACCAGAAATGAATATTAAACGAAAGGTTAAGCAAATTGAATTTCGTAGAAGAAGAGGAAGAAGAAGAAGAAGAAGAAGAATAATATGGAATGGAATGGTTGTAGAAAAAAAAGGGATAAAATAAATTCAACGAGCCTTCGTAGAAGCAGGATTTTACTGTCGAAAACGTACGGAGTCGTTTTCTTCGAGAATTTCTCTCTTGTTTCGCGAAGGCGGAGACGTGGATAAGAGGAAGAAAGAAAACGAGCGAAAAGACAGACGTATATAGCAAAAGAGAGAAAGAAAGATAGAGAGAGAGAGAGAAGGGTCGAGACTCGTGCGTCGGTCGATGATTTACACGCGCCCTCGTAACGAATCTATTAATTATTTATGGGGAGTCGCGAAATTTATTTGCGGTACGCCGCGGGGATTCGACGGCCTATGGCCTTAGGGATCCACCTCGAAAATCTGCCTGAAACATAATGGCGTTCCTTCGCACGCGTGCTTGTCTCTCTCTCTCTCTCTTTTTTTTCTTTCTTTCTTTCTCTCACTCTCTCACATCAGTTTAAAAACTCTTCCTCTTTATCTCCTGTTCAAGCACGGTTAATCCTCATTCTTCCGATCCTTTTAAAGTAAATCCTACATATTTTTGTTTACTTTTATTAAACAACTATAAAAAGAAATAATTCTATTATGTTTATTAATACGAATTTTTAAATTTATATGTTAGTTTAAAATATCGATATTGGAGAATGTCAAGATTCATATGATAGCTTGGTTTATGTCCAAAATATTAATGCATAAGAATATGCGCAAATTTAGCATTTCGTATTTAATAGGCATGTGTCGATATTCATCATGCGAATCTTAACGTTCTCAACTTTTACAGTAATATTTTATAATAATTACAGTAATATATATTTAAATCTCATTAATAATATATTATTCTAATTAAATAATAACGTTATTATTTTGTAATAAACACCAAAAATAGGCAATACTAATCACGAGTCATTTCGATTTTATATTAAGAACAAAAATGAATACCTACGACATCTGTCAGACGTGGTACAACTCTTCACGCTATAATTGTTAAAAAATCCGACAGAAATAAGATGATGATTTTTGCTAATGTAGGATGGTCAACCCTTGAAGACAACAAATTGCATAAAGGAACGACGGCTAAGTTCTTTGCTTTTCATTAATAGTTTTTAGCGAACCGAATCGGAAGGTTTCCTTTGTTTCTTCGAGAAAGGCGAGACATATGGCGCGAGTCACGCATTCCTTGGCGAGTCATTCTCAAAACTGGATGTTACCCTCGTTACCAGAAGATACCGCGACACACCCTTTTGCTCCACCTTTTTCTCCCCCCATCCCCACCTCCTATCCCCAACTCGTCTTACTCTTTCTCTCTCTCTCTCTCTCTTTCTTTCTTTCATTCCTTTTTTTAGCCTATTTTCTATTTATCTTTGGTTTCACTTTAGCTTTTTGTAAAATCACTCGATAGATTGAAAGATAGATAGAGAAGGAGTGAGAGAGAGAGAGAGAGAGAGAAAATATATTCTTTTCTTCGAAAATAAATTCGTCACGGTATCCAGACGGTTGTAAATTATTATTGCTACTATCGACGTCGCGAAAGGCGTGTTCCTTTCCTCCTTTTGATGTTCTATCCACGTTAACGTAGTCTTTTTCCTTATACTTTTTTTCTTTCCTTTTTCTTTTTTTTTTTTTTTTCCTTTCGCAAAGACTTAATGAGACTTCTAATCTTCTGCGAGCAAGCCGAACGAAAAGCTGACACCAAGGGTGCCGCACCAAAGTGCCAGTTAAAAGGATTCGAGTAGGCGTCAGTGCAGAGCAATTAGTCTTTTCAACTTTTCCGTTATACACCCTCTTATGCCACCGTAATTATGCTTTCCCGTATTTGCTTTACCACCCGTGATTTTTTGTTTTCCTTCCATTCCTTTTTTACTTCTTTTTCTTTTTTCTTTTTTATTTTTCTTCTCCCTTCCTTTCTTTGCTTTTATTTTTTTCTCCTTTTGCGGTATATACATCGTGTTCTTGTGAAAATAATTTTTCTCTAACATTATATTTGGATATAATTCATTTTCCTACCTACAGTTTGTCATACTGAAGTAATTCTTACCTCCACTGTCAATTAATTAATCAATATTTTTCTTGTAATATATTATATTTTCTAATTTTTATATACGTGGAAACGTATTTTAGGATTATTAAATATTGCATTATAAACAAATGTTTATTCAAATTGACTATGAAATCGGGTACGAATACTCGTGTAACTAACTCACTTTGCATAAACAAATGATTGACATTTTTCAATTTCTTCGATACTAAAAAATTTTTTAACTTGTGTAAATGAGAAAGAATTGAATGATTATTGTTCGTTTCCATTGTTAATACGATCAAAGTTTCTTCGTATGGTCTGAAGAGAGAAAGTATTGTAACACTTGTGAGCAACACAATATCAGTGGTTCACTTCGCAAAGATTTGGTGTGCGAATTAGAGCAAGTCCTTTCTTCAAACGTTCGCTCTAATTCGGTACGAGGAGAGTGTGCAATAAGAAGCTCAGCGGGAAACCATTCAGGAATTTCTCTTGGAAAAAGAAACGGGTTCGGGAATGAGTTCTAACGAGAGAAAAAGATTATATCTGCCTCTTGCAGCTTGCTCAACGGCATTAAAAGCCGTACGACTGTGGACTGGAAATGACAATGCTTACCTGTCACAATATATACGAATGCTACAATAAAATATTTTGGAAGTCTTAAATACTCTCTTCTTAAAACGTACGTAGCATTAACGTTATCAAATAAAATGGTATGAGAAAAACATATTAAACAAAATGTTAAAGTAACAATTTTGCTTTTATTTAATTTCAATAATAACGATATAATGTAAAAGAACAGAAAAGAAAATAAAAGAATAGAATAGAATAGAATAAACGTCGAATTTAATAGAATAAAATGGTATGAGGAAAAATTATATTAAACAAAATATACGAGTAACAATTTTGCTCTTATTTAATTTCGATAATAACGATAGAACGTAAAAAAAAAAGAACAGAAAAGAAAATAAAAGAAAATAATAGAATAAAATAAACGTCGAATTTAATACAAATAATACAAGAACAAAACTCTAAATCGAATTTCAAACGATTACCCGTTTAAATCGTCCCACAGAATTGTTAGATTGGAGAACGGTAATAGTAAAATTTCATTGGAATTACATTCGCGTGGTTTCTACGTAGCCCGAAGGAAACCGCAAAGAGATCATCGATCTCTTATGGTGAAATCGACTTTTGGATACACACTAACGTATACAAAGAAGAATGAGAGACTCTTAAAACAACACCGACGATAAAATGGAATTGCAAATCAAATAAAAGCCCGAGCCTAATCTTCCACCTCGAAATCATGCTCCCGCAATCTCGTTTTTAATCAAGTCCGATCGCGCGTCGTTCCGGACGAAATTCTTCTCTCTCTCTCTCTTTCTCTCTCTCTCTCATTCTTTCTCTGTTATACATCGAACAGAGTGGATGATTCGGCCGCGTGCGTACGCGGCCCTCCATTGTACTCCAAATTGGCTTTTTGTGGCGAGTTAATATAACATCGAAGACGTTTGCAATTTTTTAGTCGACGGGTGGGAAGAAGATTTTAAAAGAAAAAAAAATCTTCAACAACACACATTTAAGTTCGAGTAAGAACTTTAACTTAACCGTGTTAGTGATCGATCGATAAACGAACAATAATAATACGATTATATTTATAAGATGTAAAACTGATAAAACGATTAAACGATACGATTGATAACGATCGTGAAAAGAAAAGAAATATTCAAAACTGAGATCTATAACGTTAAACGCGAAGAAAAACGTATATTATATGTAGACACACACTTTGTATAGTACAGAAATATAATATTTTACTTTAGAAAAGCAAACAACTGGCCAACGTATATTATACGAGAACATATTTCTCAAACATAAGTGTCCTCGAACGGAATAATCGCGAAACACGAAAAATATCCACTCGATTTCCTTTCATACGAGGACTTACGCGTTCAACTTATTTATCGAGAAAAATTCAAAAGTGAGATTACGCTCGGGTGAATATATTTTTCTCGTTCCTTTCTTTAAATCATCATTCCTTTTTATCTTTCATCCGAAAAAAAAGGGAACCGAAAGCCCGTCTCCTTCTTCTTCTTCTTCAACTTCTTCTTCTTCTTGCTTTTCTCGAAACGTCCTGTATGACGTGACGGTGGTGCTTGTTATTACGGTATTACGGATATCGAATGTCCTTTTTGGTAAAGCATGCCGTGGCGCTACATAATACATGCCGAAACGATAAAGAGAGAAAAAGAGAGAAAAAGAGAGATAGAAAATAAGGAAAGGAGAAAGGAAGATAGAGAGAAGAGTGATGTGGAAGAAAAAACCTAGTTCTTGTATACAATGGCGACGAGCACAGCCTGCCTGCAGTTCCGCCCACTTCCGGACCCTCGATGCATTCTCGAAAAACGATGTCTAACTACCCTTACCGCGGCTTAGCAGCAGCAACAGCGGTAGCAGCAGCTACGTTAAACCTTAGAAAGAAGCACCACGTTTCTTCTTGCATTTATTCTCTTCTCTCTTCTTTCTCCCCCCCCACCCCTCTCACTCTTCCTCTCTTTCTCCTTTTCTCTCACTCTGTCCCTTTTCTGTGTTTCGTTCTCATTCATTCCTTCTACTTCTTTTACTTTTTTCTTCCATTTCTAAGAAATATACATCGGGAGATGCTACGAACAAGGAACTTAAATATTATTTCCTTAAAATATATATTCAATGATTATTCTCGTCTCTCTCTCTCAACATTTTATTATTTAATAAACACGATAACGTAGAGATAGTTCATTTCACGTTTTAATATATAATATCGAGCATCTTGACCAACATACGTTCGTTTCTCGTACAATTTCAAATGAATTATTATAAAACGTAGGTTTAAAAATATATATACATATATATATCTTACAATAACTGCATATGTATCTACCCCAAAAGTTATAAGATAAATCTCTCGAACAAGACAATCTGGCAAATGATATAGAAGGATGTAATAAGATAGTTAAATTACAAGAAGAGTTCCTCGTTAGAGATTCGTTCCTTCGAATTTATTTCGTTCCGGAATATACGTAAGGACCACTCACTTTCGTAGAAAGAATAAAGATTCTCTCTTCGTGAATACACCCACGCGTATCACAAGTTTCTTTATCTCTCTTTCTCTCTCTCTCTTTCTCTTTCTTTCTCTCTCGCCCTCGCGTGGCAGAGAAATTTTTTTCAACCCTCGCAGACACGCTTCTTGGAGAAGAAACGCGAACGGATACTCTTGGTGGGCCTTTATTACGGTTATTCGAAGGATCACGTATATAGTACCCAGGCACACCCCGTAACACCCACTTCCCTCTCCTTCAAACTCGGTTACGGGATACCTTAGGCCGTAAGAAGTTAAACGGACGCGTTATTTTCTCCAAAGGACACTCGACACTTTTGCGAGTGTACGCATGAAAACATATGTGTGCCTTGAAGAAAACGAACAAACAACACCACCGTTACGTGTTCTACTACTACAACTACAACTACTACAACTACTACTACTACTACTATTACTAAATATTAATACTAATACAACCTACGTGATCGCGTGTGTCCACTATGGGAAACTTATGTTCAACGATAAGTGAGTGCGAACGAGCTATATTATGACTCCGATCATTCCAACATATCTACGTTTCGATTTTCACGAGACAACGAGATCGAATTCGATATTTCTCAATTCGGTTATACGCGACTGACTATGAGTTTCGCGATTTAATCTGCATACAACCGGAGAGAAAATCGTACGAAAACGACCCATTTATTAGGTATATTTCTTTTCTGTTCTTTTCCGTGAAATACAACATGAAATAAGAGAAACCGGATATCTTTAAGAAAAAAAGAGAGAGAGAGAAGAAAACATCGAATTACATTAAATTTTGACTTTCGAACGTGCGGTCAAGTTTTCAAAAAAAAAAAAAAGAACAAACGTTTTCAAATTCATTCGACGATTTAATTAGATAATTATTTTGACTGCTCTTTTTTACAGAGTATCTAACAACGTCTTAAAAGAACCAGAACCATTGACTCAACATCTTTTCAAATGTCCAGAAGATCGTTTCTCTCCTCCTCCCCCTTTCCCCTTTGCACGTGGTTAGCTTCGATAAGCGAAAATACAAAGAGAAAGAGAAGAGAAGATAAGAACATTGCAACTTCATTGGCCTTGCGCGTCCACCTTTTTACTTCGCTCACTTGACCCTTTCTCTTTCTCTTTGGATAGCAGCGATTTCATTTTATTGCAAACGATTCACTGTAAAAGTGTGTTCGTTCGGAACGGATACGATTTTACGACGAATACGGGTTACGTAGGTGTGGAAACCAATGGGGTAGAGGGGGGAGGGGCGAGGCAAGGGGGAATCGTTCGAAATCGTGTTAGTGATTGCGTTACGAGTCGCATTGCGAACGTGATTTTAATCGAACGAATATGACCCTGAATCGATAAGACCCGCTTATCTCGTGTAATTCTCGTTAGATGAAAATCAAATCGAATTTAGTTAGTTAGCATGCAGATTATTATATTTAAAACTAACGTGTCACCCCGTTTGGGCTCCTTAAAATGAAAAAGGAAAAGAAAATACAAAGGAGAAGACAGAAGAGACGGAGATGGAAAAAGGGCAGGTGTTCCCGAAGCCACAAGTGTCGTTCGAACATTTCTAACGCGACCAACCAGCAGCCAGTGGTTCTCAAGTGATCTGGACAACGTCATTTGAGAAAGAAAGAAAGTGAAAGGAAGAAAAAAAGGAGGGAAAAAAAGGAGGGAAAAAGGCGAAGAAAGAAACGTTCCGGCGAAAAATATCTGGACGAGATGGCGTTGCTGTCCAACTTCTGGACCACAAGTGGGGTGTTCGTAACTGGACACCAAGCAAATGTGATCTGACGTCAAACAGGAACTGAAAAAAGGCGGAGTAAGTCTCCTCTTGTTACCGACGCCATTGATTTATCTAACGGAAGTCGATTAGGCTCAATCTAACAGTTCGTTGCAGAACGAATCCGAAGGAACGAATATCCGTATCTACGTTTTAGTTGTTTCCAAATGCGTACGAACACACGATTTCCATTAGATTATTTCCTATATATTGAAAAAAGGGGAAAAAAGGAAAAAATAATAATAAAATGTATAAAATTGTTAGGATTCAAAATGGTGTCGAGACACACATTCGAGAGGTCGCAACAACTTCCGATCGATAGAATCGAATTTAAAGCACAACGCACCAGACTGATCCGTATCAGTCCTTTTTTACGAAGGATTTGCACGGCTTTGAAAGAATTAACCCGTGGCCGAGCAAAGGATCATCCTAAATAAACAAACGCTCGTCCACACGACCTATATCCCTACTATAGTATTCACGAAAAATAGTTTTATCTGTGTGTGCTGAAACTTTTCTTTCTCTCGTCAATAGATTTTGACGATGGGGCAGTGAGAACAGCAACAGAGGCAACTGAAGAAACGGCTGTTCAGCATCATTCTTGCAAACGGGATCCTTACAAGAATGAAGTAAGCATTGTGGAAAGGCAACTGCATCAGATCTCGTCCTTTTCCTTAGTTACTATGAATACATGAGAAAAAAGCAGAAGGTGAAGAAGAAAGAGGAATGAATTGGTAGGAAGCAAATGGCGAAAGAAAGTGGTATGCTTTAAACCGCCCTCGATTCATTTTCTTTTCCCACACCCTTCTCCCTTAACAAATGAATGGCTTTTCAACATTTACAGGCCGCGTTATGTCACCGTTTTCTCAACCTTTCTTGCTTTTTCAAGTAAGCAAAACGGAGCAAAGATGCTGCCCGACGATTATCTCAATGATCGATCGAAGATTCCTTTCTAACGATTTTTGACGTGACACGTTTCTTTCCAATTTGCAAGCTTCGTGACGGTGCAAAAATGTTTTCGCTCTTCTGCACGCGATTGTAGAACAAATTCTTTGTTGTATTTAGGATTCCATCGAACGGACCGAATATTTTCTTTTTTTTATTTTGTCCTTTGCTATTTTTCTTCTCGATTCATATCGAACTTATTTATGGATACAATCGATCGGAATGGGCACGTTCGATGTTATACAAGGAAATCTTTTCTTATTTCTTATCTCTTTCTTTCTCCTTACCCATATGAAGAAATGATTACAAAGAAAGGATGAAGATAATTGTTATATTTCGTTTGTGAATCCTACGCACGGGTTTTGCTATTGGAAATCTGCAGGAAGTGGAAGAGCCGGATGAAGCAAATGCCCTTTCTTCCACCATTTTAAGATCTTCCATTCAGGTGTAATAATGGTCAGTTAAAGACTATCCAAACATCGGGATTCGCCCACACATATCTGCGGACCGGTATCCTTTTCCCGATGAAAATTTTCCTTTGTATATGTATATCTTTTCGAAGTCCTTTTCCAATGTTGAACTCCTCTTTCATACCCGTAGATTTTTATCTATCTCGAGACTAGACTTTCCTTTGTGCTAACTATGCATAGAAAAAAAAAAGAAAGAAAAGGAAGAAAGATTCTTTTAGCATAAGAAAAATTGCAAACGTATATGTAATAAAAAAAAAAGAATTTGTATAAAATTTCAACATAATCAATGTCGTTATTTTGAATATTAATATTATTATTATTATTATTATTATTATTATTGTATTATCATTTGTCTAAACAAACTAACAATATGAAAAGGTGTGTTTAACAAAGTTATGATTTTTCCAAAGAGCCCCTCCCATAACTACCACCACTACCACACGTATGGGACCACCCTCTAGAAAGACTAAATAGTGGAATCATCTCGAGTATATTTATTCACGTGATCTTCGAACAACAAACGCAAAAATCCCTAAATCCTAAATCAACCTGCCGGCAGGCGAAACTGAAAGTCGTCTGCAAACATACGGCGGCAGTCTCTGTCGAAGTACCACCACCGTTCCAGGCTCGAATCTGTCAAAAGTCAAATATTGGTTATCCAAATAAGATGTTCTTAGCGGTCTCTTCGAATCGTTGCAACTAAATGGAGCGATTCTCGATGTTCTACGAACTTGCCGACACTCTTTTTCGAGATAATTTATCTTGCTACTCGATTTCTACTCAAATATATATATTCTCAAATAATTACTAATACCTAATAATTCATACTAATCAATATATAATAATAATAATAATGAAATAACTAAATAACTAATAAAATACGAATACAAATAATTATTATATATAATAGTATATAATTATTATAATAAATAATATTAAATTAAATATATAAATCATTATTATTATATATATATAAATTATATATAATAAAAGAATAAAAATAATAATATATTAAATAATAAAATATAATTATTATAATAATAATATTAAATTAAATATATAAATCATTATATATATATAATTATTATTCGAACAAAATCATTAAAAAAAAAAACATTCAATAAAAGATAAATAATATTCCGAAATATAGTTATATCGTCGTGACAAATTCATTTGAGCGATAAATTAATTTCATATCCCATATTTCAATTGATTTTTTCGTATTATTTTCATAAAATTAATTTCCACGAAAGTTTGTTAACAATTCAACGCAGCAGCAGCAGCAGCACCTGTTTACAGAAAGGAAGAAGAAGGAAAGCACTCGACTCGTCTCGCCCTTTTTTTTTTTTTCACGAACGAAGTTGTAAAAGTGCTTTTCGCGAGGCAAGTCAAGACGAGACGAGACGAGACGAGACGAGGTACCACCGGTAGGCTTTTAACTCAGTCGACTCCTTATCTCAAAACGAAACGACTCACCTTCTTCCTTTCTCTCGTCCTTCTTGTCAGTAGTCACGAGTAGAAAGAGAAAAACAAAGGAAAAAGAAGAAATAAATGAAAAGAAGAAGAAGAAGAAGACGAAGAAGAAGAAATGGAAGGACGTAGGGAAGACAATGACCGGTGTTCAAACATGTCTGAAGCAGTCAGGATTTGAATAAAGAACGAAATGACGTTTTGATATTATACAGTCCAAAATTATTTATAATTCCATCGATTAATCTAATTTTTATTTTAGAAACATTTGTTAACTTCATTGCATTTTCAATGAGCATATATTTATATATGTTAATTTTGTTTTTTTTTTATTTTGCAGTAACTCATATTCATGACTAGCGACCTCTGTTACGGGTCGTCATCTGTGCAAAGTTTCCGTATGAACGACTGACCCGTATAGGGGTCGCTAGCAACCATACCTACGATCGAATTTATTTCAAACGATATTAGTGCAAGTCATCCCTCAACGAAAAAGCTCGAAATTATTATATTTCAACGAACGAATATTAAAAACTTAAACGTTAATTGTGCCCATAGTTATGAGAGTGTTCTAAGTCAGAATTTAACAAAAAAATTATTTTATATTAATTATTTCACGCCATATTATTTAAAACTAAATGAATTCAATGTAATTTTCACGATATTGTCAAAAATGAACGAACCGTTAGATGGTGTTTGTTATTTCGATATCATAATGAATTCATTTATTGTTCACAAATGTAATCTTTTAAATATTATCTCGAAACAAGAGATATATGACTTAATTTCATAATTATGAGCACAATTATTAACTCAATAATATCGTAAACGTTTAAAATATTGTACTTTGATATTCTATTTGAAAAATATTGTACAAAATCTAGATAAAATTATCCGACGTATATTGACACTGAATAAAAGTGAAACAATCCTTTACGAACAGATGTACAACCACTTCCTCCTCCTCTCTTGTGTTCCAACGAAACAATATCCTTCAGAAGGGATAGAAATATAGAAATTTTGCTTAGGTGGGAAATTCGTTCTTCTACCCTTTACCCTTTTCCATTCTGAAGTACGATAAATATTTAAACACGAAAATGGTGGTTACGGGAGAACGCGGATGCGGCGAACCCTTTCATTTGTAAGAACAAGCTCGAAATTAGTTTGAACGAGGTAGCGACATTCGGTAGGAAAAACGTTTAACAAAAAGCCGGTTGGTTTTTGAGCTTCCGGTAAAAGTGTTTCTTTCTCCCTCTCTCTCTGTCTCTCTCTCTCTCTTCCTCTCCTTAGGAAGAAAAGTCAAACACAGGTGTGCCAACGAAATGCATAAAGAGTGGACTTTTTCAAAAGTCCGAAAGAAAAATGACAAAAAGAGAAAAAAAAAAAAGAAGCAGAAAAATATGAAAGGAAGTTTCGTCTCGAGTAGTAACCACGAGACAACTTCACGTATTTATAACACGTTTACGAGCGACTTTTAAGTATCTTCTTCTGTCATCCCACCTTCCACACCTCCTCACCTTTTCTCTCTCTCTCTCTTTCTCTCTATCTTTCTCTGCCCCTTCTCTTCATACGTTCAAATCGATATACGGTCCCAATGTTATCACCGACTAACGAGACGATTTTAAGACCATCCTGACGCGCTTCTGCCCATTAACCGAGGCAGCTGGCGACGAACGACGCTTAGGCACGATACGTGAAAAAGAAAAAAAGAGCGAGAAAAATAAAAAAATAAAAAAGAAAAAACAAAAAGATAGAGATTCCTTTCACGAGGACCTTTATTTAAAATACTTTCAAAGATACTGTCATCCTTCTCTCTCTCTCTCTCTCTTCTCTAAAAAGATCGGTGAGAGTATACGAATTTCCATAGAAAAATTTCTCTCTCTCTCTCTCTTTTTCAATCTATATAAAAGAAAAAAAGAAAAGAAAAAAAAAATCACGAATATATCGTTCGGAATGCGAACACCGTAGGAGAGATTGTTCGACGGTAAGAAACTTTACTGGATATAAAAAGTGGGAGGGAGGGAGGATGAGTGAAATAGAAGCGAGTTTAACAAAAAGAAGAAAACAAAAAAAAAAGATGAGAAAAAGAAAACAAGAAGAGACTAGAAGAATAAAAAAGGTAAAAGAAAAAAATTGACGAGAACGTCTGCCTTCTCTAATCGCTCAATCGCTAAAAAATTCACAAAAAGTAGAGACACGTTCTCTCTTCATCTTTCTTTATTCCTTTCTCGAAGTAGAAAGGTTGGGGGTGTTGGGGAGGAGGAGGAAGAGGAGGAGGAGGTGGGGGGGGGTTAGAAGAAGGATAGAATAATGTTGAGAAACAAACTGAGACGAAAGAGTTCGCTGCTGGCATGGGCACCGCCCTTGCACTCCACCCATCCATCTCCTGCTTGCATATATTTTTGGCCAGCTAGTTTTTCTCTCCTCGAGGAAGATTTATCACGACCCTACGCCTCTTTCGCGGTGCCCTGTTCACCATCAGTGCCCATTTTCTCTCTATCTCTTTCTCTCTCTCTCTCTCACTCACTCACTCTCACTGTTTCTGAAATGCGACGTGTGGCAGGGAATAATTGGCAAAGTAGAGGAGTGCCAAGAACTCGCAAAATTGGAGCTCACTTAAAAACAAAGATGACTTCTATTTCGTATTATTATTACCATTATTATTATTATTATTATTATTATTATTAATTCTAGTTTATATCATTTTCCAAGATCAGTAGTTGAGAATTGAGATGGGAAAAAAATTTGGTTTTTTTCCCTCATTTATCGATAACGAATGTTTTTCACTTGTTAACGATTTTTAATGAGAATCTCATCGTAACTTGAGAGGATCTAAACGAGATCTAGAATATATCGGGGACGAGTTATTCGAAATAGCGAAGTACCTCTTAACGAGAACGCTCTTAATGAAGTTGAGTTTTCTCTCCTGGTTCGATGCTTTTCTATGATCCCCCCGCCCCCCTCCCCTACCGCTACCCATCCCTACTACGAGTGGAGTGGCCTGGCAATGTTCTAATTATTTCCACGAAAGACTAATTACCCCCTTCCTAACTCTACGGACTTAAAATCTCGTATTAAATTTCTTTAAGTATTGTATTATTTCGATTGAAATTCATTCGTAATGGAATAATTAATTGAAACAAGAGAACAAATTTTGCCCAAAGATAAAAATGTATCTCCGTATTCGTCGATTGAGAACTATGCTTAGAAACGATATATAATATTATGAAAAAGCACAAAAAAAGAAAGAAAAAGATAGAGATTCCTCCTCCTTTCGCGAGGAGACCTTTCCATTTGAAAATACTTTCAAAGAGATACTCTCTCATCTTTCTTAAACGTTGCTTTTTTATTTTCTTCCTCGTCATCTCATTCGTCGATTCGAACAACTTTTAATCGGGGCGAAACTCGCAAAGAGGACTCCCACGCACACGCACACACCTGAATACTCACACGTACCATTCGTGAACACTTACCAATTTAGGACCGAAACTTTCTAACAAATGAAATCGACGTCTTTTAAAATCTTTCGCGAATTCTCTTCGGAATTAAGCACGGCCCGAGATGTCGTATGACGGTGGGGGCCATGGGTGAAGGGGGACGGGGAGGGGGATTACGATTTCAATCTAAAGTTAACGGCGATCGTTGTCCTTTGCCATTTAGTCCTTTGATAGTTCGTAGCACGGCGCCGACAATTAAGCCATATCGTAAAATCAAACAGTACGGTCAATTAAGTCGCATTGGCGTACACAAGTCGCGATACCAGTCGGCAAAGAATGCACGGATAATCGACCCACTTCTTCTGGTATTCTTGCGATTTCCAAACGACTTAATTGCAAACCGTTAACGGAACGAGTTTAGTGCTCTTTCGCGTTTGTCCGCTGCGTTGTTGACCGACGATCGATGTAAAAAAATTTACTCCTCTTATGTGTTTTTTCCCGCCGACCCCCCCCTCTTCTCCCTCCTCCTCCTCCTCCTCCTCCCTCAGCACTCCTTCCTTACGTTCTTACGTTCTTTTTCCTTTACTTTTATCTTGACTATTTTCTCTAACGATCGATCTTCGGTGTCTCCCTTTGCCGACGACAACAAAAAAATGACGTCTATTTATCCGGGATAAAACTCGACAAGAATAAATCGAATAAATCCTAATTGATCGTGTTACTCGTCCAATTACTAATAAATTATTCATTGCAAATTGATATCTTGTCGATCCCGGTAGCTAACAAGTACCGATTATCCATTTTAAATGATACGCGACTTTAATTAATCGTAATTACTGTAATATAAATTATTATAGATCATTCTTTTTTTCTTCGCATAAATATTCACTAATATATACACCTAATTCTTTTTTTTCAGTCACATAAACGTAAGATTGAAATCGTTGAGAGTTAAATTGATGTGCACACTACCAACTCTTCAATTAGTGTTATTAAAGTAATGTAAATCTAAAATTACTTGGATGAAAATTTCTCGGAAAGTTACTAAATAAAGTAAGAGAGAGAGAGAAAGAGAAAGAAAGAGAGAGAAGGAAAATGTTTGTGTGCGTATGTGTGTGTGTGAGTGCTCGAAATGGAATTTGGTGCGACTATGCAAGCAAGCCCGAAGCGATGCACTCGATCATGTTGGTGGTGCACTCTCGAGATGCTCATCTTGCGCGAATCGCTGTCCTTAGGCTTCTTTGTCTTTTTTTCTTGGGAGAATAAAGAAGGAAGGAAGGAAGGAAGGAAAGAAAGAAAGAAAGAAATAAAGAAAGAAATAAGGAAGAGAAAGAACAACGCGTGCAGCTTGCTGCCCTAAATGCGATCTTACGAGAGTGCGAGAGTGGTGCGAGAATAAGAGCGTCTTGAAAGGCAGTTGGCCAGCAAAATTGTGTTAACCCATGGAACGTGTTGTTCCATGGTGTCTGTTGTTTGATCGTGGACGATTTCGCGTCACCTCGAGGATCGCTTCGAGCCATCGGCGATGATCTATGAGTTGCAAGAGGGCGTGGAGGATCGATGCTACCCCTTCTTCTTCTTCTTCTTTTTCTTTTTCTCTCTTTTCTCTCTTTTTTTTTTTATTTATTTCTTACATGATTATCGTTACGATATCGAGCCACCCTTACTTACGCGTCGAAGGTTGTTTCAACAACAAAAATGTTCAGCCAACTTCGTTACTTATTTTTGCAATTTAACTCGCGTAAATTTATCCGAACCCAATTTGGGATCCTATAATATAATATAAATAATTTTTTCGAACGATTATATAAAGTTATATTTATAGTTGTTCGCAAGCTTACCATTCGTTTTGCTTCCTCTTTTATTCCTAGATAGGATGTTTAATGAATTTCTTTGTTTAAAACACTATCATTTGATCTATAACGTAAGACGTAACGATATTTCATACGATACACAATTATTTGGTTCGGAAGAACCTGGCCCCGCGAGTTACTTTGTATCGTTCTCTTAACCCTTTAATTAACCGAACGAAGTGGGCGTTACTTTAACGCCATACCTTCCATCGATCACCGTTCCATCTTCGTCAGGACTCAGGAACGATTTTTCCAAAGTACGTAAGATCTTTATCTTTCGCGAAGTGGCAGTCTCTCGGAATAAGCCTAGTAATCTTCTGCTCTCGTGATACGCGAGGCCATTTTTTAAATACTATGTTTTCATCTCCGATCTGTTACGTATTTATTTTTTTTTTTTTTTATGTGCTTATCATTCCTCACACGTTGACTGTGAAAAATATTACGCGTGTTGATCAAGTTATTCGTCAATTTTCTCCCTTGTTCGAAGTAGGAGGTGCACTTTTTAAATTCGTATATAAAATACATAATAAATAAAATATATATAATTGATGAATCATTACAAACTCTTATAATTATTTCTTGTAAATAAAAAACAAAAGAAAAGAAGGAATAAAATATATTTGCATAACCCTCCCTTTTCGCGTAATTATTTAGAAGTAATAATAAATAAAGCCGAAAAAAAAGCAAATAAGAGACGAATATTAATTTGACGCGGAGAAGAGAAATGCAAATTCTTCATACGAAGAGAAAAGAGTTTAAGATGGAGAATAAAAATCGAAGCGAAAAAGAAAGATGCTAGAGCTTCCGTTCTTCTCATTATCAAAGATAACGATATGAATCCGGTTGAAACGATTTCTCGAGAGTGTGCGTTGGGCCAGGTTGTAGAATACTTTTGGTCAATGTGAAACAAAAAAAAAAAACAAAAAAAAAAAAAATAAGAAAACAAGAAAAGAACCTTTTCGTTTCACGTCGATGCGTGATTTCAAGAAGTGGCTCCATCAGCAACGGCGATTAGCCCACGATTCGGCTTAATGGCTGCACCAACACACAGAAATCATCGTCGTTGTCTCTCCTTCCTTCCGTTCAGCAGGTGCTCCAGTCTACTATATATTTTTTTTCTGTTTTATTCTTATTCCTCTCTCTCTCTCACTCTCACTCTTTGTCCTTTTCATCTTATTCTTCGACGTTATTTAAGCAGGCGAGAAAATGCTAAATGAAACGAGAACGGAGCAACAACGATGGCCGTCGCGATCCGTTTGGCTTACTTCATTTTCGGTTCCCATCCCACCTTCCACGAAAAGGATTTCGTCACACGACATAATCGTGTCGAGTCGTAAGCCCTCGAAAAGCTACCGAACGGGGGTGGGGTGCAGGGGGAGGAGGAGGAGAAGGAGCCTACGCGAACGAGGACGAGCGTGTTCCTCCAGCTGCCAGTTTGGCCAGAAATGAATTTGTGTTGCGAACAGGAACGACAGGGTCGTCCCCGCCAATCGTTTGTCTCTTTCCCTTTCCTGTCACTTTATTTATTTCTTTATTTCATTTCTTTATTTGTTTCCTTCTCCTTCTCCTTCTTCTTCTTCTTATTCTTATTCTTCTTATTTTTGTCCGTCTTCCGACACTCGAAAGACTGGAATTTATATCACCGAGAACGTTTCCGAGCCTAATCGATTGGCGTGGTAAAAACAAATCGTATCCCTTAAAAACATACTCGGTTGTGGAATGAAAAAAGCTCCTTGGCAATTTTCATTCTTGATCTCACTTTTTCGCTAACTTTCTATCTCCTTCTTCTCTCTCTCTCTCTCTCTCTGTCTCTCAAAACTTTGGTTGCACGCAACAAGAGGGATATTCGTATATAAAACGGTCCCTTTTGTCGGCGCTTCGAGTTAACACCTTCGTTCTCTGACGCACGCCACCGCGGTCTAAGATAAATTGTACAAAATGTTCAAGTCAAAGAGGGGCGTTTAGAGAGGGACGTCCAAAGAACATTTTTGTTTCCTCTCTCTTTCTCTCTTGACCGACAAAGAGAGAGAGAGAGAGAGAGAAATGAGAGAACGGAACACCTGCCAAATTTTGATGACGTTGTTCCCTCGCAATTTATGAATTTATTTTCAATCCCATTATTGCTTACAACATTTTCATAACTTAACATACTATATAGTTGATACCCAACAAATTGTTTTTGCTTCATCTTCATCTTCTTCTTCTTCTTCTTTTCTTTTCCTGTTTCTTTTTTTTCTTCTTTTTTTTCTCTACTCCTTGCTCTCATTTTAAGATAAAAATCTTAAGAATCCTCTCGAGAAATCTTATCCAAGGTAAAGTAGCCATAGAAAATAGAGGATCAAAATAAAGAATTTCAAAATACTAAGCCCATGATTTTGCTTGCTACCATCGAACCAAACCCCTTTCCTTCCTCCCTCCCTCTCTCCTTCCCTCTATCGATCGATCTATCGATTCGATCTTTCGCCGAACTTTTCTCAATTTCTATGCAAACTCACGAAACGGAACAGCAACAGCAACAGCAACGGCAGCAACAGAACAGCAGAAGCAGGAGAATCAGGAGAAGCAACATTAACTTGTAACGAAAAAAATAGCGATAGAAGAAGAAAAAAATATAGTAGAGAGAGAGAGAGAGAAAAAAACTTCTCTCTAGCAACCTGCTTGCTATGATTCTCGTTCGGTTGCCCTTGGGCTTCCTTGGAACGAGCGAAAAAGGGGCAGACGGTGGCCAACCCCTCGGACTGCTTCTCATTGATCCGCTTCCATCCATCCTTTTCTATCTTCTATTTTTTATCGACGCAGCAGGAGGGACTAGAAGAAGGGCGGAGGGGTGTGAGGAGGGAGGGGGAGGTGGGGTTAGGAAGATAGAAAAAGGAAGGAAGAAAGAAAGCAAGCAAGGGGAGGGGATGATTACACGTGTCTTTTTAACACAAAAGGCTCGAAAACCAACACCGTAATACGACGGAGAGTGGCGCGCCCTGTAATCCCTTTGCCCTTTTCGGTTCCGTGGACCGACTGAAGGCATTTTCGAAAATTGCGATAGTCTCCTCGAAAATAAGGTGAGATTGGTTCGAACGACGACGTCCCACAACGACGTTCCGACGATTTCGCCGGAGATTCTTTATTTTCCTTTTACATCTCTCCCTTTCCCTTGAATCCTTCCTACCTTCCCCAACGTTAGTCCTTTCGTCGAAATTATTATTTGTTTTTGCCTCCGGGGGTGGAGGTAAAAAGGGAGGAGAAATCCTCACGGTAGTTATCGCGTCGACGTTTGCCAAAGAGGGAAGAGAGGGGGAAGGGACAGAAATAGGGCCTTCCCCTCTTCCCCTTCTATTCGACGGTCACGGCCGATTATTTGTGGAGGTGGACCGGATCGAAATTCGTCTCGCTTCCTTGCAATTTATCCAATATGGATATGTATATACGTATGTAGTATATATAGTAATTATAGTTAATCCGTGTATTATTTTTTGTTGTACTTTATCAAATTTTAAATATTTCTTTTGAATTTTCTATTAACTGTATTATTACTACGAATTGTAAGCTAACTTTTTTCTTTTTTTACATTGTTTTGTTCGACAAGCCTATCATTAATTAAATAAATACGATCAATATATCGTATAGTTTATCGTATTAAGTGAAAATATGATATATAACGTTTTTAAATGTAATTAAGATACGTGTGTAACATCGTCTTAGAAATATATTAAATAAATTATTTGCAAAATCGTATAGACAAATAGACAGCGACGAATTAGAATAATGTTTCACACGGTCACGTTAGCGATGATCCCCATTTGTATACAAGTTATAAAGAAGACTGGGGTGAAGAAGGAGCAAAAAAGGACGAAGAAGGATCAATGGTAGTAGGAGAGAGAAACTGAGGCGCCTCTCGAACGATAATTGATATCACCTGCCATGTAAATATCGGGTATCGCCGTGGGGCCCTACCTGTCGGCGGAAAAGGGCCTCCCCTCCTCCTACCGTTCTCATTCTAAAAGAAAATTACCTAATAACGGGACGGGCGAGATAATTACGTGTTGGTTTTAGAAAAAGGGGAGGAAACACCGGTTAATTCTACACCGGGTGTCCCGTGCAAAAAGGTCGCCATTTACCATTCGCATCCTCCACAGTTTGGTCCTCTTGGTTGCTAGCTAGCTAGCAAGCTAGCAAGCTTGCTTGCTTGTTTCTTTGCTTCAACCCAAACTCGATTCACTCTATGGAATGAATTCGAGAACGTATCTACTATACGCGATGAGAATTTTAAACACCATTCCTTCTCTTTCTTCCTCTCCCGTTCATTCGTTTCGATCGTCGTCTTCTTTTCTCTTTCTCTTCTTTTTAATATTCATTTTTTATTTTATTTTTCTTTTTTTTTTCTTACGAATACGATCAATGGATTATTCGTACACCTATATATTTATACATTTTATCATCCACTCTACCCATGCTGCATACTAATGTTAACTAAATGCAATATAATCTCGAATTTTGTTCTTTTTTTTTTCTTTCTTTCTTCTATCCATTTCGATCGGAGTTATTATTAATAATAAAGGATTGATCTTAAAAGGAACACCTTAACCTGCCATAACTCAATGTAATTTCAAACTAACACGACGCACTCGTATATCCGTCTTATTTCATGTATATCATCGAGCAAATTAATAATTGTCGGTTAGTATCGAATGATTTGCTGCTAAGTACATGGTACTGTTACACGTTTAGTTATTTCAATAATTAATTATATGTTCTCTCTTTGATATAAACGTACACAAGCGTATCGATTTATTCGATTCAATTTTTATTATTACGCACGTTCGAAATAATCGATCAAGTCATTCGAGAACGGACACTTTCGTTCGGTTACACCTGTTGTCTCTCTCTCTCTCTTTCTCTCTTTCTCTCTTATTGATCATCGACTTTGTGAATGATTGCGAGCGAAGATGTGAAGAAATCGCACGTTGCAAACGCCTACCGTTTCGCTTCTATCTCTCTTATACGAAGTTTCTTTGAAGATAGAAAGAGAAAGAGAATGATGGAAGTAAACGTGCGTCTATCCGTAAGAGAGCCGGTCTCTTAACACCTTTTGCGATCATCTCACGCTCCAGACGAGCTTTCGTATCGTCGATCTACCCTCTCAACACCTTTTCTTATCGATCTTGTCTCTCTTCTTCCTTCTCTCTCCTTCTCTCTTTCCCTCTTTCTCTTTCTCACGTATATATACACTCTCACAACCTTTATTTTACGTAGCTCAGTAATGACACGTTCTGCGGCACCTATCTTTTTTCAGGTGAGTCTAAAAAATAGAATGAGAATGGCCAAGCCGTTTGTTTAGTAATGCGATAGCTCTCGAAAGCCTACGGGGCCCTGATTCGAAGGGCGGCCGTCTGCTGCTGCTCCTGCTGCTCCTGCTGCTGATGCTGTTGCTGCTTCGTAAACTTCAAACTTGCTTCCTCCGGGAGAAATTCAAAGTTTTTTTCCTTTCTTTTTTCTATTCTTCTTTCAGCCTTTCGATCCAGTCCACCAGTTATGGGTATTTAATCTTTCCAATCGAGACGAAGAATATTTTGAAGATAAAAAGGCAAGAAAAAAAGGGCCCCAAATACGTCTCGAGACACAAAATATTCGTTTAATCGTGAAGAATTCATTTTCACGAGATTAAATTCTCTACGGTTGTGATCTCATTTTATTTGAAATCTTTTATCTGTGCGTGATTAAAAAAAAGAAAAAAATAAAGGAAATAAATATATTTATAATTTGAAATAAATTTATCAGACAGTAGAGATCGATTTCTAACGAGATTATAACGATAATAACAATCCTTTTATTTGATATAATGTAATAAAATTTTTTTCTTCGATACGGGGATAGCTCGTGTCAGATTCGAGAACGAAAATGATAGTCGGTCGTTTTCGTATGGGAAAGAAAGATATAAAAAAGTAACTTCGTTCTCTTAAGCATCTACGAAAAAATTTTATCGACTTGGTTTCTGACTCTTCGTTAAGATCTGACGTTTCGATAATTAGGTAAGCGTTCGAACAGCGGAACGACCTATAATTAACGAGGAAAGTAGACGAGAAAAGATGCCCTTTCCCTTTCCCTTTCTCTCTCTCTCTCTCTCACCCTCTTTCTTGTTTTTTTTTCTCTCGTTTGAAAGAACCTGCGTCACGATGACTTTGAAACACCATACGTTTGCATATCTTCGAGCAGATCAAAATTTTTCTTCTTTTTTTTTTCAAAAACTCGACCAAGTTCTTCTTCTTGGCCACACCTTTAGTGAGAGAACACGTAGATCCCAAATTCATACTTACAAAATCAAGGGCAGGTATACACACACACACACACACACATACAGACACAGACACCTACGTGTTATTATTACTCGAGCAAAATCATTCGAAAATGAAAATCGGAGGCGTCACGAATCTTGTCATCGTTGATTTGGGTTCTACGCAATGTCCGATACGAATTTACGATAAAGAGAATGTACGAAGTTCGGTAGTAGCTTATAATTAACGACATTAACGAAGACAAGAGATGGTATTGATGGTAAAAAGTCAAACGTATGGTAAGGAAGAATGCGCGAACGGCAGCTGCAAATTGTACGACGACGACGACGACGAGCATCGAATCTGGAATTGACGAGAATGGTGACCGAGCAAACGCGTGGCGATAAGTTACAATTAAATCGAATTGTCTCGAGAGATATTCGACTTTTTTCTTTTTCTTTTTCTTTTTTTATAAAGAAGCACGACTCGACTACTTTTAAGGAAAAACCAAACGAATCAATTAATGACTCGTTAACATCGATTTATGGTTAAATAAATCGTATTGATTTTAACGAACCATATCGTTTGTACTTTTAAGCACATCTTTCGATAATTTGCGATCAGAAAAAAGATAAATTAATGGTTAACCAATCGTTATCTCGAATCATACGTAAGATAATAACGTTAAAGTGTACTTTCAAATTAAATATAAAATTCCCCATGAAAAAAATACAACATATATATATAGTCCTTCCTCCGATGTATAATTAAAAACACTTTATATTTTTCTTTTTTATATTCCACTAATTAATTTCTAATTAGCACGATAAAACGTCGTCTCGTTTTTTCGAGCTCGTATAACTGCGAAAGAGAGAAAGAGAGAGAGAGAGAGAAGGCCAGACGATATAAGCTCGTTTCCCTCGGTGAATGATATTTCTGCTTTTCTCTTTCGACTTGAGTGCCGAATAAAAAAATAAAAAACAACGGAAAGATACACCTATAAAAAAAAAAAAGAAAGAAAGAAAGAAATAAAAAAAAAAAAGAAAAAGAGGAAAGAGAAGGGAAACGTCGTTCGAATGTGCAAAAGCGAATGCGCCGAGGCGTGGTCATAAACAAGCACGGGGATCGCTATTTATGGCGGTCTAATTAATTCCTATGTGTTCTCAGCCACTTCCCATGCAAATGCCCCCCTCCGCGCGTGGACCATGCGTGTCTTTATGGCTCTTCATGAGATATAAATGATCTGATAAAATGTTTAAGAGTTCGTTCCTTCTCTTTCCCTCGTTCGTCCGATCACCCCCTCCCCCTTCCCCAGCCCCAGCCACCACCTTCTTTGATTTTACTCCGTACGTGTGTCTTAGCGTATCTCTGTCGTCTTTTTTTGTTTTCGCGTGGCAAATGACTGCCAGAACGCTATTATTATAGAAAAATAAAACCGTCCACGCGGTGTGGCTCTTGGCATGGCGTGCCAAGAGAAAGAACGAACGTTTTATAGATCCTCCGTTCTCTTTCATCTTTCTTCTCTCCGTCCTTTTTTCGTTTCTTCCATCTCGTCTCTTTTCTTTTTTCTACAAACTTATGAATATTCATTGGTAGATGAATGTTTCGTAGAAGTCTCGTCGAGGCCCCCTCCGCAGCAATTTATTTCATCGCACGGTAAACTAATTCATTTCTATATATTACTCGAATATCAACGACAACGACGAAAAGAAAAAAAGGTAATCGTATGTGTAAATAAAGACGTTTTTCTCTTTTGCACGGATAATTCGATATGTCGATTAAAATATAAATAACATTGATATACTATAACACGGGATCTGAAAGAAAAATGTATCAATTTCGAAAGAATGTTTTAACCGAAGACACCTGCCTCTACGTGTGTGTATATATATATGTATAAAAATTTACGAATATATTTTAATGCATTATCATTTTTGATAATGGCACTAGCTTGATAATTATACCGAAAGAAGTTAAAAACCGATCGAGAGGCTAAGTTAGAGCAGAAAAAATCTAGAAAATAAAGTAAAGGGAAAAGATCCACGAATGGAATTGAAATGGACGCGAGAGGACATCGAAGAAAGAAGGAGGGACGTTAATAGCCTCTTAAGATCTTGTATCGTGGATAACTCGCAGAAGCTTCTTCCATCACTGTTAACCTTCTTCTCCTACCTTACCAAGCCACAGAACGATCGTGTTTGCTGCGTACTTGCTTGCTTGCTTGCTTGCTTGCTTGCTTACTTGGTTGCTTGGTTGCTTTCCTTCTCGTTAAGAAAAATGAAGGCACATCTACCTTTCTTTATTTCTTTTATTCTTTCTTTATTTCTTTCTTTCTTTCTTCCTGCCTTCTTTCCACTCGGCAAGAAAGAAGGACATGGCGGCTTGTCACGCACGTCTAACGACACTGCACTTTTCCACGAGCTGCCGAAGCTAACTCGCTCGAACCAATCGTTATCGGAATGTTCTCACAATTATGGCGAATTTTATTGCGCCACTATCACAATTTATTTTTTTTTTCGTGAGATTCACCTCAAGGCAACGCAGGTTCACCTTTAAGGCAACGCGTTGAGGTTCGTCTCTTAAAGCAAGATTTACTTATTGAAAATATCAACCCATTGCAATTTATTTTTTTCGTGAAATTCACCTTAAGGCAATGCATTGAGGTTTATTTTAAAGTAAGATTTACTTATTGAAAATATTTAACTATTACGATTTATTTTTTCGTGAGATTCACCTATAAGCAACACACTGAAGTTCATCTTGACTCAAAATTTAAGTACTTATATAATAAATATCATCAAAAGTATTCTACGCGTAGAAAAAAGAGTGTACTTTAACTTAATATAAAAATAATTAACTTTAGCATTCTTTTTTAATTTTTATGCAATTTCTTAAATAAAACTACACTATAAAGTTGTTTGTTTTAAAAAGCACTTGTGCCCTTTGTTCGACGGCGACAAGTAAAATAATTTTTTGTTGAAATTTTTATTACTTTCCTTTGAAGATCATCCAAAGATCATAGTATACTATATCGTTGAACTCGTATTTATATTGGCTTTAATACTGTTGAGTCAAAAATATTAAGTGCCATTTAAAAAAATAAAAGTAGCCTTAAAAAAATAAAAATCTTGTTTGAACTTTTTTTTAATTGCAATGTATAGTCGATCAAAAACAGATCAACTTTTGTTGAAATATTTTTTATCAGGTTATCGAAAGTATTTGAAAAATCGTGACTAGAGTTACGTGTGTAAATTAATGCAAATCTAAAACTGTGCGAAGACACATAAACTAATATTCATTCCTATAAGTTCATGTATTTTTCTACATATATTTGCAAACATGTAGATAGGTTCACTTACATATGCAAACGTTAACATGTTGGTTTGAACATGTATAAAATAAGGAATAGCAAGAATGAAGAAGAAGGTATGTTCAGTAGAAGACGATCAGCCGGCGTAGGAGAGACTCGAGGAAAGAAACTCTCGAAGGAATCGCATAAAATTAGCATTTCCTATGGCTTACGTTTCTTCCCACGGTACTTGCGGACCAACGCGGGCCGACACACTATGCGAGCCCTATCACTACCTTCTCTCGCGACTAACCCGTGTGGAATAATAAGGAGCATCCTCGATGTATCGCTTCCTCGAATCCGAGTATCCTGCATTCGAATACAACTCGTATCTCCCTTTTTCAAAATACTCTACACGCTTCGTGAAATCTTCTTTGAAGATTGTTCCTAGAGTGTTTCCTCGACAAGAGGAAATAATTCACCTAAGAGCGAAGACCAATGATTCACACCGTCGATCCTATTTCTCCATTTATTTAGTTTATAATCATTCTAAAGTATCCTTTTAACATGAAGAATCAATTAACTTTTATTATTCGATAACAATTGAAGATTCAAAGTTTAAAATTTACGAAGTTAAATTCGTGTTTCTTTTACGAATGAAAAATGTGTTAATAAAAATGATTTTATTGATATTACAATGAGTTTAGTTTATTTTTATTATCGAACAAAGTACACGAAATAAATTGTCGAATTATTACCTTTCTTTCTTTTCTCTTTTTCTATCATTTTTTTTCATTATTAATAATACAACTAACAAACGTTATATTTATTATACGTTATATTATTTATCATTAATTCTAATAGCTAATTGAAAAATGTGCTCGACGAATAATGACGACGTGCTCAGTACGAAGAAAGCTTACCTTTCTCTTCTGGATAAATTTCTACCTGCACACAAAGTCGGTCTCTTAAACGTTCCACTGCAACGCGCCATTTACCCCTGACCGGCTAAGGGACGCGTGCCAGTCGCGTGTGTCACGCGTTCTGCTTCTTCCAATGCTAAAACCTGTTTCTTCCTTGAGCGCAAACAATGTATTCTCCTTCTTCCTCCTCCTCTTTTCCCTTTTCAAACTACTTCCACCAACAATGAGCATTCTATTTCTTCGATAAATTCGATCAAACATTTTTCAAACGAATAAGTAATAATTACTTGAATTTTTCTTATAATATGTAATAATTTATTCTCCATTAAATTCATATCACTAAAAATATGAATATTAATGTTATATTATTTGATTTATCTAATTTTATAAATATACGAAGAAATGTAATATTTTTATCGTGAAATAAACATTTCGAATGAAAAAAATCGAAGTAAAATTTCGCGTTAGACGAAAAGGTGGGTTGGAGGGGGAGGGGGAAGAGAGTAAAGAGAAGAAAAGACGAAATTTGATTCCAAAATATTATCGGATTTTCCTGTGCGGTCATCCACTTTGGTATACCGAAAGTTTCGAAACAAACGTCAAGCTTTGGCAAAACTTGGCCACCGGTAAATGTAAAGAGAAAGGAAAAGAATGAAAAATATCGAGGGGGGGGGATAAAAGAAGACGAAGAAGAAGATTTTCGTTGAAAATAAGTGCATTGATCCGTTGTTTCCATGTTCATTCAAGGCTTTTTTCGTAAGATACTTTTCAATGGGATGAATTTGAAGATGTAGGCTGCTCGTATACCAAACTACGGGATTTATTTGTTCTCTTTTTTCTTTTCTATTTTTCGATTATTACAGGCACTCTCTCTTCTTAGTTCGATGCTCTTCCATTGCAAAAGAAGGGAGGAGGAATCGGATCATCGCGCAAAAGATCTGGGAAAAAACTATTGTCCTTTCGTATCGACGGATCTCGTAGTTCGCGTAGAACAAAAATTCACCTACGAATTTCATCCGCACGGTTTACAAACTGCAGTTATATTCTTTGTTTGCCATACTCGGCTCGTTAAAAATCTCACGCGCGATTCCCCCAGATTTCCCCCAGATTTTCCCCATCTTTCTTCTATTTTCTAGTATTCTTTTTACTACTATTCTTTAAAACTAAATCTTAAAACACGCGTTGAAAGGAACGAGAAAAGAAAAAAAGGGCAACGATCGATGATCCGGACCACGATGCCGATCTTCGATCCGACTACGAATGTTCTTTTTCGGTTGTCCACTGTTTATCAATACACTTCTTTCATCTGTCAATCGTAATCTTACAAATTTTCACATTTAAATATAGTTAATTATTTAGCAGATATATTTTTGGACAAGTTAATCAAAATAATGATTAATTATGCAACGTTTCTCGTGCATTTTATTTTAACTTCTTCACTGAAATCATAAATAGTAATCAATTGTATTATGTAATACTAATTCATATTTACTTTAATACTCAAGTGTTTTAAGATTATAAATATCGACTCATAAACAATTAATAAATTGCTAGATTAATCGTTAATTAAAAAATTTTATAACGTGACAATTCAATTCATCGTACAGTCTTTCACTGTCATTAATTTATTACAATCACCCTTTTAAAAACCAATTGTCCTCAAAACGACTATAGACGTCTCTATTAAAGTTAAACGTCAATTCTACAATTTGACAAGGCATTCTACGTTGAGTAATATTTAAACTTAAATTTCATTTTGTCTCCGTAATAATTTAATATATCATTATAGAGAAAATATCCAAGTATCGTGTGTCCGTTCTCATAATTAAACAGTGTCGTTAATCATTTATCGAATATTTCGTTTTCTCAAATAATTTTCTTAATCAACGATTTCTACTTTTATCAAAATAAAAGTAACAAATTTATATTTAAATATACGTTTGCAATATATAATATAAAATCGTTTTGACAAGAGTAGAAAGATAACGGAAAAGTTATGCTTTCCTACTTGGATTCTTTTAATAAATATCATTCCCCCCTCCCCCCTCGATTTCGTTTCTCTCCAATATTTCAACTCGTCTCGTGCGATAGAGAAAATCTTCTCGATATGATCGGAACAATACTGACAACCCACGCATTCTACCCGATACCATTGAAATCCATTGTTGAGCGGTCATGTACCATAAGATTGAAGGTTATTATTGTTTAATACGGTCAATAAAGCTGCATTATAGTACTACACCCAGAGACGTAATACTAAGGTTGCACTAAGGTTCTTGAGTTACTACAGCGGTTCTCTTTCTCATCATTTTTCTCTTTAGATTTCAAATATATCGCCATTCGATCTTTATCTCTCTCTCTCTCTCGGTTTCAATATTATTCTATACAAAAATTCACTTTATAAAATTTTATTATCCAGATTAACTGACGAATAAAGAAACCAAATCGTAACGCGATTGAGTTAACACAATTCTACTTAATATAAAAATAAAAATATAATTATATCTATAAATATATCAAATTTGTAGAAATTTAATTTTCTTTTTGTCCAATCGAATAATTTGATATTTAATGTAAAAATGTAATACCACGAATATTAATAATATTGGAAAGTAATCGACGATGAGTACCGCTGAACAAACCGATTCGAAAATCTTCTCTCAATTCTGTTGCTTTCAAAATATAATCAAGATTGCGGACTCAAGATGCCTGAGTCAAATGAACAAAAAAAAAAAAAAAAAAAGAGAAAAAAAGAAACATTCGTTTGAAAATTATCGAGATGGCACTGTCTCGAACTCGCGCGCGGTGGTTCATAATGCGATATAGTATCGATACTGAAGGCAACAACGGGTTTTTCGGAGGCAATCAATGGAAGCCGGTTGAAGTTCTTTGTGAGAAAGATCTCCAACCAGCTGAGAAGAGAGCCAGTGATTGCCAATACGGAAATGTTAAGAAAAAAAGGGGCCACAGGTATAGTGTGTTCTTGTCTTCTCTCTCTCACGGTTTCACTTTTGATTTATTTATCGTTCTCGACCAAACGAACGAACGAACGAACGAACGAACGATTACGTCAGCTCGAGTGTTTCTTCCCCGTCGCTTGTTGCTTATAAACGTTCCCCGATCTTTTTAATGGTCGGGGTCATTCGACTGCTCGGACTCGGACAAGATCGCAAATTGTGCCATATAATCAAATACTTAATTCGCCATTCGTTCGATTATTGCATCTCCGCGGCAATAACATTTAACGTATCTACATTTAACTAACGTATAAGATATTATCCGATGATTAATTAAACGTTATTATTTACATTTATAGTCTAGACACATTATAATTGCATTTCCAAATTAGGTTCATCGTAAAATGTTAATAATATTTTTAAAAATCAAATATTAAGATTATCCAAATAATTTCTTTCAAGGATACTTATTCACGATCGATAAAATTAAAAAAATAAAATAAAGAGAGAGAAAGAGAGAGAGAAAGAACCTTTCTCCTAGCGTTTATCGATCGACACTTTTTCATTGATAAAGAAATTTGATTAAAAAAGCGAACAATGATTGGATTGTAAATAAAGTATTATCGCGATGATGATAATAATAGGACGACTCTTTTGTGTGTATCGAAGTTTGAATCCTTTCGAAGGGATAGATATATCTAGATCGAATTATAAACGAACAATGAACTTTTCAAAGCGTCAATAGCAACGCATTAAGAAAGCAAACATGAATGAATCGATCGATTGAACGATCGATCGATCGATCGATCGACTTGTGTTTGGACGTTGAAACGAACGTTATCGGCACGGGGCTCAATTAAAACGGGATCGAGACGAAATTAAAGATTCGTATCGTTGTTCTGGCCCAATTTCTATGCTGTATGCTTTGAATATATTTTTCCTTTCGTTTCTATCTTCCTCCTGTTCAAGATATTTCAACAACTCATTTCGTAATAGATCGATCTTACAAATCGAAACCAGTATTAATATTATTTATTTCATTTTTGTTATCTTTCGTTTTCTTTCTTTCCCCCCACCCCTCTTACAAAAATAGACGGGAGTTTCGTTGCTCTTTATTTTTTTTTTTAATATTTTTTTCTCTCTAATTTCTTTTTATTTATTTATTTATTTATTTATTATTTCCTTACGTCGAGATATAATCGTAACAATCTGGGATTTTGTTCGTTCTCGTTTATTAACGCGAACAAGTCATAGGTTTAATTAAAGACTCGATCGCATACGTTCGATTTGATGAATAGTCCATGTGCCAAAGGTTCGACCATTCGTTCATCGATTCCACTCATGCCCAGGTAAGGCGTCACAGGGTAACCATTAATTAAAAAAAACTTTCGGTCCGAAATGCCGCTTTATGCGTATTTTTTTATACGATGCATAACAGAGACAAAACAAAGGAACAGACGAAGAGGGATAGAATATTTTGTATCGTCCGATTATCAGTTTCTCCTCTTCTCCCCTTTCCCCCTTTCCACCATTCCACACAATCGATGAAGTATTTTGCTCGTAGAAACTATTTCAAATCGATAGCAACGGAAAATACTTTGTATCAGAATGTAACGTTAAATACTTGTGAAGGGGGAGGGTTGTGGGGTGGGGGTGGGGTTAAACGGGAAGGAGGGGGAGAAGCAAGTATCGGTAATTCAAGATCGATAAATCGAGATCCATCAGTTTAGATTCAATTACCATCCTTTTTACTTTTCTATCTCTGTTCCTTTAACGTTTAACGAAAGACGTTAAAGGATTTAAAAAAAAAAAAAAGAAAAAAAGGGATATGGTATATCCACTCTTATGGGTTAATCCCCGTGCCTGCTTGGAAAATAATACGCGCGGAATGACGGAACACGAGAGGCTCGATCGAATATCGAGTTCCATTCGGAATTGCTTCTCTCGAGCTCTCCTGTTGATGTACCGATAAAAACAAAAAAAAATAAAAATAAAAATAAAAAAGGAAACAAAAAACTTGGTGAACTATTATAAAAAGATATGAAAGGTAGACACGCATACTCGAGCACGCGCGCGCGCGCATATGTAAAGAACAAAAAAAGGATTGCAAAAAAGGAGAAAACGGTCAGATAAGTGGATTAAAAATATTATGTTGCACGATATTACACCAACATATTTCGAAATAAGGGAGTAGAAAAACTTTGTCATACTCGTAAGATTTCTCAGGCGTGGTTCGTCGAAACCAGGACGATCTCCTCCTCCTCCTTCTCACCGAGGTTAAGTTCGAAATCCTCTTTGCGCGCGTTTTCACGGTTTTACGTTTCATAAACACGGAGGTAAAGCGTCGGCTGGACGGGGTTCGAAGAAATAAGAAGAAAAAAGAGTTCGAGAAGAAAGAGGAGATCGTCGTTGTGGATCAGAAAAGAAGAGAACAGAAGAGAAGGACGAAGGAGGAGGAGGAGGAGGAGGAGAAAGGAGGTGAAAAATAAGGAGGGAAGGTAAAGGGTTAGAGAAGAAGGAAAGAACGAAAGGCTTATCATATTTTCGTTTGCCACAGGATAAATCCCTAAATCTTGTTTACAAGCAAATTCTATAATATGGGGGTTATAAGGGATTTAGGTGGATCCTTCGCGAAAGTCCTTCTCGTGTCCACCAGCTCTTCTACATTCTCCTTCTCCTTCTACTTCTCTTCTCTTCTTTCTTTCTTTCTTTCTTTCTCTTTCTCTCTCGTTCCTCTTTCACTCTAAAGTGTAATTTACTACGAAAGGATTACTCCCAGCGGGATCCGTCCAGAGCCGAAATCCGTTCGTCCAGTGTTGCGCGAGACGTCTTCTGCCAAACTCGTTCTTTACGCTCGTACAATACGCGAATTATCAGGATTCGCTTTTGCAGTCGGCTGGCTGCCGAAGCTTCTCTCTTTCTCTCTTTCTCTCTCTCTCTTTCTTTCTCTCTGTCTCTGTCTCTGTCTGTCTCTGTCTCTGTCTCCTTCTCTTTCTTTCTTTCTTTCACTCTCTCGACAATTTCTGAACGGACGCCAGAAACCATCTTGCAAAACTCGGGAATAAACTTTTTAACTCTTTGACAGCACAGGCAACTCTCCCCGCGCCCAACCTCACCTCACCCTTCATCCTAAAAATCTTTCCACGACTTTGACCATCGACCACTCGGACGAACTTTTACGATGACTCCTTCCTTCTTCTTCTTCTTTTTCTTCTTATTCTTCTTCTTATTATTTCTCGTCGATAACTATCTTGGCCACTGTATTTTTTTCTTTCTTTTTTTGTTTTTTATATTATTCTTCGTTCATCATACAACTTTGTTGGTAAAGTTCTAATAAATTATCGATTAAAATGATCATTTTGTTATTTTCTTTCTTCTTTTTATTTTTTTTTCTTTGAGGAATATTTATTCCCATTTATTATTATTATTATTATTATTATTCGTTCATTCATTCGACGGATAACAAATGAATTCGTTAATTTCTATGAATATTTTTCTTATTTTTTAGAAATATTTTTGATACTTTTCTTTGTTTTCCTAAGGAAACGGATTTTTCCATATTCTCCTTCTGCTTTGAGAATCGTTTCGATTTGTCTGAAAAATCCTAGAAAAAGGCAGACCGGATCTCGAAATTCGCAGCAGGACGTCTGACCACCGAAGCGCGTCGTCTAACAGGATTACCTTTGCACGATTGTACCAGCGTCAAGGAAATAGAGCGGTATTGTTACCATCCAGCAAAACTGTTGTTAGAACCTAAGCAAAAATTGGGATGGTGTTCCTATCGTGGTCCGTCTATAAGTATGTTAAATATTTTCTATACCAGACTTCTCTATGGCGAGACGGTGCAGCTGCCGTTTAAGAATTTCAGATGCACGCGTCGGTCAAAATGAAAACATCCAAGATGGAGACGATCCAAGACGGAGACGAAGAAGAAAAAAAAGAAGAAAAAGAAGAAAAAGAAGAAGAAGTCTCTTCCTTTTTCTTTATTTCCGTTATACCTTCTAGTTTTCTTCTCTTATTCATTCTTATTTATATAAATATTCTTATAAATATTTATATTCGTTAATAGTTTTATTTTATATTTATATTATAACCAATTGAACAGTGACTTTTTGCGTTATTGACATAATCTTTTGTTTCAAATATATAAACGTGTTTTAAACGCTTGATATATTCTACTTTTCATTGTTTATACTTTTTTCCGCATTTGTCTAATTTCTAACAAAAGCATAGATAACGTTATATGCAAAATCGGATCAACAATCAATCTCTAATAAATTAATTTCAAAATCGGTATCTGTTTCTTCGCAAAAGACGAACAATGTTTTTTAATAAAAATAAAAAATGTGAAATACCCATCGTACAAAAAAGAAAACGAAAAGAGAAAAAAAGAACCGTGGACAAAAACGTAAGTAAAAGAACAAAAAAAAGAAAAGGAACAAACTAATCACCTAATTTTGTCTCAACCATCACGGTACTCGTGGTAAACTCTTCACACAAAGGAAGACCAAAAATAATAGTTAAATTTTTCTCAACGTCTCGGGGGTAGGAGGTGGGGGTGGAGGAGGGGGTGGGGGGAGGGAGGGATCGATTTATCTTAGCTTTCGAAAAGACGAGTAACTTTCTTCGAGGAATAAGAGACGCGTTGATTTTCAACGCCCACGAGGAACCTCTTAAAAGGTACACGGGGTTTAAAGCGCGTCAAGCAGCATTTCGTGATAAAGCTGACGTGATTTTTCAAGTCTCTCATGGCGCGTCGATAGAGGGGTGATATCCGACATGCAAGACGAGCAACATATGCGCAAACGGACGAACGAGATAGACGGTGGTCTTCCTTTTTCCAAGATAGGAACGACCTAACACCCCATTTGTTCGAACCTCTCTCTCTCTCTCTTTCTTTCTTTCTTTCTCTCTGTCTCATTTATAACAAGGATTAAAAAGCCCTTTCGCCCTTTCACTAAAAGATAAAAATATATTCTTTCCAATCGCCACCTATTCCCTTTTATTACCTCAATATTTCAATTTTCTTCTTTTTTGTATTCGTATTTAACCCGAGGAAAGGATTTCTTATACATTGATTTAGGATAAATGAAAAAGATTGAGATGTGTTTAACAAAGAAAATAATCCATTAGCGAATTATTCTATTTTTATTAATTTATAAATATTTTAAATTTATTATTAAAAATAAAAATATTTTATATTATTTATATATATTATATTTATATATTATGAAAAAATAAATTTATTTATAAATATTATTAAATATATATTTATTATATTTAATTCTATTTTTATATAAAATAACAGAAAGATAAGGGACTAGCAATGAATAGAAGTAATTTTCATTGATCTCGTAAGGATAATCGGCAAAATGGCTAATAGAAATTTCTTTGTTGTAAGCATGATTAGACAATTTTCAGAACCATCGGTCATACGTTCAATTTTCCGAAAAAAAGAAAGGAAAGAAAGAAGAAGAAGAAGAAAAAGGGAGGGACGGAGGAAAATCTTTCGAACCTGTTTACCAGGTTCATTTCTATCCCCTCTCTTTCTGGATTTTCACGTTTTGCCGGACAAAATCGCTGCATGCGGTCCCGAGATGATCGTTCGACTAAAATACTGAGAGTTATTCTAAACGTGCTTCAAATGCAAAGGTTCTGGGTCGATTCACGGTTCGCTTATTTCAACGTTTGTTGTGCATACGCACATATGCATGTATTTTTGTGTGTGCATGTATTATTATATTATACGGCTCACGGTATCATTATGCAACGATTTCTCCTTCTGCGTCGTTGAAAACGTTGCTGAAGTAAAAACCGGTCGCCAAAAGAGACGGCAATCTTTGCCTCCAGCTAAATATATGCAACATTTTATTTGCCTTTCATTTAAAAGGGTGACAATATCCATCGACAGATTTCAACGATCTAACAAAAATGATCATCCGAAATGATATTATCATTTTTTCTTCTTTCTCTTTTTTTTTTTTTTTTTATCATTCCGTCTTGTTTTATTCGATTCGAAGTAGTTGTAAGGTGTAGGGGACAGTGTCGTTATTGATGAATTCTACACGTTAAAGGACGTAGATTAAAGCACGTGTTCTTTTTTTTTCTTCTAAATGTCTGAGAAAACATCCAGTTAGTCGAGTCAACGATTAATCAGTTGTCACACTCGGGTGTGACCAATATTTAATTTTCCATTTATTTTCTACGTACTACGGATACGGATACTTTCGTTATTGTCACTTTCGAATATCTTAACTCGAAGGGAATGAAAGGAAAAGGAAATGGATTTCTACAGGTTTTCGAAATATGTTTCTATAGCTAAGAAAATAATTATAAAAAATTAAACAAATACTACGAGGTGGGAAACAGATTAACGATTTTCGAAGAAAAAATTTAAGATAAATTTAGAGTATGAAAAAAGAATATATATATATATTTACATAAATATGTTAGAAGTATATCCGATCATTTTCCAATATTCCTATCTCAATATTCAACTTCATAAATTATTAGTTTATTATTTATGGCGCGTATGAGAAATTCGTAAATTTACATATCGAAATCGAATTCGATAGTATCTCACTCAGTTAAGAAACAAGACAACGACGTTGAACATTCGAGCACTCCACCCACGCGAACGAACGAACGAACGAACGAACGAACGAACCACCATCACCGAACAACAACGGCACCACCATAGTCGGCAGCCATCATTGGTGATTATCACGCGCCACCGCGGCTGTAAAGTCGTAAATAAAATCGAAAATCGTTGCTGCGTTGTGTTGCATTGCGTTGCGTTGCGTTGCGTTGAGTTTCGTTTCGTTATGTTGAGTTGTGCTGCGTTGGTTACCTTTTGGCTGGTCCAGTGTTAAAACAAAGGGCCAACGGTTTGTCGGTCTGCTCGACATATCTTTCATCTCTGTTTGCCGAAGCACCCTCATCTACCACGAGATAATCGGAAATAATTATTCGTTAGATAAATACGATCGCAGTCGTTGATAGCCGAGTTAAATTTATGATGGACCGGTGCCTCTTGCAAATGATGCTCGGACTGAATGAACGAACCCCTGGACTTGGCACACACCCGTCGTCGTTTACTATGTATCTTCTTTCTTCAAACTCATTCCTATCTCATTGCCCTTTTCAATAGGACCACCAAAACCTTACTTTGATACAACTCATCAATTTTGATAACATATTCTTCCACTCTCTCTCTCTCTTTCCCTCTCTTTCTTTTTCTCGACGATCGATACTAAAACCAATTATTTTCTTCTCATCTAGATTTTCATCAACAAACATTAATGGGAATCTGATTATACAAATTTATTGAATTCATTTAAAAGGATCCCTCCCACGAAATTGCGATATTATATATTAATTCCATTGGGATACAAAAAAACAAAAAGAAAAACCAATTTAAAATCAAATTACGTATATTATCGTTAATACCGAAAGATTTTGATTAATAATAATATAAAAAACAACAAAAAAATCTATCAATAATAACAATAATAATAATAATCAGTTTTATAGGCGACACGACACTGAATTTCTTTTTTTATTATATATGTGCATAACCGAAAGAACGCGTTCTTCGAACACGTAAAAGAAAATATTGTCGGCGTGGGTCGAATGTAAAAGGAAAGCAAGCAAGCAACCAACCAACCAAGCAACCAACCAACCAACCAACCAAGCAGGAGGACTGTTCCTCTTCTTCTCTTGGCAAGCTTCCCCGAGCACAGTGTATGACTGTAATCTTAGGCTATCTAACGTAGCGAACGTAGCGAGGTGATGATTTGCGACCTCCCTGCAGCGCCCTTGTAGAAAGATAAAGACAGAGAGAAGATACCCATAAGGTAAGGGAACGGGTAAGGAAGAGGGTGGTGACTCTGACTCGGACCTTTAGATTCAATTTCGCGGGGCGTCAGAGCGGCTGACACGACGTCCGCCCACCTTTTGTTAAAACTTGATGTACGACACGGGATCTTATGTTCCAACCCGTACCCCGTCTACCCCCTTACCCCAATGGTACCATTCTATTCCTCCTTTCGAACCTCAAAATCAAATTTCGTCTAACGCGATACATTCATTCCTTTAAAATCACATCTACCAATAATATTATTTCATTCCATTCGAAACTTAATTAATCCTGCAAAATGTTCTTTATTTTTCTTTTTTTTTTTTTTTTCTTTTTTTATTTTTCATCCTTCCTTTTATTATCAAATTCAACACAAATTCTGAAAGTATTTCTAACTCGATTTTAACTTCTTTATTGTTTTTCTTTTTTTATTCTTTTCTTCGAAACCTTCGGACCTACCCAATTCCAACGAATCCTTTTCTGAATTAAAAGAAAAAAAAATTAAAACGAAAGAAAAAAAGTAAAAAAGATTGAAAAGGTAAGTTCGGTTCTTTTTTTCTCTAACCCCTCCTCTACCTTCTCCCCCCACCCCAGAAGAGACGAAGACGATTCTTCTTTAAGCCGTTCCTACGTTTTTACATTCTCGACGAAATCCTCCTCGAGGTCTTTGTGCCAGTTTATTACGTTTCCCGGGCAAATGATGTCATTAGATATACTTAGGCGAGACTTTATAGTCGTCCTTTATGTTGCTTGAACGGCTCCCGGGTGAAACGAATTTAAGAAACTTATGGTTCAAGAAATCATCGTCGCGTCCTTCGGTATATACCGAAACATTTCGGTTTAGTTGCTGCTCCTTGGACAAAAAACGATTATGCAAAAGAGAACCACAACTATTCTCCCTTATTTTTTATTACTTCTTTATTAAAACCAAACCTTGAAGATAAACTTCTATTTTATTCGTCCTTTGACCAGATTTTTTTTATTACCCATATTATTACGACCTTTCGAACGATTAAATATTTTTATTCGCGACTGATAAAATTCGTCGCGTGTCAAAAGTTTATGTTATGCAAATGTAATAAGAAAAACAAATAAGAAAAAAAAAAAAACAAAAAGAAAATATTACGATCGATCGTTCGTTCGATATTTTTGTATTTAAGGTTATTAAAATTCTTGTTAAAAATTCGATTCGTTAATTCTCGATCATAATTGAATAAATTAAAAATATTATAACTTACGAAAAATGCCAGCTGAAATTCCCATTTGCGCTTTAAATTCACCGTCGAAGGAATATTATTTTCGCAGAAAACATAAGAATTTCTTTATAAAAATGGCTAGAAAAACACACTTCACGTACAGAGAGGTGGAAGGTTAAGTAAATTCTAATTATTTGAATAAATCCAGCACAAATTTCGAATTTATTCATTATTATAATTCGCTCACACACACAGCTTTGGCTGTGATACACAGAAAAGTGTTGAATACTTGCGGTCCAATGACACGTTCGGTTTTTCGCGATATATTTCATTCCGGATTTGACTTTACCGAAAATATTCGTCATATATTGATCGACAGAATATTTTCTACCATAGATAAAACTACATCTCTTCAAGTGAGATTATAAAATGAATTTGATATTAACAACGAGATCCGAAAAATGATTATTAAAAATGATCTATTTTGTAGATTCGCATGGATCATTGGATCGAAGCACTCTCGATCATTCTTCGTGGAACTTTGGACGAAAGAACCAAATTTGCTTATAAAGTATATCGAAACATTTGATTTCTTCCTTTTATAAAATATATTTGTCAATTATTAATAATAAATTAATGATCATTTCTCCGATAGGTTTACGATTTGTTAAAAACAAATAGATTAAAAAAGGAACAAATTTTTCCAATGATGAGAGGTTGTTTGATCGCTCATTCACCCGACGAAGATCCAGACGATGGTGTCAAAGTAAATATTACACCTTTACGAGAATTCGTAAGGGCGTCTAACTTTGGACATTTTTTTTGTCTACAGGACTTGATAGACCTGATGATTAAAAAACTCGACGTAGATCGTGACGGATACGTTTCTAGACAAGATTTTGGTACAGCAGTGAAAGAAAGAGGTGAAGCTCTTTTGGAATGCATGGGTCCAGTATTTCCATCGAGAAATGCACGACACTCATTTTTAACAACATTTACCGATCAAGTTGGACGAATTTAACGTTTAAAAATTACGAAAGAAACAACAATTTATTGGTTGAAAAATAATTTATTAGCAAAAATGAAAAGTAGAGAGATTTTTGTTAAGCTTCCTAAGAGGTACATACTCGAAGTATCTAAAAGTACATCATCTATTTTTCACGCCAATGAACCTTCAAACTTGCTCTAATCAGACAGAAGATATCCGCCTAAACGCTCCATTAAGTTTTCCAAGTCATCGGTCTAGCCTTCTAGCGAGTTTTAAAGATTTACAAAAGTAGATCGAGAAAGTAGCTACGTTTACCTACGTAAACAATCGTCAATGATGCATTATAATAGCATTTATTAGATACTTTACATCAACATTTAAAGATTTTCTATCATTTCTTTTATCGTCTTGTATATAAAAAGAAAAAAGAAGAAAAACTCTAAAATTATTTATCACGTAGCGTTTAAATTAATAACAAAATCAAAATACCGTGAATTAATTTTAAAACAAACAACAATTATTATCGATAATCCAGCTATTATTTTCTCACGAATCCTAACATTTGAAAGAGAACCAAGGATACAAATATTTCCTACCGACAAAAGTTCGAGCCATTCATCGAAAGAGTTTTAAAACCAGAAGTAAAGGATTTGAAGTAAACACGAAATTGAAGAAGAATCTAAAGAATAGTCGTCTAACACCGCGCACCGTTAGAAAGCCTTCCTCCTCCGGGTGTATTTCGATTCTGGGTTGGCGAAATCCTTAGGTTAAACGTGTTACGGAATAACATAATGAATGTTTGACGATCCGTTGAGGTTTGAACGAGCCCAATATGCGCACACGTATACGGGCATATGTGTATACACACATAAACACTTCTCAAGCAGCTATAACAACAAATTAAAGGGAGAAAATCTCTCGAAGCTTTCGTCGTGTAGCAACGACGGCCTCGAACACTATACTCGTTGTGTAGTACCGAACACACAACCGTAAATTCCACTTACAAGAGTTGGTAAGAAGATGCGTTTGCGTGGGTGGTTTGTGGAGAATGTATGAGTAGTATTTCTTCTATGTGGAAGTGTATTTATTCTCTCTCTCTGTTGCTTTCTTGCTTTCTTTCTTTCTTTCTTTCCGTCTGTCTGTGTTCGCCTCTTCACCAAGTCTTTTTTTAGGGGGTTGGAGGTGGAACGATATTGTGTAAAGAGTATAATAACGTGCGTATGAAAAGCGAAATCCTTTGTGGGTAGCCGACCGTGTCCTGAAAGGATCTGTCTGCGTGTGGGAGCAAGAGAGAGAGTAAGAGAGAGACGGGGAAAGAGAGCTGCGCGGAATGATCGTCCGAGAGTTAGGGCACCAGCTGAGAAAACATGCCCGTGGCGTGTCGACGATGAAACACCCTATCTACGCGACCCTTACTGACGTGTATATAATGTTCTCTTTTCGTACTTATATGTACCTTCCGAATATCTATCCATGTAAGAGGGGAGGCTTGAGAAATTCGGTTTACCAGAACATTTCATTATTTTATAGTACACGTATCTTCTCTTTTATTGTTTGTTTTTTTATTTATTTATCGACAACGAGATTCTTTACAAGCTTCCTCGTACTAAATGTCATTTTCTTATTAAAAGTCGATTCGTTTATGATGATTCCGAGTATCTCTCGATAGACGAATATTACGAAAGAATTTCGTAACGTGGGTATGTCAAATTTTTGTTTGTTTGTTGTTAAGGTCGATCCTGTGCACGTGATATAAAAAATAATATATTTATATTATATATATTTAAAAATTAAGAATATTTTTTTTTTATTAAGATCGATTCGATGACGTGACACAAAAAATATATATATATATATGTTATATATAATTGTTGATAGGTCGAATGGCATAATATGCGTAGATATATGTATATCTACATAAATTATAATCAGAGAACGTGTATATATATACAAGACTCGCTTCGGGTGAAGGAGGATAACCGTTGATTTGAACGGAACGCGATGATGAGACGCGAGCTCCGATTCGATTTGCGTGACCCACGCCCACGCATCAAAGGAACCCGACCGGCACGATTCGTCTTGTGTGGAACGATTACGAAAGTATCTTTTGCGAAAGATATTTATATTGATACAGATATATCCTGGCCAGTATGATAAATTCTCGATCATGATTCGTTTCGGAATGGATTACTCGAATAATCTAAAAAAATACTTTTCAAATTAGAATTAATCCCAATTTTTGTCATTGCGAATTTAACATTAATGTGAAAAATTTCAATAACACAAATCTAAAATATATAATATTATATATATATACACACACACACACACACACGTAATCTTCGAGTATGTACCTCTTGGAAGTTTAACAAGAAACTACTTTCATTTTTTCTATTATATTATTTTTCAACCAATGATTTTTTTCTCCTATATATATTATATTATATTATATTTATTCGAAAAGGTAAGATAGATATTTATTGGTAATAAATAATTGTTCCTTCCCCTCCCCTCCCAAAAAAAATAATAATACATATCGAATAATAATAATAATAATAATCATATAAAAATTATTAAAGGAGTGTAAATGGGAAAAGTATGATAAAAGGAGTAAGATATCAGAAACGAACCTTTAGCTCGATATCTTGAATAATTCAAGAAATATACATTACCTACACCTATATAAATATATATATATATACTCGTCGTGGATCGTGCGAGATCGTTTGATTTATTAAAGGAGAATATTGTTTACCGTGTCCCCGCCACGGACCTCGTGTAGTTTGCCTTTCGGAATCGCATCCATAAATACGAAGACGAGGACGAGGACGAAGACGACGACGACGACGACGACGACGAGGAGAACTCGTACGATGCTTTTCAAAGAGGAAAGGAATAAAGAGAGGAAGAAAATGGAAGAACGAGAGAAAGAAAGAGAGGGAGAGAGGGAGAGGGGTAAAAGAGGGCCAAGCTTGCACAATGTTTCGCGCGTGGAATGTTCAATGAAGCGTGCAGATGCGTTCCCTCTGCATTTCCCTTCTCATCCTCCTCACCGTCACCCACACTCTCACCCTTACCATCCACCCCCTCCTCCTTTCCATCTCTCTTTCACTCTCCTCTTTCACTCGGCTTTACTTCGCACGAGAAGAGGAACCCACGTGTTCCGCTAGTTAGAATCGAACAGAAATAAGATGAATAAGAAAGAGGAGGAGGAGGAGGAGGAGGAGGAGGAGGAGGAGGAGGAGGAGAAGAAGAAGGCAGCAGCAGCAGCAGCCAAGCAAGCAACAGCAGCAGCATGAGGTCACCCGTTCGAACACGACACCGTCTTGTCGAAACAGCGGGATCTGCTCTGACACGAGCCCTCTGGGACAAATGGATTCAGGAAGATCCCGCTAACGAATCCGCTGATTTATCGCGTTCCTAACTACGTTCCTTTTTCCTTGTCTTTTTTTCTTTCCTACTTTTCCTTCCTTTTTTTCTTCTTACTTTTTATCTAATCTTTTTTATTCTTCCCCAATTATTCCAACTTCCCAACGTTTCCTCCCCCTACGTTTCCTACCCCGTTCTCGTTCTCGTTTTATCTATCGACTTTTTAAACATCATCCTTTTTATTTCTCATATTCTTTTTACCGTAATACGAAACGCGATGGTTTCGTCTATGATGATTTTCCTTCTTTTTCCTTATTTCTATAACGACTCGTACAGTTTGTTAACTTTGTGGATTTAACGAGAACCCACCCACGTAGTCTAGTTCATTCTTTTTGCCATATCGAGAAGGAAGAAAAATTCTTATACTATGAACGTGATTTAAAGCGTTATATCACGACTGGCTGCACATGAAAATGAATCGATCATACGTGGGGGAACGAATTCAAAGAGAAAGGTTTGTTCTCCGGATTTAAATCGAAGTCGATAGTACTGGAGATCGTGTTCTGGGTTTGTAAATGTGATAGACAGAGAGAAAAAGAAATAAAGAGAGAAGAGAGAGAGAAATCAAAATGTACAATTTTTTCTCTTTCTTTTCTTTCTTATCTCTCTCTTTATTTTTCCTTTTCTTTCTTTCTCTTTCTTTCTCCTTCGTTCTTTCGTTCGCCCAACGCTGAAACTAAAGTTACGTTGCACACCGTGACGGACGGCCACATTAAATCAAGCAGCGGCTCTTCCAGCTGTTTGTTTCTTCGCAGAACAGATTCAATTTTCTCCCCGACGTCTCGCAAATCGGTGGATATAAGCAAACCTCACCCAAGACGCCTCGCGACGACTGACATAATGCCCGCCTTCTCCTGTCCTGGACCACAAACGGAGAGTGCCTTCCTTCGCTTCCTTCTTCTCTCCTCTGACCCCTCATCTTTTCAACTTTTCTCCTCTCTTTTTATTTCTTCGTCAATTTTTTTTAATCTTTTTCTTTTTCTTCCCCTCCCCCAATCCCCACCCTGCCAAAGGAAAGTTGGTCATTCGCAAATTAAGTCATTTGCCTTTAAGTTCGTCATGAAATGAGAGAAAGAGGAAAATAAAAATATTTAAAATAAAAAAAGGAAGAAATCAAACCCATGAAGATCTCGACGGTGAATTTAATTAAAGACATTTCACCATAATTGTTCATACGTTCATTTAAAATGATGACGGAGTGCAGGAGAGAGAGAGAGATAGAGATTGAGAAAAAATTTATTATACGAATGAAAAATAAATCATCAATCACTTTTAATGAATTTAATTGTATATTTTGTATACTCAAGATACTGCTACGTACGACAACAACAACAACAACAACAACAACACACGGTAAAAAGAGAATATTTTTCTCGTTAAATTGCATTCCTCGAAGTAAAGGAAATATAAAGTTCCTTTTTTTTATAAAACTCCATTAAGACTTTGCAATTCAATTAATCATTTTCCTTTCGTAAAAGTTATCCTTGTTCTTGAAAAAAAAAAAAAAGAAAAGGTAAGTTGTTTCATTCTTTTTTTCAACTTCGCCAAGTCAATTAATGAAGAGAGTAGAAAAGGATATTCGATTGGATGAAAAAGGGGAGAGAAAAATAAGAAGAAAAAAAAAACAAAAAAAAAAAAGAGTAAAGAAAAAACCAAGCAAGTTCCCTACTTCGAGAAAAGGGGAGAAACGCGTAAAGTTTCTTTTTTAATAAAATACTAAAAAGTTTTGATGATGAGGAGGAGAAAAAGACAGTCATAGTGTAATAGTAGTAGTAGTAATAATAATAGTTATAATAACGATTCTTTACAGAGAAAGAAACAGCCATAAACTATCTCCGAAGGTGTCGGGTTTGTCACGGTTTTATCCCGAGGGTTGAGTTTTCAAAATAGGATTATCGCGTCCCGTCCGATCTCCAGTTCTATTCCTTCGTTCTTTTTTTTTTGCTTCTTCTTCTCCTTCTTCTTTTCTATCCCCCCTTCCCCCCGCACCCCATTTTGAAATGAATCTGCGAAACGCGTAGCATCCATTTTTCCACGAACCTTCTAACGTCATCCACATCCGGTCATTTTTGTCCTAATTTTTTTCTCTATCCTAGCTCACGTAACTCAACTAGGCTCCCACCATTCATAGATATCAAGTGGTTTATCGATTTACAAAACGAAGAGGAGACTATTCACGCGAGAGCGTGCGATCGGTTGGTTCCCTCATCGAATGGGATTTTCTTCGAGAAAGGAAGAGAGAGAGAGAGAGAGTTAGAGAACCTTGCGGCCATTTCGCAGGAGCATTTGAATTTTTTTATATTTCCGTAGGAGGACAAACAGGAATGTTCCAAAGAAACGACTGTTTCGAAATCGATGCCACACCATCGATCTAAGTTACGTTGTATAATATTTCTAAAAGGATCACGAACAATAGTTACAGAGGACCCTTCGTATCGTATCGTATTTAATCGAGAGATTACCTATGATATTTCTTTACCCTAGTTTGGCTCGAATGAAAATCAAATTTCTTTACGCGATAAGACTCAGACGCAAAAAAAAAGAAAGGAAAATATATGATTTCTCTATAAAGGGAATTATTATTTTAAAACAAGTTGAAATTCCATTCTAAGTAATTCGAGTCTCCTCGCAAGATAAATCATATCCTGTCAGGATAAGTTTGGTTAAAAGGGGGGGAAACAACAGGATTTTGACGACGTAGGTCGACTGTCTCTGTCATGAGATTTCAAATACGGAGGGATTAGCATAATGAGGCGGATACGTTAAGAAAGGAAAAAAAAATGGAAACGAAGAAGAAAAACATTTTGACTAGGATAGAAGAAATGACGCGTCTGACCTTCTTTCCTTCGTCATCTTGAAATACGTTCTACCTTGATTTATGGTTTTAGGTTAAAAAGGATGGACGTCTTTTCTAGAAAGAGTTCTTAAAGTCATCCAGTAATCTTGGAATGAAGATAACTCTCTCTCTCTCTCTCTCTCACTCTTTCCTTCTCTTTCATCCTTTACTCAATCCCCGTTACCTTTTACACCAATAATGTACGAGATCTTAAAAGTTTCAAGATTCGATCGTAGATCTTGCTTTAATTCTTTTTTAAAAAAAATAAAATTTCCAACTTTACACCAACACCAATGATTATGATATACGATTATTACTTCGCTAACATATTTACCCAACCCTATTCGAAATAATGTTTTATCGCATAACCGTATACACGCATTATACTCTAAGTGACTATCTGTATTTCAAAATGAAAATATTTTGCATCTAACAAAAGCATTTTCTTTCTCTACAATATTATCTTCCCTCTAACATTATATTTTACAATATAGTAGATATTTCACGTGGTTATGTAAAACGTATATTTTTTTATTCCAAATATGGATATGTGTGCAATTAACTGTACAAAAGAGTGGAACAAATGAAACTTTGTTCTTTCTCGCTCTTTCTCTCTTTTTTTTTTCCACTTTTCCAGTGACAAAACGAATGACTCTAATTATTCCCAAGAGGATATTCTCGCTCGGAAGTCCGAATATTTCCTCGCGTAGAAAACCATCTGTGTTTTTGCCTCCGCTTCTGCTAATCCCGTCCTCGCTAACCCCTTTCTTTCTTTCTCTCCATATTTGTGCGCGCGCGCGCGCGCGCTATTCTCGCAATAAAATACAGCGAGAAACCGAGTTTATTTATCACGCTGACATGCGCCATTCCTCACGCTAAATACCAGAAGTACGTTCATTATTCCCGCTGTGTGTCCCTGCCGCAGCCCGGATCCGGAATGAAGCTGTGCTTCGTTCGCTCGAGCGTAACTAACACGATAATTACTGAAGAATCTTTAGATCGAAGATGAACGCCATGGATTCTCTCTCGTGATATTCTAAGATCCTAACATCAAATCGTTACCTTCTCCGACTATTCCACTTCCCATCGATTTAACCAGAAAAACGATCCTACCCGTTTTCAACTTTTCTTTTTTCGTGACAGATAATTAGAGGCTAAGATCGATTATACCTTTTACAACGTAATAGGATACATTTCAATATTAAAAAGTATTAACTATGCATTGAATTCGTAACTATTACAAAATAATTCATAATTATAGTTATTATTAAAAAATCTGTCATAATCAGAAGTACAACTTTGAAAATAAAAATCTAAGCAAATGTATTACCTCACCAACTATTGGGTTGGAAACTAAGCGAGTATGGTAACTTTAATAAAAATCTACAAGTCTCTTTGTATAAATAAATTATTAAAATAAATTTAAAATGTGCCAATTTTTCGGTGTGCCGATTTTTTCGGGTTTTCAACCCCAACACAATACAGAAGATTCGTGTAATACTAAATACATTTATTCGTAGACCTATACATATACTTATCGTAATATAATTAATTATTAACACGTGATAATATAGGAAATGACTATCCTTTCTTAAATAATAATATTCTATCTATCTATCTATCTATTTATTTCGTTTCATTCGTTCGAGAGTGTAGAAGAAAATAAGAAAAAAATTAAGAACGTGTATAGGAAACATTCAATTTTACTCGAATAATCATTTCCCTTCCTCCCCCCTGTAAATATATAGGTTTTCGTTAAAATAATCGCACTCGCTTAATTGCCAATCCAATATATATGGAAACAGATTGAGATATAAAAGAAACAAAGTGATCTACGTAAAAAAGCAAATGTCGTGTGAAAATGAGAAAACCGTTGAGTACTAGGGAGGAAACAGACCAGTTAGGCCGATTATTAATCCCTAGGAATTTCTCGTCAGTGGCTATTTATATTCCAGAGCCATTGTACTCGGTAGCAGGAAAGAGTGTAACTGAAGCAGAAATATTATTATAGTAGAAGTAATAGTAGCAGCAGTAGTAGTAGTAGTAGTAGTAGTATTATTAGTAGTAGTCTCCACCCCCTTCCCCTATGCTTTCTCACGAGAGAGTCTAATTGGTTTGACCCTACAGCTGACCATCATCATCATCATCATTATCATCGTCGTCGTGGTCGTCCTCCTCCTGCAGATGCAACCGTTTCGATCTCGGCATACAGCGTTACGACGGATGGAAGGATGACGACAATCGCACGAAAGCGTAATTTTTCACTTTAACGACCGATGACCACTACCAAAGAAAGAAAAGGAACAAGAAAGAAAGAAATAGGAGGACTACTGCCTCCTTCTTTATTCCAACTTTCTTTCTTTATTCGGTGGCGAGGAATGAATACGCGGGAGGGCACCCTTTGAATCCCTCCGCTCGAACCAACGGTCACACCTCCTACTTCTCGTCCTATCTTCCTTTTTTTTTTCTTTTTCACTCTTTCGTCCTTTCACTCGTTTGCCGCTCACTCGCTCGCGCCAACCATGGTGCTAATGATGCCAACGATTTGCATATCAATCGCAATTTAGGACCGGCCTCCGCGTCAAGTCCCCCCCCCCCGATCCTCACCCGACCCTCTCCTCTCCCCCCTTCCTGCCCTGTTGTTGTCCACCTTCTACGAAACCTTCTTACCTACCTACGAGACCGACCAATCTTCTTACTTTTATATTCAATCCTGTTAGATACCCCCCCCCACCTAACTTTTCTCCCTCATTCTATTTCGAATGAAATTTTTCTTTCGCAGACTTCACAGTCTTTTGGGAGTACCTCCTACCGCTAAAGTTTTCATCTAATGTAAGAACTTGTTCGTTCACGAATTCCGATTGAGAGATGGAAGAAACTATTTCGATTTAGGGATGTATAAGTTGTATATTTCTATGATTAGATATAGTTTGATATAAGATTGATCGTTTCGATCATTGAAATATTTTGGGAAATTGGTAAATTTATATTTGACGGAATTCGTTGGAAATATTATATTTGGATAAACAAAAATATGATTATGAAAGTATATCTCTGTGTAAGAGAAAAATCGGATAATATTAATTTTGGATTTAATTCGAATTTAACGCGATAGTTCACCTTTTTATTTTTTGTCTTTTCTTTCTCCTAAAACGCTAATCGTGTATAATAAGCCGGAGCTTGTAGGCTGACACGTGCAACGCGTTAAATATAGCGTCCGGTTTGCCCCTAAAAACTCATCCCTCTATCTGTACGTCACTCTGCAGGGTGCCACGAACTACGTCATTTATTTTCAAGTTCCTGCGAGATACGACGAACGAGAAGAACGTACAAACGAATGAACGAATGAACGAACGAATGTAAGAAGAATCGTTAGCATTGCATTATGTCGATGTCGTCACGCGTTTCAAATAAATATCTATCGATTGGACGATTGTAAAATAACCACCTCGAGGCAGACTTTAGAAAATGTTTTCTATATATTCACGGTTACACGATGATTTCAGCTTCGACATTAGAATTTTTCTCATCTTTAACATCGCGGAACTAACGCGCGTTTTGATGATTCACCGAAACAACTATTATATATTTTCGTAATAATTCTCATCTTTCTACGAGAGTTAATGTTTAAGGAAGTTTCTCTAATAGGAAATAAACGTGTCAAATAATAAAAATTTGTCGAGTCATTTGAATAATGATAATACAAATCTAACGGTAAGAAAAAGAGACGTACAGTATTTAACGAAAATTCTCTTATTTGTATTTCAGCAATAACGTTTGTTAACCCCTTTTCAACGAGAGATAAGTACTCGCAACAACTCACTGCTCATATATGAGCTTGTTATTAATAATTTCGTTTTAAAGTTTCACTTACGTAAATTGCGGCAGGTGATGTGCACGAATGTTCGCGTGATGCCTTCGAGGCGTCACGAACAAAATCTTCATTTTACAAATATTATTTTTTCTTCCTCTCTCTCTCTCTCTCGTTCTTTCTCGTTACGAACCTTTTGTCCACGCCTCCAAAAGATCGACAATAATATATTTCGCGCATCAATTGTACGTAATTAAAGCTAACGACAAATAATCTATTAATCATTTATCGATGACATCCTAATAATTATATTTCAAATATATTAAAGATCACATTTAAATATTTATAAATATATACAGACGGTCTCTGAGATTTTACAAGATGAATATTATAATTTAGTTGAAATCATGCTACTATATATCTAATAATCTATATTATTAATATGACAAATAATCTATTAATCATTTATCGATGACATCCTAATAATTATATTTCAAATATATTAAAGATCACACTTAAATATTTATAAATATATACAAAGATTTTACAAGATGAATATTATAATTTAGTTGAAATCATGCTGCTATATATACATCTCTCTCTCCCTCTTATTCTTTCTTGGGTGTTTCTCGAAAGAACCGAGGTTGGTTTTGCGTTAACTTTTGACCTCGACGAGGCAAGACCTCTTTGGCCGAGTTGATCGCACGGAAACGATCGATAATTATTATTACCGACGTCAGAAGCGTGTATATGTATACGCCTTACCGGATATCGAGGCCAGGAAGAAAAGTAGGAAGGGGGAGAAGATATCGGGAGAGACGAGAGGTCGATTAGCTCGATGGTAAAACTGGAGAAAGAAGAGAGTGAAATACGAAGGAAGGTAAGATGGTAAGAAATAAAATAAGAAATAAAGTAAGAAAGAAGAAAAGAGTAAGAAAGATGGATGCCAACACGAGCAAGCTTTACCCTCAACCGCGATTGGCCTCGCGCGAATTACATGATTACAATAAAGCCTTACTACATTACTCTTCATCGGGAGCTCGTTACTTAACGTTCATACCCTATTGCCGCGATTTCTGCCTAACAGGATATCAAAAATGATATAGCACTTCCTCGTGATCATCTACCATCGATTCCAATTAGATAAGGTTTCTTACACTTTTTGATATACCATAGAAAACTATATTATGATTATACGATACTTTGATATGACGTGATGAGAATATTGGATATTATTTTTCAATATCTCATCTAAGCAAAAGAAACAATGACTCTCTGTCTAACAAGAAAAATAGTTTACGTTTATTTATATTCGCGATTAATTCGTAGATTACTCCAAAAAAGAAGAAAAAAAAACAAAAGAAAGAAAACATTGTACGAATATATTTGTGTCTCGTTTTCTTTATCGTAAAATCCGTGAGAGTCGGTAAGAACTTTAACAACATATACCGTGCCCATTCACGTGGCACGCTCGATTTTTCGTGTAGTCAGGACAGGATGCGGTTTCCTGGGATTGCAGTTTGCTGCAATTACTCGCGCAGTCTACCCGGTAAGCCGAGGCGGGCCGACCCTCGACCTTTGGGCCCTCGTGGGTCCGCTGCCACGGAGGCTGCTGGTAATCACGTAGCCTACCGTACCGACCAGGAGAGAGTATTGAGATAAAAAAGAAAGGCAAAGAGAGAGAGAGAAGCTCGTGCGTGCTCACCCAACGGCCAGAGTGGAATGTGTAATTTTCTCGCAAGCTCGAAAATGATCGGTCCCTGGGATTGATACTGCATTCCAGGATATCCAAGAGGAGACTGCATATGCTCCAGGTGAATATCTTGTGAAATCTGGAAAATGACTCAATCTTTATACATCCGAAGGGAACAGTGATACGATAACTTATCAATCATAGTTATTAGAATGTCTTGTCGGTAAGAATGATCGATTATAATATCGAGACTCTGTAATATTATACTCTACAAGCATGAAAATCGAGTTATATGAAAATACGACGATAGGATTATTCGAGATATTTCCATGAGTTCAGTTTCGATATTCGAAGAATTTCATTCACCGTCGTATCTTTCTTCAACTTTGTATAATAACTCAGGTAGATAAGAGACGATGAAGAAGGCGGAGTTTTAACACGGTGATCGATCGAACTCTATCTATGATGTATAATGAAAGCTAAAATACAAATTCTCCAAGATTTTTGTACCTTTCTCTCGCTCAGTGTTTTAAATGATTTCTCTCACCTTCTCTTTTGTTTTTTGTTTTTTCATTTTTTCTTCTTCTTTTTCATTTTTTCTTCTTCTTCTTCTTATTTTCTCTTTTTTATTCTTCCTATCGGGTATGAATATTTCAACAAAAACAATTCCGGCAACGTTAACTTCCTCGTTCTAAGCCAGTAATAAATTTACTACTGTTAATCGCATTTGTATGATTCCTTTATTCTACGAACGTGAATTTCATTCGTAAACGAAAAAGCTGATATACGGGGTTCACTTCAGACCCGTTGTTGCATAGTTCGCATTCCTTCAGAATGCTAAAGTTGGAATACAATATCAACTATTCGTAACTAATATCGAAATGCAACAAGAGAGGAATTTTCAGAGTTCATGCTTGTCGAGCACTTTTACGAATCATCTCTTTCTCCCTTTCTCTCTCTCTCTCTCTCTCTCTTTCTATCTCTCTTCTATACTTTCTTATACAATCATATAAGAAATTTTTCTTTCACGTGGATCCAAGAGGAATTGATTGAATATAGAATGACATTTGACAAGAGGCCAAAACGTGTCCCGAGGAAAAAATGCGTAATCTAAGGTCTTAGAAAAAATATGATGGCTCGTAGAGTTCTTCCAATGTAAAACATGAAAGAAAGAAAGTAAGCTAAAGGGGGTTTTCAACGTTCACTCAAAAACGTTCTACAATAATAGTTATTTATGAAATAGTCGAATGGACAATATCTTCGATGCGGAACAGTGCTCAATATAGCGGAAAAAAGGGATGCGGCATAGAAAAACGAATCGTTAGACTAGTCGTCTCTCTTCTTCCGAAAGAAATACTCGTCGTGGATCGCTAGAGTAAAGAAAAAAAAAAAAGAAAAAAAAAGAAAATAAAAGGAAAGAAAATATAAGATGAAAATTGCAAACATATAGTCTCCTCGACAATTCGAGTGCCACGGGTTATTACCTGAAAAGTTTTCTAATTCGAAGAAGCACGACCAGCTGCCGAAATGATGAATAATGGAATCGTAATTTCTAATCCAAACACAGACGGTGGACTTCCCCCTTACAGAATATAGCAACGATATTAATGGATACTAAATAATAATAATAATAGTGATACTTTAACTCTAAGTTACGAATATTCGACAATGGCATCGAAAAAGTATAAGTAAAGATTCAACAACGATCAAAACTCGTTCGTTTTTCTTGACCAAATGATCATTAAAATCAAATTGGAAAGCGTTCGACTTCCTTGAAATTCCGAATAACTATAAAAGTCTGAGTAATACCGAGTGTTAATTTTTTCGAAAGCTACTTAACGTTTACTCGTTTTAAAATAAGACCGAATTTTACATTGTCACAGTATCTAATGGTTGAAAAACAAAAGAGCTGGCCCAACCCAAAGGGCAAACTAATTAAAAAAAAAACTAAATTCCTTTAGATCCAACGCGGTACACCAAATGCAGTATCGCAACGTATCGATCGCGTGGATCATCGGATAATTTTAGTCCACTGGAAATGATGATCGAATTGATTACAACGTAAAGCTAATTTATTAAACGCGTAAATACCAGTGAGAAATATTTGAAAACCACGGAAGGCCCTTTCCTCCTCCTCCTCCTCCTCCTCCTACCTCCTACTGCTTGTGGTTCTATAAATTATTCGATAAATTATAGTACTCGTTCGGTAGACGAGAGTCGACTGCAAAATAATTTCCGAAGGTTCGATGAGGACCTTCTCTCTCTCTCTCCTTCTTTCTCTCTCTCTCTTATTCTCTCTCTTTCTCTCTCTTTTTGCGAATTACTCGGAGAAATTGCGCTTACGTGAACGTTAAAGCGTGCTCTTTAAAGCGAACGCTACTTACCCAATAATAAATGTACTTAATTGTACGTGGGCCACGTCATTACGGTAATAACCTTCGTCGCGAACGCGTTTACGGAAGAGAAATAGTAAAAGCAAGCCTACGGCACCACGGCGTGGTAGTATCCGGTATTTTAAAATTAATTTTCGACCTCGGAATTGCGATACACCGTATACAGCTTCCACTGGTATATCCCTGTAATACGTCTTGATGCCTTCCTCCTCCTCGTGTTTTCAAGTAAAAGTATATACCGTGGAATAAAAGAAAGAAAAAACGATAAAAAAAAAAGAAAGAAAATAAAGAAGAAAAGAGAGTAACAATTACCTTTTACGAAATTAAACTCTTTAAGTATAAATATTGAAAGAAGAGAAGAACGGAGAAAAATATTTAATTGAAAATCCTAAACTATCATTATACGATGATCATAACATTAGAACAATCATAATTATCATATATTATTTCGTTATTGATTGAAGTAGAAGTAGAAGTAGAAGAAGAAGAAGAAGAAGAAGAAGGATAAGAAGAATAAGAAAAAGAAATAAAGAATATGTCCTCCTGGTTTTGTTCGAGGATGATCAAAGATCACTCGACGACGTGGATCATGATTCGATCTCTTATGAAGAGAGATCATCTAGTCTCGTTCTCGTCGGGATGCAGTTCGAGGTCAGACCCGTTGCAATAACGCCCCGAAGCAACAATAACAGCCGTATCATCTCGACGCTCCCATTACACCATTATAAATCATGCCCTCTTCTTATTTTCCTGATCCTCGGCTGCTTCATAACCTTCTCTCCAACCCTTCTTTTTCTCTTTCTCTTTCCCTCTTACATTCTCTCATACATTCTATCTTCCATTCTCTCTTTTTCTTTCGATCTCGCTTACTTGCCTGTCCGAACGTACTTGACGTGGGGAGTCAATGGGTCAACCGAGCACCAGGTGAAACGTTCGAAAATCAAAAGTACGCCGAGCCGAGAGATCCAAACCGATCGATGCACGATCTTCGATACATCGATTTTTTCCTCAGAGTATTTCTTATTTTACTTTTTTCTTTTACCTTCTGAATTAAGGTTGCTCGTTCGATTCTCTCTCCTTCCTTCCTTCCTTCCTTTATTTATTTCTTTCTTCTTTCTTTATTCGGTGCGTCCTGGTTTATTCTCTTCAATTCAATGATATGGTAATCGATGCTTTCTTTATTGAGTTTCACCGTGATATACGAAACTCATTATAATTCAACATTATATTATTATTTAGAATATTTTTATTTGATCATTTTTTGTAATTACGTTCAATCGTAAAAGATAATTTATTAAAGTAACAGAATATATTCCATCAAATTTGTATAATCATTTATTTAATATTCCTTCAAAATATGTGTGTCCTAGGAAACATAAATTGCATCCATGCCCGACCGGTTGCATGTCGCAGGCGTAAAATAGTTCAGATCATTCTTCCATTTTCTATTACACGTGGGGTGTCCAAATTTTGAATATTCCTGGGCTAAATTGAAAGAAGACCGGTTGTTTTAGGCAGCACATAAAATATACTAACGCTATCGATAGCTGATGAGCAAGAAAATGTAGATTATATAAGTAATGTTAACTTTATTAATTCATAAATTGTTGATTATAAAAATAAAAGAAAAGACAGCAACATGATTATGAAATCTCTCATTACCAAAGAACGTATTTAATTCGTTAATTAATCGTTTATAAATGAATAGCATATTCAAAAATTATATTTGTAATATTTGTAAATAGTATTTTTAATCGCAATTTCATTAAATTTGTAAATTTATGACTTCTTTTTTTTGGGACAAGCCTGTTCTATTATATTAGAGAATTAATTGTCTGAAATATAATTAAAAATTAATATAATAATCGTTACTATTATAACCAATCAAGATAGTCTGAATAATTACAAGTTAAACGATCATCAAATTTTTTCAAAACGATCATTAATGATTGATAAGTCTCGATTAAATGAAAAAACATAAAACAAAAAATAATAGAAGCCTAGAGAACGTTTATAATGAAAGCTTTTAACGAAGTCGTCAATATACCCGTCACGTGGGTACCACCAAAAATTAGTGGCCGTTAAATTTTAATTAAGATTTTCTAATCCGAGGAACGATCTTGCGGATAATTACGAAGAAACCTTAATAATCCTGGCACGCTTGATGTTCGCGCAAAAAGATTTCTCTTATGTTAGCTTGCATCGTACGCGAGGGTGTGACGACGATATATACACTGTGTCCCGTAAAATTCCAATCATCATAAAGCGTCTGGCCAGTGTCTGGTTCGTTCGTTCGATCGAACGCACCACCACCACCACCACCACCACCACCACCACCTTCCTTCCTTCCTTCCTTTCTACACTTTTTAAACGTACTTTTCGTGCACACGAACTTAAATCAATTTAACGTTCTTTGCCTTCAACGGCGGATCAATTCACGGCTCTTTCTTTTTCATTTTTATTTTTATTTTTATTTTTATCTCTTTTCAGTTTCGTTACTTTTTCTTTTTTTCCGTTTCAATTTTATCCTCTTACGAGCATGAGCTCCCTGTTTAAGTGCGAAGAATTACCACTTTTGTACCTACCTCGCGTTGCGTGCCGAATTAGAGACTCGTAATTTTGTTCAACATCAAAGATTATCGGTAACCCGATATACGTCGTTAATTAAAATTTTTCTATTAGCCGTGATTAAAGGCCTTGGCGCTTTAGATTAATCATCATTTCAAACCGATCGTTATGATATTACGTTTAATGAAATTTGTATTATGAATCTTTTAGAAAAATGAATCATACATTTCTACGTTTAATTAATTACGGGAGATAAAGTCGTTTATTATCTATACTATGACGATAAATTTTCGAAATTTTACTTCAAATTTCTTCTCTATAACGTATCACGATGCGATTATACGAGATGTATCGGTGAATCTACTAAAGGGGGGGTTGCTCGAGCTCACCGAGATGTAATTTTATAACACGCGAAAAATAAGAAAGCAACATGTCGGAATCGTGATGGTGTCGCGTTTCACGAAGCTGAAAAAAATGCGGAAATGTTAAAAGCGTGCCGCTCAATGTAATTCGAGTACCGCTAATCCTTTCCTCTTTATTTCTTCCTATCTTTCTCTCTCTCTTTCTTTCTTTATTTATTTCTCTCTTACGTATGCATATTTGACGAACGAACGAACGAACGAACGTTTCATTTTAATGACACTCGAAAGCACTGCGAAAATATTGTTTTCTAACGAATCGTTGTTAATAATTTTATCTTTTAAATTACCGATTGTTAACGGTACTAATTTATTAACACTCTTTTGCAAAATTCCTGTAAGAAATTGCAATATTCCGTTGATAATATAATATTTAACGCGCATGCATATACGTGTTTACGAATATTATAAAATGTTTGAACACGTGAAAATCGGAGAACTGTATCTCGTAATTAATTTTGACAAAATAACGAATACAAACAACATTCGAACAACAATTTCAACGTAAAACGTAAAACAAATGATTTACTAAATTAATTAAATCATAGTACACGAAAATGCGACAACCGAGTTGTTTCCAAGTTCCATTAAAAGACATTAATAACGATGTATTTAATTTTAATTATATTTCATAATCAATGCTTTTAGTCATTTATACTGTATTACGTAATACTTCAGAATACTTCGTCACGAGATTTTACGAATATTAAAATAAATTAAACAAACAAGTTACAAAATAAAACAAAATATCCATCGTTCTGATTCTCTCTGGCTCATTAAAACATACATAAAAAAGAAAAAAAAAAAGAAAAGAGAAAGAAAACTGAATATTACCGAATCAATATTCAAAATTATTCGAATATCCTTGTACTAAGAAAGAAAAGAAAAATTGTGAAAAGAGAAAAAATATATCGTATATGAAATCGTGCCCTTTTCTTCGAGATGAAGAACGTCCAGGTCATGAGCCCTCGGGTATATTTCTTGGAATTGCATAAGTATTGCGTACAGAGAAAGAGAGACAGAGAGAAAGTATGTGTGTGTGTGTATGAAAGAGAGAGAGAGAGAGAGAGAGAGAGAAAGAAAGAAATAAAGACTCGCGTGGGTAGCTGAGAATTGCAGGAGGTGGTTGGACCGAGAGTACGTAGAGGTCTTTTCTCTTCCTCTTCCTCTGAATCCTCTCCCTCTCTTTACCACCATAGCCAAGTTCGTGCACGTGGTTGCACGAAGGCAAACTGAGGTCAGGCAGGTGCGTCTGTTGGGGTCACGCTACGAACCTGCACTGTCACGGCTCACGCATCTCGCGTGTCCGAGTGTACTCAGCGCTTTTACGCGTTTACGCCCCTCCACACACCCCCACCACTACTCCCACTCTCTCTCTCTCTTTCTATACCACCACCATAAAGCGAGATTTACCTTGCAATGGCTAATGAGATTCCGTTTACACCGCAGCTCGTTCGCATTCCTCTTTTGCAATCACCATTTTTTACCTTTACCAACTTTGCAAGCCAATGCGAGTCGATAAAGAAAGTGTTCCTTTTCAGTAGGAATTCTCCCCTTCTTTTCTTTCCATTTTTTTTTCCGTTCGTTTTTACTTACGTATATTACACTTTGAAAATTGTTCTCCTAATTATATTTGCTTCTTGTGTTAATATCATTTTATCTCAGGACTCTGTACCATTTATAAAAAAGATTAACGATAATTTTGATAATTCTACGGAAAAGAAAAAAAAAAACCAGAAAATCGGTGTAGATTTTATCGAACAGGTTTAGACCCTGCGAAATGCAGGCTCGATCGTCGGGTGGTCTGCTTATAGGAGCTTAGTTCATTTTCTGATTGAAATTTGATTATACTTTCACGTTTGAAATATACCACGAATATTATTATAATGCAACTGTATGAATGACCAGAAAAGCGTTATGTGATTTCGAAAGATTATTCATTGATTTTTTTTTTTTTTTATTCAACGTTTCATTGCGTTGCGTAGGTACGTTAATTAAAAATCGATCGATTATATGCTAATGAAAATTTTCTATGAGAAAGTTTAGATAATGAATATCAAGTGATATCGTACACGAGTGTGTTCACTGTAAACTAGTAAATGTCCAGTTTAACTACGATAGACGGCTCACTTATGGCCCAAGGCAACCAACACCGTGAATCGGATCTTTAATGCCGACGCTGTTAGTCATGAGCTCGTGATCTACAAGTTTCACTTCCTCGTTCCCACACCGTCCAAGAAATCTCGTTGCGCGTTATACCACGGACTTCGATTAATCGATCTCAACTGCCTCCGTTTCAATCCCCCTCTCTCCTCACCTCCCGTTCGATTTGCCGCCGTGAGAAACGCCGTGAAAAATCGTTTATGCTTCGAATTAACTCCTACCACCAATCGAGTTTCTTCGAATTCCTCAAATTCTTTTCTTACCATTAGATTTTTAATTCTTCCATTTTGTTTCTTTTTTTCTTTTTTAGCAAAATAATCTCGAATAGACGCAAAACTTAAGGGATTCATGAAGGAAGTTGTTGTTGTTCTTGTTCTTCTTTGCCGAACAACTGGACCCAACGTATGTTCGCTTAATCATTGGGTCTTTCTCTCTCTCTCTCTCTCTTACTCTTGGCTATATGAAAAATAAAAAAATAGATGCATCCCTTTTTTCAAAGGAAGTCGGATGGTTACAGCCTCCCGTTTTATAGCCGCGAGTCGAGAATTAAATTAATATTAATCTAGAGCACAGAGAGCCATCAAAATTCACGGTTGCAAGGGCTGCAATCTGCATAATTTCAGATTTCACAACGGCCCACTTTTTCGCCATACGCCCTTTTTCTTCTTCCGAAGGGAACAACAACCACTCGTGATGCTTAAGAAACAGATATCGTATTTTTTCTTTCTTTCTTTCTTTCTTTTTTTTTTCTTTTCTTTTTCTTTTCTTTTTATCTAACCTTGTTATCTAAATACGAATTTAGAATACGCTCGAATACATTTCTACATCTTTAAGTATAATCAAAATGATATTTCAAACGCACCCATCCTATAATTTTGCTTGGATAAATATTGAATATTTAAATGAAACGAAAAACAAATATCTAAACTCACGAATTCTTCCAACAGGTATGTTCAGAAAAATTAGTCGTAAATTTAACACTAAACTTACCAGTGCACGATATACTTATTCCAATCGTGAGTGGTCAAATGATCGTTTTAAAAAATAACACATATATTAACATAAAATGAGATTTTAACCAATTGAATAACGAAGAATATATCTTCTCACATTTAGAAATGAATAATGTGCAACACATTTCACTACATTTTTTATTCGACAAATTACAACATTGTTATAAATTGCAGGACCCAGTCATTTGACCGCGTGATAGATTTAATGTTAAAAATAAAATAAAATTAAAAAAACATTTCCTTTTCTGTTCGAACGATTACCGATGAAAGAAGAAAATCGGGATGAATTCGAATCCATTGGAATAAAACGAGATAGGAGAAAATTGCGATTATCACGGGTGTAGCCACGAGCGTGCCACCCGTGACAATTGACTTACTTAATAACGAATGATTTTTTTTTGCTTTTTATAAAAACGTTTGAAACGGAATCACGGGTTTGGTACGGTGATCGAATAAGAACGAACGAATAAAATTTCTCTTAACAATGGGATCGCGGATTAATTCTCCCACGGTGGGGGCGCACGAGGTCCGTGAAAATCGCTCCGTTCGACGCTAACTAATCGATTTTGAAGACTCGCTGATGTTGAAAGAAGAATGAAGCCTTGGTGGTCCTGCCACGTCCGTCATGGTTCGCCGAGGACGAACGAGGAGGACCTCTCTGCTTTCTTCTTCTTCATCTTAGTCTTCTTCTTCCTACCCTTCCCCCTTCGCGTGGAAAAAAATTCCAATTGTTTTTCAACGATACATACATTCAACGATATCTCTGCTGTCTATCTCGATTGGATTCGATTCGCGAAAGGAAAAACAAAACCAAAAAAAAAAGAAACAGCGTATTTTTACTATCAATCGTTATTTCAATGCGATTAACATTTAAGATATTTGATAGAAAAATTGTCCGTAATTTCTAAACATATCTAATCGAATATTACAGAATAATCTCTAGTAACGTCACTTTTAAATCGTATCACGCAATTACGAATAATTTGAAGAGGAACATTTTGATTTATACGAACTATAAAGATCTATCGGTGGAAATATTTGTAAATAATATTTTTTTGTTGAAATATTCAACGTATATATAAGATTCGATGAATGTAAAAAGCTACCACACAGATTAGATTAATGAAAGAAAGATAAATTTCTCCTAGGTAATAAATCCATATGCAAAATATAATTTCGAGTTATTACGATAGGCAAACTCAGCTACCGATGGTATTTACTCTCGTCCAGCTAGTTAGGCCTATTGGCATTTACACCTGCGCCCCATCCTTCTTCGTTTTCCGCTAAGGAACACGCGCCCGCAATTCATTCTTACCTGATACTTCGATACTTCGTTTAGCTTCTAAATCGAGTTAGTTCTCCTTCCTTTACTTTATCGTAGACCGTATCGGTATTAATTTATCGCCTTCTTCTACCCGCAGAGACTTGCATTAGAAAACGAGAAATCTCTCCTTGAATGTACATACTACTAATCACGGGGAAAGCCAAATGCGTTAAATGATCGATTAAATAACAACGAGAGATTTAGTTTCTTCTTCTTCTTCTTCTTCTTCTTCTTCTTCTTCAAAAACGTTTCCTGATTTTCTACCAAAAAAGAATCTTATTTTCTCTCATCTATTTTTCTCATTTTTAACACGAGATAATAACAATTCTAATTAACGTTTACTTTTCAAATATTATCTACAAACTTAATTGAGTTACCTACGTTTTAACGTATGAGAGAGATCATTTGAAACTGATATCTCACGTCGTTAACAAAGAAAAAGAGAAGAAAAAAAGAGAGATGAATTTAAATCTACGATAAAGTAAAGCAGATAAAAAAACAAACAAACATTTAAACATTAGGGACGATCTTTAGAAATTATTCGATTTGATAAGAGATAATTTCTGATCTCGTTTGATAATAAAAAAAAACAAAAGAAAAAAAGTAGTATATAGAAAAAATAAAAAATACAGAAAGAACGATTGGACGATTGCACTTTATATCGTAGCTCGATACTCCTACGTTTATTATATCAACGTTCTATCGTGTGTTCCACGGTTCATAAAATTGCATACACGAGCAGGCCAGTTATGTATTAGAAAGGAGCAACAAGCTAGCTAACCAACAAGCCAGGTCTTTTCGTGATGCATCAACCCGTTGCTTGGCTCTTCGGATGTTACTGATGCTGATGCTGCTGCTGCTGTTGCTCCTGCTGCTGCTGCTGTTGCTCCTGCTGCTGCAGCTACGCTGGACCATTGCTGCTGCCCACTCGTTTTCTCGTTCATGTTCAGAGAACCGAGTCCGTGAGTATACATTTGTGAAAAGTTCGAGCCGTCTGACGATTGCATTCCGCGTGAAACGTTTCTACTCTCAACGTAGATAAAATTTCTCTCTCTCTCTATATCTCTTTCTATCTTTTATATTTTATTTTTTTATTTCTTTGTTTTTTTTTTTGTTTTTTACATTCATTCTCATCCACTTTATATACGTTTCGCGAACATTCGAGACAATTCCCATTTTGTTTCGCGAGAGTTAATTTGAGAGTACCTACGAGAAAGTTTAAACCATTCGTTTCGTTTCATCTGTTATATTAATTTTAAAACATATATTGAACACTTTTTGATACGACGAAAGTTATATATTTATTTAATAAAAATAATAAAAAAGATAAATATTTAATAATCTTATTATATTCTCTCTATTAGAAAAAAAATCAATTGTTTTTGTAGATCCGAAATTGAAACGGTAATATTATTACAACCTTTTTTTTTTTTTTTTTTAAATTTTCATTCAAACGTCGTACGAAATAACGAAAAGTCTATAAAAATCATTGCATTACGATTATGAAAGATGAAAAAGAAAAAGACAAAAAAATGCAACGCGATGAAAAAGAAGAAGGGACGATAAATAAAAATTCTGCCAAGGGACGAAATCATATCGCTGAGAAGAAGTTTACGAGAGGATATAAACCCAGTGATGGTAATTAAAAATCATATTTATATGTATAACGAAGAAAAATAATAAAATTTAAACGAAAATACCGGGTGCTCCGGGGAGAAGCAGCTGTAAACGAATCGTAAAGAAATCGACTCTTGAATATGGTTGAACCGTAATCGAAACTAGATTTCGATCTTCCCCTACTCTCTTTCACTCGATATTTTTTGTTTGTTTTGCCAACTCAACAGTGAATTCCAACTCGCGACCGTAAACGTTCATCGAGAGAAGAATCCCCCGGGAATTTGGGTGTAATTTTCGAAGGATAGCTCTCGTACCTTCGAAATATCACAGCGTGAACTCGTTCTCGCTCTACAGAAAGGGCCTACCCTTTTCTTTTTCTTCTTTGTTTTTTCTCTGTTTTCGTTTTTTTCTTTTTTATTCTTTTTTAATACAAATCCCTTCGCGAGAACGAACATAATCCGAGGAATTCATCGCACGTGAATTTTAACGCCAACAACTATACCCCTTTCCGCCATTTTGTTACCGGCCTTCAAAATGAAAATACCGATTGCGTTTTGTAATGTTTTACGTGAGGATCCTTTTCTGTATACCTGTTTACGTATAATACACGTGGTACGTGTTGTATGCTTTCGTTTCTTTTTTTTCTTTTTTTTTTCCTTGTTAGCAACGTAAGCGTGGCATAATGATTCGTAAATTGTACGACGACGAGCTCGATCTTCTTCTTCTTCTTCTTCTTCTCCTTCTTCTTCTTCTTCTTCTTCCTTGACCATATCGATTCACTCGAAACGAAGCCACGCGACGGGATTCGAGTATAATCGTATGAATAAAATTTCACTCTTTATCTTTTTTTTTATTTTCTCTTTTTTGCATTTGTTTTACTTATTTCTTTTTTCTTCTTCAAACAGTTAGCACGCGAAATAATTTCGTATCACCATATTCCTTACCTCTTTCGGATTAATGAATTTCATTGCACTGGCTGCCCTACCAATCGTTTATGGTTTAAATCGAAGTATCGAAGAAATAATAAACTACGTATCGGCGAGGTTCGTTAATTAACCTCGATCGAATTCGACGGTTAAATACGAGTCAAGTACACGTACGCAAGTATTGTAAATAAATGATATAATCTTTATTAATTTTATCATGTCGCCTTTTTACACTTTTACGACGAAGAAAACAAATTAAATCCAACACGTGTATTGTAAGTTTCATAAATTTATATTGTTGATAATACCAATAATTATCGATCGTACAATTAGATTACGTATGTCACGCCTAAGAAAAAAAGAAAAAAAAAGAAAAGAAAAAAAACTCGTTTAATTACAATACCGTTGAAAAACTCGTGACGCGAGTTTTGCGAATGAAATTGGTGAGAAAAATTCGGAGTGTATATATATATATATATACATATAAAAATGGAGCAAATTATAGCCGGTTGGAAGTGGAACGATTAGAGAGGACCGATAAGGCTATGCCCAAATTAGGATTCTCGCGGTGGGCATCGTTCGCTCAAGGAATTACGAAAGTGACTGTAAGAAACCATGGTAAAAAGTATCTCGTTAATTTGCTTGGCTGTTCGGTAAGTAAAAGGGCGAATGGAAAGAGAAAAGGTAAGAAGAATTCTTGATCATGGTTGTCATTGTCGTTGTCGAAAGGACAAGACTTTCTATGGGGGTTTCGATTCGATATGCGAAAAAGGTGATACGACTTTTGCTACATCGCAGATAGAGAAAAAAGAAAAGAAAAGAAAAGAAAAGGAAAGGAAAGGAAGAAAAAAAGAAGAAAAAATAAAAAGAGAGAAAGAGGAAGAAGAGTCGAGCGTGAAAGTTCCTCGCCTTGCTTGCGCGCTGATTATCCAATTACGTCGATTTCAACGAGACAAACGAGCCCCTTCGGAGTAGAGCTTGCCAGATGTCACGGGATTACGTTCGCGATCGGTTCAACCAGGCGGCGAAACTTTGAAGCGAGTAAACCAATCGGAATATCGTGTCACGCACGCGCTCCTTCTTCCTTCGCGTGAGCGCCGTTGAAATAACGATCGATTTTCGCTATCCTTTTCCTTCATTTTTATCTTTTTTACTTTTTTTCTTTTTTTCTTCTTCCTTTTCTTCTTGTTGTATCTCATTTGTTGTAACCATTTCTTGCGTGTTACCTGCGAGAAACGTAGTTTTGCTAAGTGGTCCTGTTAAAATGCTAAAAGGAGAGAACAAAGGCGATTGCTTTCTTCTATAAAATACTTTTTAACGGAATGAAGGAATGAAAGAAGGAAAAAGAGAGAGAGAGAAAGAGAGAAAGTGAATTTAATTGGATGTTCTTAAAACTTTTCGATCGTATTATCCGTGTATCACTCGGTTGAAGAAATAATTGAAATATTTCATTCTCCGTGGCACGCGCTGCTTGCTATTCGACACGCGAATTTCTATCGAATGAATGATCGAATGAATCTTTAACGTTAGATTTAATAACGATTGATAATCAATATTCTAAACTTTATCTATACGATTTGTCTCGTAATAACGTTAGATCTTTTTTTTTTTAGATTAATCTCGAGTATAAATAATATAAAACTCATCGAATCGATAAATATCTCGAATCTAACATTTTATAAGCTCGATATTAATCTAAGATTGTAAGAAATATTACATTCGTAGGACGATTCTGACTTATCTCTGTGTTTTAACAAATAACCGTTCGATTCGATTCGAGAGATATAGAAAAATTCAATGTTTTATCTCACGTCTGTGTGTTGAAATTCGAAAGGTAACGTCGACGTTGGAAGAAACGTTGGATTTACTCGTCGACTTTTATCTTTCATCTTCTTTGTAATAACTCAGACGTCAGGTTGTCTTCATTCCTAAAGTATAAAAATTCTAAGAGTTTGAATGAAAGTAGTTGAAAGAATAAAACGAAAAGAAAGAAAAAATATAAAAAAAAAAGGATAATAATAAAAGAAAAGAAATGAAAGGAAAGATAGATTGGTAGAAGGTGGCGTGCGAATAGGTAGTCGAGAAATAATTTTTGGAGTCTGGGTCCTGGTACCGAAGGATAACACGATTCACAAATTAACCCGGCACCTCTCGCGTGATTTCGACGTTAGCTTTAATGGTCGATGAGTCACGCGATGGGAGACACACACACGGAAAGTGCCACTACGGTGCTTTATAATCCCACGTCTTAATTCGCATTCTGCAAATTATCACTTTAGCCGTTGAATATCATCTCGCGGACAATGCTTGGATCTCTTTTAAAACCCTTATTTTATTTATTTTCTTTCTTTGTTTCTTTCTTTTTTTTTTTTTTCGTTCTCTCTTCTCTTCGCGAATATTTTCTTTACCCTCGGTCAGAGTACCTAAACGTTAAATAAGTGCTTCCCCTAATTGAATTTAACTGAAAAGTATAATACCTAAAGTGTTACACGAGATACTTCATTAAAATAATAAGTACGATAAGAAAAATAAGAAAATTGATGTATCGTTAACGCGTTATAATGAAACAAAATTTGAACCAAAATATATTATAAAAAGAAAAAAAAAAGATAAATTTCTCGCGCGATATATATGAAGATGTCGGATGAACTGGAAAAAGAAATTATTATTATATTACATTTAGAAATCGTTAGGTGATCGATAATATTAGTATACGCCTTGAGGAACAGGTTTGTGTTCGTCGATCTTCTAAAATCAAAGAAGATTTTGCGGCTTTGATGGTCGGAGCTTGAGAAACAGGCAGTCGGCACCTCCGGCGTGTAACACGACGTGACTGTGGCTACTCTATGCATACAGATTACTGCTACCAATATCCTCGAAGAAGGGGGAGGAGAAGGGGATAGGGAGAGAAAGCAGACAATTTATTATGTGACGTAATTTAAGCCCTTTGTACGCTACTCACGAAGCTACCGCCGAATGGCTTTTCAAATTCTGACGTCCCTTTAAATGAACTGTAAACCTCTTCGATCGTCAAACTATTTTTTTACACAAAAATTATTCTATTTTATATAATTTTATTTTATTTTATTTTATTTTGTTTTATTTTGTTTTATTTTATTTTATGGGATATAAACCTATTAACGCAAATAATAAACAATAGTTACAGAAAAAATAAATTAAAACTAATGATAATTACAGAACAATTAGTCGTTTCAAAGCGAATATGTAATAATTTTTTCTTTTTCATGTTTTATTAAATGAATTAATTCATTAGAGAACCAAGGTGGATAATGTGTATGATATTATCGCAAAATATCGTAAATGATATTAGAATATATCCTGAAAAATATCGAAACTATACGTATTGTTAGTTAATGCTAATTTTTAAATAACAATGTTGATTTATGATACCAAAGTGACGAACATTTTTTAATTATGATAATAATTAACACGAACATACATATATATTTATTTAATAATTTGTTAGAATATTATACAGCTTCTATTTTGCATCAACGATAGAAACATTAGGAAATATTTCTAACGATTGAATTTAAATCAACGAGTCACGATCTCGACACGTGCTCGAATAGAAGTGATCTTTTATGAACAACTTTTTTCGGCGCCGACATATAATAAAAACGGTCATAGAGATTTATCGATTCGTATCCTTCGAACTGTTTCACGTTTTTTTCCATCGTATCGCTCGCATATACCATACGTTAAATGAAATTTACGAATATTACGATAAATCAAATAAATAAATACTACTTACACTGAAAAAACAAAAAGACACGTTTTTCTTATCAGAATATTTTTATGCTTCGATATTCGTTAGAAATAAATTTAACTACAGAAATATAAATCTCCGGAGATTATTTATAAAACGAAAGAGTAAAAGATACAAAAAAAATTCTGACCGAACGTATTCTCTCTCGTTGAAATATTGAAAAGAACGAAATAAAAAAACTACAAGAAAAAAAAAAAAAAAGAACGAAATATAAAAACAATTAGATTAACCACACAATTGTACGATGCTTCCTTCTCTTCAGTTTGTACGAAGCAAAGGTAGGTACATAAATTTTCATCCGTCTCTCGTGGTCTCGTGTTTACAAGGCGTAATTAGTTGGAACTCGAAAAATCCGGTAAGACGAGAAGTACGTTTCGGCTACTCTGAACTCACTTTACATCGAGAAGAGAATCGACAACGGTATTTCGTAGAAAACGTTGGGAAAAAAAAGAAAAAGAAAGAAAAAAAGGAGTAACAGTCAAGATCGATTCTTCGTTCGAAAAAAAAAAAAAAAAGAAAATAAGAAACGAAAAGAAAAGAAAAGAAACCCGATAACGAGAACAGAATACAAATTAAGCAACGTGTAATTGCAAAACGAGAGAGAGAGAGAGAGAGAGACTTACTCGGTTTATTCCAATAATAAGAATAAAATATTAAAATCGAAATCGAAAATAATGAAATTTATTCAAAAAAAAAAAGAAAAAAAAACCTCTAAAAAATTTCAATATAAAATTCAAGCCGCAAGAGTTGACCGTTTTGCAAAGATTTGTTTTTTCCTTGATAATAGTAAGAGAAAGAAAGAAAGGAATAAAAAAGAAAGATAAAATTTGGCGAAGGTAAAACGTCAGAAAGTGGTCTATCCCAGTAAATCTCATGGGACGAGTAATTTGCTTCAACGTGCAAGCTGTCGGAGGCCCCTTGGAAAGTAATTTTACGCAATGTTTACACTGAGCACGAAGTGGTCAGCAACGTATGGGAGGCACCCACCGAGCAACATTCTAAAGATCCAAGAAGCTATCAACGTAAATCAATAAGGAGAATACTTTGGCGGCGTATCGGCCAGCTGCTAAGAGTAAGACGAAGAAGGAAATAGTTTGTTAAAGTAAAATAAAAAAAAAAAAAATTACAAAATACATAAAAAGATTGTTGGAATATTTTTTTTCTTTCTGCTTATTATCTCTCTCTCTCTTTTTCTCTATCTTATGGGAGTCGAAGAAGAAGAAGAAGAAGAAGAAGAAGAAGCAGAAGAATAAGGGTTCTATTTTACAAGAAATCACATGGCGTCGTTAAATAATAATCTTCATATAATCGCAAAGCCCTTTTATTCGTTAACATATTTCATACGCTTTCACCAATTAACGTGTATCTCGTTAGTTGCACGCTCGACCGACGTTAATTGCTTATCAGAGAGTCCTTGTGATATTGCTCGCGAAGTTTGGATTAAAGGTGTCGACTCCGAACCCCATACGTACAGTTAGAACGAATCGAAATCGCTTTTAGTCGGTACAGCTAATGCCAAAAGTTTGATTATCGCGTAAGTTTCGTGCAACGTTGTTAAATAGAAAAATTCGAATAAATTGTAACGAAAAATGTAGCACATTTTTAACGAATTGTTATTATTAACGATGTAAAAATGAAGGATAATTGAGGTAAGTTTTATCGTAACATACGTTATTTGTTTAAATTGTAAGAAAGGAATGAAAAATGTTTGGCGAACAAGTCATAGCACAAACTACCACCTAATAATATCACAGTTAAAGGCGTATTCGTAAAGCGCGTGTCACGTAAAGTACGCCGAGGACGTAATAGCATGGTATTATCGTGTCTCCGGGGCTATCACTTGCGGTGTTTAAGGCCATCATTACGCGCTGACAGCGGTGCGCCACTGAGAAACGCCAAGAAATTATCGCCCTTTTATGGGAACTTAAGAAGAGAAAGCGAGAGAGAGATGAGGAACGGGCCTTTGGTTCTTATTTTTCGCGTGGAAAAAATTTCCGTGCGGTAAGTAAAAGATGATCGACGAGAAAACGTTTAAAATGTTTCACTAAAAATTTAGTAAGAATAACGAATTAACGGTACTTTGTAAAGAAATCCGTTCCGCAAAGAATCACGATTAAGATAATTACGAGAAATTCCGTTTGGAAAAGAATTCGACGAAATAACAAAATTCATTTCGCAAAATACAAATATCTAAGGGAATAATGAAGAACGAGAGATAATCTTTGACATAATGACGAATCTGTTCGAGAAGAAAATACGGGAAATTCAGTTTAGAAAAAAGAAATTTAACAAAAAGAAAAGAGACCAATTTAATACCGCAAAATAAATATTATGGAAAGTAATAAAAGACGAACGAAAAATCACCTAGCTTACCTATAATCCACACACATAGATAAGTCTTATTTATGAAATTATTATTTTGAAAATGAATGAAAGATTTAAACGATCGAAGATTTAAAACGCGAGTAGAAGAAGGTAGGTACGGTGGTATCGAGAAGAAGAAAGCGAAAGAAGAGTGGTGGAGTCTGTGGATGGTGAACGGTGTAGGCGGAGAGAGTCCGTTGGCTTGGTTCGAAGGACGAACCGGCGGAAAAGGAGAGGATGCCAACGAGTGTCCAGAGGGAGAGAACGGGATAGAACGCGAGAGAGAAAGAGAGAACGAAGGGGGCTTAATTAATGAGACGTACGCGGCAGCTGCAGATACCAAGATGCATTGTAAATACACTACACCCAGAAAAACTATTGTCCCCGAATGAGATTTATACCTGTCCCAATTACCCACGCGCGCTCCGGACGCTCAATTTTTTTCGTTCTTCGAATAATTCCTCGTGTGCTCCTTTTTGCCGTCGATACACCGATGCAAGAGAAACAGAGAACGAAGGGAAAGAGAAGGATGGAGGATCGAAGAGAGTCGGAGAGAAGCTGTGGGATGATGTTAGCTCCAGCAGCAACAGCAACAGCAACAGCAACAGCAACAGCAACAGCAACGGCAACAGCAGCACCAGCCCGTTATAGTTGTGGTTTAAGCTGGATAACGAATGGACGCCACGCGAAGCTGATCGTAAACCTTACACCCACGCTTTCTAATCTTTCTCGTGGATTCCTGGCGCGGTGAAGATCGAAATAAGAAGTTGAAGAAATCTCGTTTTAAAGTCAGACTATAGAAGATACTCTGATTAATTAACCAGATAACAGAGATACTTCAAGCTATTAAAGTACAAATTTATGATCCTCCTGTTTGAATTTATTAAAGAAAAATAGAGGTTAGGATGATGAACGGATTTTGAAACTACTTAACTTCGACGCAAATGAAGCTCAAAATCTGAGAATGTATGTGAACAAAATCCTCGGATTTGAGGGTGGATGGATAGCTCGTGGCTAAAGAACACGAGAACCGTCGAAACGCGTTGGAACTCGTTAATCCCACTCAGCGCTTTCGCGTTCGCCTCAGCCTTGAGCAAATTCGAGATTAAATTCATCAAAATCCAATCCGGAGCGAGCTCCCTCCAGGGCAAAAGCGGAAATGAATAATGCATAGGTGGCACGCCGCCGTCTTCTTCTGCGTCCCATTCCTGCTGCCCCTCTTTCGCATTAGCCAATTTTTACGAGGACGCGTCGTTAGATCGACTGTGTTTCGTTTAAGGATAATATTCCTTACGAAATTATAGATGTTCTAATCCAAACGAACATTCAATGGAACGTTCCACGTTATTACGAATATAAATTATTCAAAATTTGACATTCAAAAATATCCTTGAAAAATAATTTACGATTGACTATTATTATTTGAAATATATTTTATGATATCATCTTTCTCTTAATTCGAAATTAAATCGGAGTACACAACGCGAAGCTAAAGTTATGAATTACGAGAAGTTTTCTTTTGGGAGTACGGGTCAACGGTAAGAAAACTGTACAAAATGAAACTTCCAAGGAATCTCCAAGAAAATCCGTTTTTCATGTCCGAGTGTCCTGTCAACGGGAAGAAAAATCGCGAGAATGAGAAAGAATGAGATAGAAAGGGAAAGAAAGAGAATGAGAGATTTGTTTTCGCAGAATGCGAGATAAACAATAAAATATTTGCTTTTTCTCGTTTCCATGATACTGCGCCGCATTCTTTCCTTTTCTTTTCTTTTTGTTTTTTCCTTCTTTACTTAAAAGAAAAAGCATCAGAAACGTTTCTTCTTCCACCTCATCCTACGAGCCGAATAAATTCCACAAAAGTAATATAATTTCCTTCGAACTAATCGTTCCAATTCGATAAGAGAAGGAATAGAATATTCGAAAAGGGAAGGATTTTCACGTTCTCGAAGTGAGAAGAACTCTTAAAATTGCGAAAGCGAAAAAAGTTTAAGGACATTTCCATTTCTCTAGTTCGACGAAGAGCTTTCTTGACTCGGCAAGAAAAAGAAAAAAGAAATAAAAAAGAATTATTCCGATAAGATAATTCTTTCTCTCCTACTTCTAGACATTTTCAAACATCTACATAGAAGAAACAGTCTTGAAAGAGATTTGGGACATTGGGATATAAAAAAAGAAAAGACGTGAAGTTGAAGTCGAAATCGAAGTCGAAGTCGAGGTCGAAGTCGAATTTCGAAATTGAAGTTTTCCTAAGAGAAATCTTTGAACAGGGAAGGGGGATGGGGAGAGGACGCGGGAGGGGGGTGTTCCTTCAATTTGTTGAATTTCTTTTTCGAGTGAATCTAACGTCTAACGCGTCCATTGTTAGAAAAGAGAAAGATAGAGGAAGATGAAGAAGAAGAAGAAGAAGAAGAAGAAGAGAGGATCAAGCAAGCTGTAGATAAAATGGGCGAAAACCTTCCCTTGTTTCACAGTGGTGCAGAGCGAAGAAAGCCGAATCAAGGTGGATTGTATGCAAATTGCGGTAGCGGCTACTTGAGCCGCTGCATTTGAGCGACCGTAGTAAGGCAGCTCGTTTCTGAGCTGGCAGAAGCCCGCGGTGTCTCTGAATAAAACATCTCGCGCGGAATTTCAGTCCGTGAGAGGGAAGGAAAGAAGGAAGGAACGAACGAACGAACGAACCAACGGAACGAACGAACCAACGCGTGAGGGATGAGGCTGAAAGAAAAGGAATAAGTGAGAAAGAGAAAGAGATAGACAAAAAGAGAGACAGAGAGAAACAGCTTGAGCTTCTTGGCAGCGGGAGTTGTTAAGTACACGTCGCACCAACTGATGCTAATTAAAATGAGGCTCACTTTGGCTGCTCCTTCTTTTCTCTCTCTCTCTCTTTCTCTCTCTGTGTTTCTTTCTGTTTCTCTCTTTGTTTCTTTTCGCTTACTCTCTCTCTCTCCTTTCTTTTCTTCTTTCTCTTTCTGTCTTTCATCTTAGTTTTCTTTCCCTTCTGCTACCACCACCACAACCACCACCACCACCACCACCACCACCTACCACCTCGTCTCTTCCACAAGGCAACTCTCGGTCTGCCTCACGGCTAAGAATATAAAGATCCTACTTAGCTGTTATTACGAAGCTACCTTCGTGGGTAGATCATTTCGTGCCACTGCTTTTTTATACCAAAGACGCACACGCGCGAGGAAGAAGAAGAAGCAACAACGAGGGGAAGCCGACGGTAGTCTCTAACCTCGTCGTCTTTAACTCTTGCGGGGTTGAACGAAGTAAAGACTTATGAAAACGGATGAGAAGACCCAGACGGTGCCAGCTTACTTTCACCGTCTGGATCATCTTCCGAAACTCTTTGCTTCTACTTCTTCATCTACTACTACTACTACTACTAATACTTCTTCCTTTTCTTTATTCTTTTTCTCTTCCATGTTTCTTTTCTTTTTTTCTTTTCTTTTATTCTCATTTATAAAAAAATTGAAAAGAATCTCTTAAAATATTTTGCGAAAGATTATTCGTGATTTTATTATCGAACGTACGTATTAATTAAATGTTTTTTTTTGGTTTTTCTTTTGGTTTATTTTACATATAAGAAAAGTTACGGTTAACTTGTTAATTAAGTATAATTCAAATGAGACTTGTTTTTCAAGTTTCGCGATACCGAATGAAGGACAAAAATATTGATGAAACTTCAAAATGCTTGCAGTAATGACGAACTCAAGTGTTAACGGCAGTAATGAATCCTCTTATATAATTTATTCTTAAATATAGACAAAAAAATTATGTGTGTGTGTGTATGACGTCATTAAAATCTATGATCATTATCATTTAATTGATGAAAAATAAAGGATCGAATCTTAAACCAATGTATCTTCTAAAGAAGACAAACTGAAACTCCTTCGTGACACGCTTGTTAAACCCTTTCCCTTTCTTCGATCGACTCGGTGAAAAGAGATTTGTCAAAAATTCGATCAATCTCGACACTTTCGCAACGCTTCGTCATGTATATTTCATGAACGTTCGAAGGAGTACACACACACACACATACACACACACACAGAGACACACACATGAATACATACACGTGCACGCACATACACACAGTTAAGAGATAATTTGCCGTTCGAGGATTTATGTACGTACGGTTCTACGAGAATTCGAAATGTTTTATTTAAACAAAGTGACGAATGAGATGGTCATACGATTTCATCTTTGCTTCTTCTCGATTCATACGTTAAAAGAAAAGATTTAAAAAAAAAAAAAGAAAAAGGAGAAAATAAAACAAACATTTTTGCGAACGTTTAAGTTCTTTCAACTTCCTTTTAACTTATATATCCTGGACGGCAGGATAACGGTTTCCTTGCCTCGAATATCCCACCCTCTTTCTCTCTTTCCTCATCTTCTTCTTCTTCTTCTTCATTTATTTTTCATTGAGAGAACTTATAGTTCGTCCGTCAATTTTATACCGTGACTGGACATTTCGCGAGAAGATCCAAAGAACTTACTTCATCTTCAAACGAAAATCCCTTTCGACGAAGGTTCCTCTTTCCGTTGCCAAATCGAACCTCTCGAATCGTTCGATTTTGCTAGTTACGTTCAAAGATACGACCTCTCCAACGGATTAACGAATCGAATCGAATCGAATCGAATGAACGGTAATAATAACTCTTGGCTTCTTTCTTAAGCTAGTTAATAAAATGCACAGAGTAAAAAAAAAAGAAAAGAGGAGAAGAAGAAGAAGAAGTATTATAGCGTCGGGCCGTGACGAAGGACGATAAAGTACACCTGCCCTTTTGAAAAATCAACTTCATCGACAGAGAAAGGGAGTGGGAGGGAGAGAAAGAGAGAGAGAGAGAAGTAAGTATTCTCTGTTACTACAGAAGAGGAAAGACCCTATCAAACTCTAATTGGAAAGAAGAGTTCGTGACGAAGTCGACTTTCAGATCTCCTAGCCTATATATTTTTAAAATATTCAATCACGTCGCGCACTCTCAGCCGGTAGCCGAGAACAACATTCCGTTAACCATTGTCTCGCCTAATGAGACTCCTCCTCAAGGTCCTTTGTTTGGAAAGAGTCACGTCATCGAGTGACCTTGTTTTAGATGAAATTTTTTCTAACAGAGAGAGAGAGAGAGAGAGAAAGCAAGAAGGGTGGAGATCAGTGGATGGACAATGTCTTAGTGACGAGCAAAATAGAGGAAAAAAGTGTAAAAAGAAGTACGCCGGCGTTCCTTACTTTTCTTCTTAATCTTCTACTTTTTCTTCTTATTCTTCTGCTTCTTCTTCTTATTCTTATTCGTCTTCGTTTTCGTCTTCGTCTTCTTCTATTTCTTTTCGTCGTCGGCCCCAAGAGTTCATTAATTATCATCCTGACGGGGGTCTATTACACTCTCTCTCGTCCATTCAAATTTTTGATCCATTCGATGGCTATCTAAATTGAGCGCGATATGACGCTCGATACGCTACTCGGTTCATCACATCGACCATCTCGTTTCTTTCCTTCCTTCTTTCTTTATTTCTTTCTTTTTCTTGTACTTTACTTTTTCTTCGCGGATCATTAATTAGCGAACCTTTTGAATATACATATGGTTGCGGTAAAAGGGCTCGAGAGTGTCGATTAAGGAGTATCGAGCACGAACCTTAAACGTTCCCCTTCCTTCCATTTAAAAGTACATCGTTAACAACTTTTTCCTAGTTTCTTTTATCATTAAAATCAATTATTCAATTTATTCCTAAGTATATTCGATCGTTTGTTTAATTCGTTAATTCGTTCGTTTTATAATTCGATCGGATATTTATACTATGATCAAAAAGTAATGTGACTTTTCTTGATATCAAATTATATTTTTCCCCAGAATATTGATACATTAAATTAACTACATTTCCGAGCAATATGACGGTTTTTCATCGGCATCTTCAGTGTTATTCTTATCTATTTTTTGTATATTCACAATGGAATTAGGACCCAACTGTTAGATCCTAACATTTTATTTATTGTATAACGCGCTACCTGATCTCACTAAAGTAACTGTGACTCATAATGGAAGTCCGTGAGCCATGGGTCTCAGATTTTGTTCACACTTTGCATATAAATTGTACTTTTTAACGTAGTGCGGACATTCAACTGTTTGCGAAACAACGGGTGTAGAAATTTCGTAAACATTCTTATATTCACGTATATCATTTTCTTTATTAGGTAATGGGTAACGCTAGAATCATGTAGCCTTGATGTCGTCGTATCGATCCTTCAACGGGATAAATTTCTTTTTCCTCGATTTTCACAAATTTCTTTATTTCTTATTTTCGTTAATGTAAACAATTTTTTATTAATTTTCTTTTTTCTTTTTCTATTTCTCTAGAATATGTTGTATTGATTTTATATGGAATATAATAAAGAAAAAAAGGGCGGTAGAGGGCTTACGTCGTTGATTGTGCGAAACTAAATAGTGGTGTTAAGCTGGGGGAGGAATGATGTCACTTTCAATTCTACTCTTTTGTTTGATTTTACAAATACGTGAAAAAAAAAAGATAATAGCACCCATATAGGATGCTATATCTCTTTATATATATATTATTCGTGGGGGAATTTTGACTGAGACTTTTTATGAGGGAATGCCGAAAAATTTTGAGACTTCCGGAGAAGTCAGTTGTGTGTAACCTTGTGGATAACCGACGAAATAAAACACTAAGGACTATTTCGAACCCAACTGGACTCGATCTTGGACCACTTGGGGATTTTCCATAGCCTATGCATTTAATCCACTCAGCTATCCACGGCTACCGGTTAGGCTAGACAAAATTTAGAAATATAAGGGCTCGTTCTCGCAATATATATATTATTTGTTTTCTTTTTTAAGAATCTTAATATAATTTTCATTTTTCCAGTATAATTTTTATTTAAGATTAAATAAACATACTCAAATAACTATTTCAATGATATATTTTAGATATTTTTCTTTTTACTTTTCCTTCAATAAAAACGAAACACTTCTGTACTATTACATTCCAATAATTACTATGATATGAATATTTTCGAAAAAATGCATAAAATAAACAAAAACAACATTATTTTAAATGATCACAGTGACTTTTCTCTCTTTAATAAGTCATCTAACTTTTTGATCATGGTAATATATACTAATATTTAAATTTGCGTATTTAAAAGTGATTATAATCGTAAGAACTCGTATATCATGATAATTATTCGATTCGATTTTGATAAGGAAACTTTTTTTCCTCCCGTTTAAGATCATTCGATAAAAGCGGTAGCACGATTGCGAGTATACTTACATACGCGGTGCGTAACGAGGCCGTTCGAAAGTGAAACGAACGCGAAGGGCCATGATACCGGTATGAATCCAAGACACAACAACGGTAATTATCCTCCAATTTATAACTACAGTAGCTGCAGTTGGTTCTTGGGCGGCGCGGCACGGCACGGCACGGAACGGCACGTGGAGATAAGATTTTTCGAATGAATCGATTGAGTCACTTTACGATATATGTATAACATTCAACGTTTATACGAATAACACTAATATTAATTGTAATTTAAATACTTTAAAATAATAATAATATATAATATTATAATATTATTATTATATTATTATTATATATTATTAATTATTATATTATTTATTAATTATTAATTATTATTAATATTATTATTATATTATTATTAAAACTACAAATTTAACAGACGCCAAACGAATTAATTACAATTAAACAACACCTAAGTTTAATTAAGCAAGAATATTTTATGTTAAATTCATGTAAAAAAAGAAGAAAGAAAGAAGAAAAAAGCTATTTTAAAAGATTCCTATAACGAAAGAAAAAGAAAAGAAAAGAAAAGAAAATACGTGAAAAGGATTTAGTACCCGGCCCGAGACGTTTATCTCGACAAATGTTCGTCTCGAGAGTGCGAGAGAAGAAAGAAGAGCGAGTAGTAGAGCAGAAAGAAGAAGCAGTAAAAGAGGAATAAAGAATAAGAATAAGATTAAGAAGAAGAAGAAAAAAGTGAACATGGTCTTCTTAATATATGCAGCCTCGCTCCGAATGGAAACTCCTTAGCGCCTAAAACCTTCTTATCGGCGATCGATACTCGATCGATATTCCTCAGCACTGAGATGAGATCGCTGAGAAGCCGAAAGGATTGGAGAGATGGGATCTTTGAAGAAGAAGAAAAAAAAAAGAAAAGAAAAGAAAAGAAAAGAAAAAGAGTAGAAAGACGCGCGCGGTGGTGTGCTTCTGGTAGAAAGAAGAAAGAGGGCTGCTATGGGTTGGTTAGGGGTAAGAGGGTGAACGTGAGGATGCAGACGAAGAAGAGAAGGGAGAAAAGAAGCGGCCCTATTGTTCTTCCACGGGGGCCACGCCTCGTGTCTGTAATTACAGACAGGTCGCTTCGAGGGGAGCCCTTTGATGGCAGCGCTGGTAAGCGGCACGAGAGGAACACGCCGGCACAACATAAAGAATCCCTACGATCTCGAGCAGCGATCGATCGATCGATCGATCGATCGATCGATCCGATCCAATGCGATCCGATCCGATCCGATCCGATCGAAAGAACCAACCAACGATCCTAGACGAAATAAAATCCTTTCAATAATAAGTAAAATATCTTTACGTTTCGTATTTAAGGCTCGTTCCAATGAAAAAAATATCGTTATTTCTTCTCGACTACTTGTATAATTTGTTTTGCGCGAATAAAAACATTCTTAAGAGAGTCGTTTATCTTGATAAATATAATGAGAAAATAATAGAAATACGTTTAAGACGTTTCTTTCTTTCTTTCTTTCTTTCTTTGTTAAAAGTTAGTCGATTCTTCGTGGATCTTGGAATGATTTAAGCGGAACAAAAACTTTCTCTTCTCCTCCCGTGTGAATCGGCGTTTCTTATTTATAATACTTCTCTTTTTTTTTTCTTGTTCTTTTTTCTTTTTTAATAACACACACCACCGCGCGTTTTGTTTATGATCTCGAGAAAGGTAAGTTTCTTATATGATTATATTTCTTGTTCTCCTAATGCAACCTATCCTGAGTTATTTGACACAAACGATATGTTTTCACGGTAGAAATACTCTATGGAAAATTAGAGTAGACCCAAACAAAGCGTTTCTATACTTTATGTGACAAGTCAGAGAAGAAGGAGGAAAAAGGGTCCCAGCGTGTTCGCACGATTACCTGCAACACCCTTCGGTAAAAGGGAAAAAGGTTCTTAAAAATCGTAACTTTTCTGGTGTAAGTCAGTTGGCATAGGCGTTTCCCAAGGTTGATAAGTTATGTGCTTAGAAAACGCTGCATCGCGTTTTTCGAAAGTCGATGTAATGAACATTAAAGCGTAGCGATAGCCAGTTGGTTGATCGGACGATGATCTTCTTCGTCGAATGTGTTTTCCTTCTTTCCCCCCACCCCACCCCAATCCCCCCCCTCGATTGAAAACTCGTTACTCGAAGAAAAGATCTTTCCAGTTCTTTCATCTCCACGTCGGCACTTCTAATTCAGTTTAGATTAGATTTCTCATGCCGTTTAGAAAAGAAAAAAAAAAAGAAAGTATCGATTATTTTCTAATCGAATAAATCGATTCTTTTTGTTAAGTCATTATTAAATTTTCGAGCCCGTAAATAAGTAAAATTCTTAATGGCAATGAATTTTAATCGGGACTTGACAAATGAAGTAAAATTTTACTCTAATGGAGGTAAAATAAAATCCTATTGATGATCCTCTTACCATAACCGATAATCGTATCGATTTTGCGGTCGAGCACGTTCTACAAAACCGTGACTTGATACCTGCCACATAATAAATTAACAAAAGGAATATGCCTGGATTATTAGAATAAGTAATATAAAAAGGTGATTACCTTGAACAAGAACGTCAGACGGTTGGAAGTATCGTGGAAAGAGGTCGAATGGCATAATCCGAAGAGTGCTCGGCTCCGATTACGTTGCTTTCCGTGTCGAAGACGAGAGGGAGTGGTAGACCAATAACCAGTAGCTGTTAGGAGATTATCACTGGAACGAGTATCCCATACTGAAAACTCATTTTGCCAACGAGGCCGGTGCTTTGATAAAAGATAAGAAAAAAAAAAACTACAAGAAGAAAAAGAAGATGAAAAATAAAACGATGAATTGGAGAAAGAAAGAAAGAGAACAAAATGAAAAATAAAAGAAAAGAAAAATAAAAAAGAAATAAAAGGGGGAAAGAATTTTACAACCCTTGGCCTCGTTGGCCCCCTTTGATCGAACACCGCCAATATTCTATCCGAGATAGGTGTAGCTAGGCAAGCCGTTCTCTAATACGTACGTCTCCAATTTCACTCGATAGTTTTTTGCGATCGTAAACGCGTTTTAGATTAACTTTGCCGTTTGGACGAGGCGCAAACCCAATTAAGGTACCCGCTCGCATAAACCTCGGAAAGCCCCCGACCCCCCTCCTTTGCTTAGCTTCTAGTCGACTAACAAAACAGTACCTTCGATTTCTTACCCCACGAAAGAAATAGTTTGTATATACAAGTGTCTAGGAATATCAACTAAGTTTTTTATAATTGAACCTGTACGAATAAAACACTTAATTATATTATTTTGTATATAATAATTTATTAATTATTCCTTCACGTGAGATTCAAGATCTCTGATAATCACACAAAAGAGTTTTGTTTTTTTTCCCATTAGGTTTCGTATTTCCTTTTGTTCCTTGGATCGAAGATGTTCCCCATAGAGATCTCAAAAGATCAATAGTCCTGTCGAAATCGTTTGTCTCTTATCCTTTTTTTAATTCGAACCGACCTTTCTCGAATGAATTGAATCGTAAAGATCGGCGATCATACGTAAAGAATGTAATGGCGTATCCCGCTGTGCACGGTTCGTGTAATTTAAGGGAAAACGTTCGAGATCTCCCCTACTATCATCAAAAATGAATTTTGATATCAGAAGAAAGAAATTACACTACGTTATTTTTGATCGTACTCGCGATATTTGCCTTTTAATAATCGTATTTTCGAGCTGACGGTAATGTCGAAAGCGATGTTATTTGCTTAAAAGCACGAGTCCTGTGACAAAAAAAAGCAAAAATAAAAAAAGAATCGATCCTGGTTTATCATATTTAAATATTTCGTAACATAAATTCAGATTAAACGTAACATTCAGATTAAATGTTAAATATCGATATGAAATGTATGTAGATTTGATTTTCCTTCAATCAAAACGACGTTAAACAAAGATTGTTACGCGTGTAATTTTGATCATTCGTTAATCGTTTACGATTTTTACGATTATTATTCATATTAATTCCGTGTGGTTTGACAACTTACTATGGGGTTATACGTAATATACGATTTCAATAATTTAAATAACATCTTTATCCCATTCGCATATCCTTAAAACGCGACGTGGATGATCGGGCAGATTAAGAAGTGGCCGTTTTAATTGTCGCAATTACTTTGTCTTAACATATGTGAACGCCGGTCCATATTTAGTACATTCGAATAATAATCGGACGATAAATCGCTGATGGTTTTAAATTTCATCGAGACAGAGCGAGAGAATAAGAGAGATAGAGAAGGAGAAGAAGAGGGAAACAGGGTGTAGCTGAATACGAAAGTTCGTATGATACTTTTCGTTTAATTGCTTAATCACGTGCAACGCAATCGCCTTTCCTCCTCTGCTCCTTTTTACCCAAACCCTTTTTAATTACCTCCGAAAATTCGATACGCCTATAATTCCAATTAGCGTGGCTCCATTCATTACATCGGTTTTATTTCCACGATTAGATTTGCTATGCCCGACTCGGTTAATATAAAAACTCGCGGGTGGTCCTAATTTAATTTTCGCTTCGTCGGTGAAAATTTGAATTATGCCGCGATATCTTTTTAAGACCCGTGGAATGAAAATAAAGGAATGCAATGAAATGAAATAAAATAAAAAAAGAAAAGAAAAGAAAGAAAGAAAGAGGGAAAGGAAAAAGGTCCCCTACTCGTTGTTAATATTCCACAAAATAATTCACATATCTTTGAATAATTTGAGAACCTCTGAGAAGTTCAAAAGCGTCCTAATTGAAAATCGGTCAAAAGGGTTTACCAACACGTGTATATGTATATATACTTAAATGCACTATAAAGGTGTAAGTGTATTCGCGAGAGCATTAGCACAGGTCTATCTTTGTTCAGCGATTCGGCAGAGCCTTCATTAATCGCGACACGGGCTGCCGCGGCTACGAAGCGGCGCATTTGATGGCTCTCTGTTGGCCACACAAATAATTTCCTTAATGAAAACACGATTATGTACGATAAAGGCTGACCGCCTTCATGGTTCTCTCGCTTTCGGCTAACGCAAGTCACGATTTTCGTTGGTACTCGGGTCAGACAGCATAACGAACGTAATCGAGACTGAAAACTTCGATCGATAAAATTAGTTATTTCGATATACCTACAACCTTTTTAGAAATATTTACCGATCAAATATCCTCGATAATTTCAAAACTATTTTTTTAAATAAATTCTATTTCTCTCTCTCTCCTTTTAGGATTATATCAAATTACTTTTTATTACTATCACCATTGTATCTTCAAAATGATCAAGATATTTGTCTATGATTTACAACCAATTTCAACAATAAATACTAACCTTACTCTTTAGAATGATATTAAAGTATTTGTTTTTCTACCAACTATCGATGATTAAAGAAAATAACAGGTTCTAATAATGAACAGGTTCAAGTATTCCCAAGCTCAGAAAAGGGATCATTATTCGATCGATAGATCGAATAATACTATCTCGATCTACAAATGATGGGTTTGGGAGACCCGAAATACGAACATTCCTTTATATTCGGAAACCATAAAGGACACGGATAAATATTGGAGAAGAAATGATCGGATTTTCGTATAAATTATAAATAATGATGGATAAAGATGAGAGTATGATACATATATAGAAGGATCATATTTATGATGAGAGATGAACGCTTGCTTGCTTGCTTGCTTGTATGCTTGCTCGGTGAAATCATTAAAGTTCTGACGGCCCGGAAGGAGAAAGGACGACGATGATCCTCCTATAATTGTATGCGCGTGCGCCAAGAGAGAGAGAGGCCCTTGCTTGCTGTTCAGAGACGACGGACTCGGTGGCGAACCGCAAAGAGCGGCGATTTTGCTCTGCATAGAGAAGCAGCATCTGTCCTACAGTGATCCTCAAATGTATCCTTGCAAATTTATCTTTAATTTTATCTCTCTGTCATATTAAATTTACACATTCAAACGATTCTCTACAAAACAATAACGAGCGAGTGTAATTTTTGGGAATTGTTTTATTCAATTTCATTTATCATACGAAAAATGTGTATCGTATTGTAATTAAATTAAAAATTATTACACCTATCCCCCCCCCGTAATCCGAATTAAATAATTATTATAATTATTAAACAATCGTATGGAATTTTATTAACAGGAAAATAAATTCTTTTTCGATTTAGGATATGAAATGTTACAAGAATAGTCGAGGGTTTATAAAGAAAAAAAAAAAAAAAAAAACATTTTTCTGATGTTACAAGTGTCGAGGTTAATAATGATCGTAGTGCAATAACGTTTCATTCGTGGTCGACCACAGGATCCCAAGATAGACGATATTATATCGAAGATAGTAAGTATAATACGTTCTTCTCGAGAAGAATCGAAAAAGGAAGAATGAAGTTAGAAAAAGATGAGAGAAAGGAGAGGATATTCGAGATACGCTTTGAAAACAGTTTTCCTAGTTGATCTTACTCGCTTGATGTATCTCTCATCTTCTTCTCTCATCTAAAAATTATAATAATAATAATAATAATAATATAATTCAAGGATCCTTGCTAAAAACTAACGGATATATCCGGTAAGAAGAAGGTAGCATGAATCGAGTATAAAGAAAATTTAATGAGCCGTGTGATACCTCTCGTAAATATACCGAAGACGCCGGTTAAATGCCCTCGGAGGATATGACAGTTTAAAAGAAACTAAGTTAGCTCGTTAATCCTTCTTCTTAATACCTAGACGCATTTAAAGTTATCTCAACAAAAAAAAAGAAAAAGAAAAAAATAACGGAAATCGATCTTATCCCCATTTTTCTAAATACTCGCGATTTAATATGCATCCCATTTATTTGAAAACAAAATAGAGAAATAAATATTCTTCCATTTAAGTCTAAACGAGGTAGAATCAATTAAATTGAACGAATCAAATTCAAAGATAATATTACGTTGCATTTAATACAATACCTAGATGAGATAAAAGTGTCTTCTCGATGTTAATCTATATCGAAGAAGATGATTTAATCGTATTTTCCAATCGTTCTTTGAATCGAGAACCTCTGTTCTTACTGTAGAGAGGTAAGCACCGTGCGCTTCGTGTGGTCCACATTGTCCGCGCTCAAATTACATGGAACGGGGTGCTTCTAATGGCAGTTCTCGTTCCTCTCTAGAATACGAGGGAGAGAAAGAAGGAGAAAAGAAGATAGAAGGGAAGAAAGAGAGAGAAAAGAGATGCGAGGAATGTTTGCCTCGACGAGAAAGAAGAAAAGGAGGATCGAAAACAACACTTAAACATCTTCCAACTTTCAAAGAAAATAAATGTATTAATATGTAATAATTAATAATAAATATATAATATGTAATTAAAAAAAATGTATATATTTGTATATGAAAAAAGATTCATGCATTTTTAAATACGTTGATTTGTTTTGAAATAATTTAAAAAAATTTCTCTCTCAAATAAATGTAAATTAAATACGACCTCTTTTTAAAAGGTGCGATGAGTGAAATGAAATCGCGTATCGTACTGCTGCACATTTAAAAATTATTTCTACATGAATAATAATTTATGCAAATATATATAATGGACAATTAATACGTCTCGTTTCGTGTAAATAAATGTATTTGAAATAAAGATAATGAGAAGCATGAAATCTTGGGGAAGAGAAATAAGAAAGAGGATATTAAGTTTCGAAATCCCAGCTTCCGCCACGCGACGAGCGTGAAGCGTGGAAACACCTGCCTGTTCTTCTTTCTTTCTCTCTCTCTCTCTCTCTCTCTCATTTCTGTCTCGTTGACATGCAAGGAAAATTTTTGAAGCGCTGCCGACACGATCGTTCTGGCCACCGTGAAAGACGATTGCAACTTGGTTCAAAGAAAAGGGGACATACATGAATACAACATGGAAGCCGATCCTATCTATAAAAATGTGTCCCAACAAATGGCTCGATAATCGCATTATGTCCAAGATAACTTCACGCTGCTGTGATCCACGATCGGATTCTCCGAGGATTACGTAAAAGTATTTTAATATTCTTTTATGCACGAATTCTAATTCCTTAATGATCATAACATTACAATATATTAATATTTAATGCGTATTTAATGTACAACGTAATACATATGCAAAAATAATTTAATGGTTCGTTAAATTTAATAAGAAAAAAAATAATGTTAATATAATTTCATTAATTTTCCAAATATTTATCAAAATATAAACAACGTATTTACACAGACATACAAATATTTAACAGAGAGACAAATTTTTATAAGATAATACGGAATCGCGTGTATACGGTGACGAAATCAACGGACAATAATTAATTTCCCAGACACTCTCTCGGTGGAATAAGAAATATCGAGAGAAAGGATGTTAGAAATAAAAAGAAGAAAAAATGAGACAGGTACGATAAAGATCCTGCAAAACATCGAAGAGACGAAGTATCGTCTAGTAACTTGGCATCCTTCATCCTGGTTGCCGTCTTCTTCGGTATAAGATATTCTCGAGAAATGTACAGCAGCACTCAGGGCATGCTTTTAGCCTATTAAAACAGGCGTGATCGATCGATAGAAGAGCGCCCGTTTAAAGAGGAAAAGATTATCGGTAAATCGTGATATCTACTTGGTAATACACGACCAAGGTAAAACTTATTCTCGATCGTGTGGATAAGAAATTACGTAAGCAATAATCTCTTATTGCTTGTTGGCGTACGCACGAATACTCAACCTTATGGTAAAATAAAATTTACCTTTTTTATCTCTTTTTCTTGAAAAAAAAAGAAAAAGAAGGGGCAGAGGGAGAGAAAGGGAGAGAAAGAAAAAGAAAGATTCCGTATAGCCTTCGCGAGCTTTCATTTCAAATAAAATGAACATGAGAAACATGACGTACCCACCCGTGCACCGCAACTTGCAATTTCCCATATCGAAGGCGATTCGTGAAATTCGAACGGAAACGTACGATTCGTGGTAACGTGAGATTTCGACATCGAGGAAGCGGAACCATCAAGAATCACAGGGTTCGACCCTTTCATTTGGTAATACGAGAGATATGGTGTTTTCTGTGATATTACAAACTGCCGACTGTGGCAGTTTGATCTACAGAATCGAAATAATTTTTTGTATGACCTACTTACTCTCTTTTTTCGGTCAGGTATACATTTCTCATATGAATTTAACAATACAAAAAAGTATATATATATACTTATTAAAAATTTACGTATAATATATTTAAAAATATAATTATAAAAAAATACTCTAACAATAAATATAAATATCTTGTACTAATCCTACGATTTTCATGATATTCAACATTCCTACCAATTTCGAAGAGAAAATCTGATGAATTTGGATAATCGATACCAATTGGATAAAACGATCGAAAGGTGCAACGGATGCATGTCCTTGATTTCTTTCGATCGCCTTATTACCCTTAACGCCCTTTAATCGCCTTTCTCTTCCTCGTCCGTGCACCGTCGAATATTTAATGAAGAATACTCCTGGGTTAAGACTACCGTTTGCGGTACTCTCGCTTGTAAAACCGTTAATAAAGCACCATGGAATCATTAAGATTCATTACGAAGGATTTACGAGCATTGGGAGAATATCGAGAGTAGTACTTCAAAGCGGTTACCCTTTCTTGTCGATCGCGAGCAGAGAAATCAACGTAATTTGCATTCCAGCTCGCGTTTGGCTTAAGTACATCTTCGCTTGGACGTTTTCCATGACGGTAATTACATTTTTTTCTTCTTTTTCTCTTTCTTTTTTCTTATATCCTTTTCATCCTTTCGTTGTCCCTTTAAGTCCCGTCCCTTCTCTCGTTTGCGAAACGTAGCCATGAATTTAATCCTTGTCTTATGGGAGAATCATAAAATAAAACTGTTAAACGTAATACAATATCAATTAATTTATTTTCTTTATCGTATCGAATGTTTTCTAATTTTTAGTATTCATTACGAGTCAAGGAAAATGATTCATATTACCGTTAGTCTTTTGCGATCACGATAATAAATTAAAGGTAATGTCAACAATAATTTAAATTAGTATACAACAATTAACTAACAATTAACATTTTGTTTTCCCCAGTAAGAGTTACTGTGTATTTTTATATAATTTTTCGTATTTTTCTAACACATTATAAAATATCACCAATATACAAATTTCTCGCACGCAACATTTTACTGTAAGCTTATTAAAAATTAGGTCATCTTAAAAATTGTTTGACAGGATCGATTAACAAAAATCGTACAAAAGGATGTATCTTGGAGGATCTTCTTTTACGTAAAGAACGAGAACCGAGACGAATGTCGTTCTTATACTCGGCGTGCAAGCTCTTCGATTAATTGCCTGTATTAATTTAGTAATTAAATCGTCCTTGGATAATAACAGAGCGCGTCTCACGAGCGAGAATCGACCTCGGCAATTCCAAGTCATGACGAGATTATTAAGGACCAATTACAACGCGTTTTATCGGCGAATAGAAAGAAGTAAGCTTAAACGATCTTGGCAGTGATTTATCAGAAAATTTTCTTTACCACTTCATCTCTCTCCCCCCCTCCCCCCACCCCTTCTCCCCCTCCTCGCCCAGTCAATTCTTTGTTTTTTATTCGAAGGTCCTTTATTAATTGGTTAAATTAAGTATGACATTTCATACGTCTTTTTATTAGATTGTTATCCTCTCAAAAGATTCATTTAATTTGTTACAATATAATTATACTTTGATACTTTGTTACAAGTAAATTCGTTAACATCAAAAAAAATATCTGAAAGATGAATGATAGATCTTTTTTACCATCGAGTGAATGACATTTTGTTTAATTCCATTAAGATACGAATCTACTAAAAAATTTCTTACGAAACGTTTATCGAATATAAACGTATTGTAATCAGAATAATAATAATAAAGGCTCATGTCGTATATGCAAACCAATGACAAGGTGCAATAACGTGGTAAAATATAATTATAGTCCTGCTAACTCTCTTGAAACTTTTAAATTACTTTCACTGGGCTTCGTTTAAAACGAACGAACGAACGAACGAACGAACGAACGAATGAACGAATGAATTTACTACGTGTTATGCAATTAGTAAATTCGGCATGAATTTGGTAAATACAAATTTGCGTCTCTAAAGTATAACGATATTCAATTAGTTCACTACTCATTATTGATTTTTTAAAAAAAAGAAATTATTAAAAAAAAAGAGAGAGTTCATCGAATTGAAACTCTTACCAACTCTCATTTCGAGGATACTCTATAATTGTGAAATAAGTAAGATGAAATTTTGAGTAGGATTAACTTTGAACGAACGATAAAACGAGGACGCGAAACAGGTAGGACATTCCAAAGTTGATTTTTTTCTTGCGCTCATCTCATAAGTTCAGGTCATAAATAGCTGACATCTCATTACGAGAAAATACGTACGTGGCGAGGATCAACGTTTAAATTTACGATCGAAGGATGGAAGTACGAACGCCGATCGCAACGTTGAATGTATTTAACGCCTGCGGCTTGGCCAACGTTCCGATTCCCATGATCCTCTCACGATCGCAAGTCCGATCGATCCTTCGATCGATCGTTAATCTTTTAATTACGTAATACACCTTCCATACCTTACACCATTCAACACAATTTAACAATTTTCTATTCCAACAAATTTACGCTTTGCAATGAATCCGTAACGTTCACTACCATTGGACAACTTTCCTTAAACCTAATCGATTTGCAACACGTTCCAACGTTTTTCAATCTTTCGTCCATCTATTACCGCGTGACGTAAAGTAATCAAGATTATGATCTAGTTGCGGCTTTCATAATAAAAATCTTTGAACTAATTAACGTTTAAAAATAAAACTAATATTGAATAAAAAATATTGCAGGGGAGAGAGAAAGAGATAATAGCTGTGATATCCAGGTCAAAGTAAGCTAAGTATAGTATCTTGTTTAATAGTAACTAGCTCATGGAATATATATCCTAAAAAAGATTATTAATATTATAATTAAATAACATCTATTAATAAAATTCTATCTTGAATATCAAAGTGATTCTTATCTCGTAAGAAAGTTGTTCGAGTATCGTCTAGTATCTAAAAGTGATTAACAAAATTTGTTCTATTACAAATTAATAAATTATGAATATAATATTTTTATAAAAATAAATATCTCTTCTTTGTAGAGTACTATTAAAAGATGTTTAATTAAGGTTGGTTGAAAACTTAAACGAAGATGAAGATTCGAGCGGATTTAAAATTTCTTCAAAGGCAACAGCTGGAGTACGAGAAGAAGAGGAGAGAAGAAGAACTCCTTGAGAGATCGGAGAGGAGCAAAGAAAAGGAACAATTAACGTTGATCGCTCCGGTCTAACAAAACACTGATACCAACCGCATGACTAAAATAATCGGAATATTTCCCAGCGGGTCTATCAAGTACCGCTCGGTATAATTGCCACATCTCTCGGACCGTGATTCTCCGATTCCCCTTGGAAATTTCTTACCCTCGGGGTTTCTCTGCTTCCGAGATATGTACTCTCTCTCTTTGGCATGTCGTTCTGTCACGCTCACGTATCCGATTGTCTCTGATGAGAATTCATCTCTTGAGATTGGTCACATTGTCGAATACTTAATAAATTTGTCTCTTTTCTTCGTTACAAATATGAAAAACAAAAATATTTTACTTATATTATATATTATATTTTAATTCTTTCATTGAAAACTTGAACGAGTATCGTTAGATAAAAAATTACTAGTACATTTGGATAGCAATGAAAAGATTCACATTAATATGAACAAATTTAAATAATTGTATTACTAATAATTTAATCATATTTTTGATATGATAAAAATAATATTTTGTCTATCTCTCTATTATATAATATAATAGTTTGTTGACCAAACATCAAAGAGTTTTCAAAGAAATTTAACAATCGCTTTTATTCGACACGAGAGTTCTTTTCATAGATGGTAATGGAAAATGTTCTAAGACTTTTCTTTGAATAGGGAAAAAAAAAAACACGCGAATGGAGTCACGAAATTATCTAAAAAACGTGACGAACCGGGCTATTATTTATTTGCTTAACCCACGATAACGACACAGGAAACGATCCTTCGTATTTCTTGAAATCTTTCCAAATCATCTCTCTTCGAACGTGCCGAAGCATCGCGAGGCTGCCTTAACACTATCAACGAAGAAGACTAAATGGCCATCAAGGAAAACGTGTCAATATAATATTTTGTACACAAACGTCATCGGTACAATAGGAGCCCGAATGAAAAAATATTACCTATGCTTACACTGTGATTTCCTGACAAGGAATCCTTGACGAGGATTATAAGAAAAGAATTCGATGAGTCTATAGACAGAAAATATCTCCCTAGAATATCTTGGATTTATTTTTCGAACGTCTTCATTCGAAAATTCAACATTTTTCTACCGTGAATATAATATATTTTAATTTCGATTCGATCACCTTTCAAAGTATCGATCATTAGTTTTAAATTCAGCTAATCATGGTAACGTAAAAAAAGAGAGAAAAAGAAAGAAGAATATATAAAGAATATTTGTTATCAATGAAATTTCAGTCATTTATCTAACTCAAACTCGGTTTGAAAAATGTTAGCTCCTTTTAGATGGATGAAAGCAGAAGTGACGCCAAGAAGGATGTCCAGAGAGTAGAAGCCGTTAAACGAGGAATGATTATGATGAAAAATTGCTCGAACGGAGCAGGTGGCATCCTTTCGTGGACACACTCATGGGACATTTTCCTTCTCCTCGTAGATCGAGGATCTACGTCCTTAGTGTCGCCACATCCGTCATCCACTATAATTCTATGTCCCAACCCTTTTTCCTCGTGTCATTTTACTTAACGCCGAAATACCATTCGTGACTTTAATAACAACCTATCTAAATTCTCCTAAGCTTTCTTAAAAGTGTTCGCCTAACGAGCGATGATCGTCCTATGGAATTTTAAACGTATTCTCTCTCTCTTATTTTCTTGACGGAAGTTAAGCCAACTTATTGTAGATGCATAGGAATTCTTATCAATGGAAAATTCTTAGCACATAATACTCGGTAAAATAATAATACCAAAATCATTGCACAACGAACGGATGTTAGATTATTTTCAACGAATAATAAAATAACGAAATACTAAGGGGCGACCAATATTTAATGGCAATTAAATATACAAATTATCGGGAACTAAAATTAAATGAGAAATGAAAAGTACAAAAACTGCAGTACGTATGAATATTAAAGATTTTTAAAACTTGAAATAAAACTGTGTTTATAATCTCAGAATGCTACCCAAGATCCTTATCTCCGTCTCAAGATGATCGGTTGGTCGACCACCCGACACGGATACGGAGGGTTGTTTCTGTAATTAACTGAAGTTTCCTTGGAGCGTTGCCCTCCTTCAACCCCCCGCTGTACGCATCTTTCGTCTAGACGGAATCCTAACGCAAAACTTCTTTAAATTATTTCACACGCCAAGTATAATTTTCGACTCAAGAGAACACCGTTTCTTTTTTTATTTCTTATCTTCGTCGATATTGTCCTTGAGATTATTCATAAACACGTAAAAACAGAGAAATTGTATTAAAATATCTGATATTTAAATGACGTTCATGTCATATAATATACCTATACCCGAGTCGTAGTAATTGATATAATTCAATTATAATGGAACAATGTAATTTGCATAATTGAGGACGGTCGGATGTTTGTTATATTTTTACAAATAGGAATTGTCTGTCAGTTTACCGAACGGCATGAACGTACGTAACTTAGAAATTGCAGTCAGAGTCGGCATACGATTATTATTCCAAGTAGTAACGCGAAAGAGTCAGAATCCTGCTGTGCACTAACAAGTTTCTCGTTATAAAATCTTACGCTTCGATGCTTACTAACTCTTGCAGGTAGAAGGAAATTTCGAATTCTCTTGACCGGCCTCCGCCTGAGACGAATAAATTAGAATCAAGCGTGGAAAGAGAGAGAGGGAGAGGGAGAGAGAGAAAGAGAAAGAGAGAGAGCGAGTGGGAGAATCTCATTCTACGCACGTATTCTTAAATGAAATTTAAGTAATCGAATCAGCATATTGAAAACGGGTCGAGTTAATAGAAATTTAATTGATTCAATTAATTCATTTCGTTGGAAGGAAAAAAGGAAAAGAAAAAAAAGACGAAAAAATGAACTTAAGAAAAATCAGTTTGAATTCTCTCGAGTCTTTGAGTAAAAGAATAAAGGGGTATAATATCCTTGGTTGAAGACTTGATCTACAAAGGAGTTGAATTCGTACGGAGATTCCATGGGGATCTTTTAAATCGATCGACACCGAGGACGGTCCTGGCGGTACGACGAAAGCGAACGCGATATTTCGTAAATCGTTCGGTAGTAATTAGCGGTCAGGGGTACTGTGTTATTTACTAACTCACTAGCTAAGTCCATTTCGCCGGCTCTAAATTACACCGGCTATTCTCCGCCACCCCGTAAATCGATCCACGATCGTAAACTCCATCCTTTGCTTCTCTTCTCATCTCTTCTCTTCTTCATTCTCTATACCACGCTAATTCTTGCCATCCCTAAAAAAACCGAGCCCTTCTTCGAGCCTTCTAAATCTTTCACTTTTTCTTATTCATATACGCGGTAATTGATAGTTGTCAAATTTATTAATTGTTACGTGGTAATCCTCGACGATAATCGTCTTGCCATTTATGAATAATCAAATAAAATGAATTATACATACTTGTTTTATTAGTTATTTGATTATTTAAAAAATCCTAATTACAATTTAACGAGTATCTTTAGTCGTAATGGTGGAATCGATTGTCTGAAACTAGAAAGATAGTCTCTCGTATCCATCATTAACATCGTTGAGCAATAAAATCAATCCTTAATGGACTATTTGCTGGCTCGAGGGAGATGTGGGTAGAAAGATGGCCGAGTCACTGAGAGTCTTTCGATATCGCACGGACGATAATTCAACTTGAAGCAGGTTTTACGGGCGACGTTTTCGCCACGGCAAATACACCGGTCGATGTTCTTCGGAAAAAAGTTAAGATTCGAGAAAGAAAGAAAGAAAGAGAGAGAAAGAGAGAGAGAGAAAGAGAGAATGGACTCACGTAAGCACTCGAGGCGTCAATCGATCCGCCATCGTTTCCAGAAGCATGTAAGCCGTTGCGATAGCGGCTTAAAAGCATATTAAATAACCTTAAATTCAATTAAGGAACACACTTAGCGCGCCGACAAAAAATCGTCTCCCGCAAGCGGATCCGCGAAAGTAATTACCGCCGGTGCGAGAGCATCTTCTTTCTTCCTTTCTTTCTTCCTTTCTCTCACACTCTCGTTCCGTTCGAAAAACGCATCCGTTCGTCTTTCTTCCGCTCATACGCACCGCCTACCAGCCATAAATCCGTGTTTTTGTTGGAGCAACCTCTGATTGGCTCCCGCGGGAAAGGGTCCGCTGGCATCGACGGATCACCGGCACATTATCTTCCCAGGTTCAATTAGTGTCACGATCTCTCGTTCGCCAAACTTTTCGTCTTAACGTCTACAATTTCTTTTAATTTTCTTTCTTTTAATTTTCTCTTTTTTTTTCTTCTTTTTTTCTTGTTTTTTTTTTTTGCAGACTAACATTATATCCTTTAACCTAATTTTCGTTTTCGCTTCTTGTAAAAGTTCATTATCTGTCGTAAATTTACTATTTACGATGACGAGTTGTGATTAATAAATTATCAATGGGGGATAAAAGAAAGTTCATTTAATTAATCAATTGAGCTTTAATATATTTTCTACCGAAGTTTTTCGTACGGATGATGCGAGCCTAACGATTGACGTAACGAATCAAATTTTAATTTTATACTTTAACAGATCAGTATATTTATTTGATGGTTTAGATAGTTATTTCATGAATTAACGGGTTTCACCTTTCAACATATAGATACACATACTTACTAAAAATATTAAAATTATATTAAAATATTTAACATGCATATACATACACGTACAAATTTGAAATATTTAAACATTATTCCCCGTCGAAATCATTTCGAAAACTAATTCTCAAATGCTATAAATACACTTTATTTTATTATTTTATATAAATAATTATAATTATACTACACTTCGAATCGAAAAAATTGAGAAACACATATTTAAACTCACAGTTTATAATCCATAACTTTTCACTAAATATATATATGCATTTATTATTATGCTCAAAGGGTTAAACGTGTAATTTGTTCTTCGAAAATTTTCAACAAAAATCTAAATGTACAAAGAATTTAACTTAAAAATTCGATCTAGCGTCCGAGTAAGTTCAAACCTTTCTTAATATCACGAAAAGCGGGAAAGCTTCTGGTAGCAAAGAATGAAGTACCTCTCAACAAAGTACGAGGAGAAATGGTGGAAAGGGAGGAATAAAGAGGAACTCTCGAGTAAAAGCAAGTCGAGATGTTTCCGGTCACGGAAGAGCGAGGACACTTCTAAAGTGCGTTTCGAGATCCGTGAGAGAAGCGAGAAACTTGCTCGCCGAAGGAAGACGCTGGCTTACCGCAGTGGTCGGAATTATCTCGACTGAAACTTCGCTTCTTTCTATCCGTTACTTTTTTTTTTTTCTTCTTTCCTTTCCTCTCTCTCTCTTCCTTCCATTCTCTCTTTTTTTCAGAGATCTTTTAATCTTACGAGAATGCACTGGAAATCCAAAAAAAAAAAAAGAAATATATTCTCTTTCAACTAGAAACACATATCATCGAGAGTTAAATAAAAATAATCCCTCCCCCCCCCCCCCTGAACAAAATCAAATATATTAGAATTATGTGAAAAATAATAGAATGCAAATTCGATTAATAAAATTCGTCCGAGAAATATCACGAAAATTAAGCATCATAATAATATTTTGATTTACAGTGGATACTTAAATCGCTTTAGTTAATATAAATCTCCTAAATTCCCGAGTAGAAAGAGAGAAAGGAGAGAGAGAGAGAGAGAGGCCACTTACGTCGTTAAAATATTCACGTCTACCTTCTCGTTGGATAACTCGGTCGTGTATGGAAATCTTTCTCTTTCTCGAGAGATCGTCGAAGGAGAACAATGGCTTAGTAGTCGTTGACCAAATGCGGACCGATCGCGGTTAGCTTCTTTCGAATAAAAAAAAGTAAATAAAAAAAAAGAAAAAAGAAAAAAGTAAATAAAAAAAGAAATTAAAAGAGGAGGAAAGAAGAAAAGAGAGAGTACGCGGTAAGCGCCGAAATCGGGTAGCCGCAAATAATTTTCATAAATTTCGTTCGGACCGTCTCGTAAATATCGCATCGTCGATCGGTGCACAGCAAGCGAGCCGGCTTTCGAGATTCGTTTGCTTTCGAGTCAAAGCAGGAGAGTGGAACTACTCTCTGTTCGTTCAGGAATATCGATTTATTGTGTTATTATCCTCGATGAAATGCCTTCGAGCTTTGTCAACGCGACGTCCGAAAAGTTTAACGGTCCCCGCTCGATAAAATCTGCATACGAGCGCGATAAAAGGTCTACCTCGTAATTCCCTACTCTTTTCTCCAATAAACGATGTCATCGGGAATTAAATATATATGCAGATTACCTGATTGTAAGGATAAAATATATTTCACTATCGATTCATCCTGAGCATATGGTATTCTTTCATACGAAACGAACGTTCGTTTCTATCATAACATTTAAACTTGAACGAATATATATAAGCGTTGGTAACTTTTTCAAACGAGATTATTATTATTATTATTGCGAAATTGATTATACTTATAATAATATTCTACTCTTATTTCTCTTAAAATGTAAAAATACTTGAGTATATTTTGTTAAATAATTTCTTTTTGCTCGTACGAAAAGAACATAATTGATGATTCAAAGGTACTCGCGCTATCGATGAAAAATGAAGTAAATAAAGGGAAAATAAAGGAATGATAATCGCGGCGCGAATTCGCTCGATGCTCGTAAGTTAACTCGAAAAAAGGAATGAGTAAGATACGAGCGGTCCCTTTGGAAGAGAAGAAGAGAAATAAAAGTAAAATCGCGTTGGCCGGCAGCATGGCATTAATTTCACCGATAAGATACGGTTTTTCGGTGGGTTGCGGATAATTATGCGCGTGTAGAAGTCGCCCACGCTTTGGTGCTCGTTAAGTTACGATGCCAGATCGTACCGAATTCCATCCTCGGCAGTTCTTCTTCCGTGCATCGAGAAATCCTGCAAAACTTGGAAGCACCGACTTCGGCCCTACGTCCTTCCAATCTAACGTATGTTCTTGGCACGAGACTATCCCGTGTTTCGTTAATTAATCGAACGCACGCTAAGCCTTTCGCTACACGCTCCGCACCGATCTTTTATCATCTAACACCGGCTACGTTCCTACACCACCACTCGTAACTTTTCTAAACGAGCCCTTAAACTCTCCTACTCCTTTTCCCGTAAAAGGGAACATCTTGATCAAAAATGGCGAATTCTACTATTCTCTTATTTTAAATATCCTTTTACGTTAGATAAAAATGTTCCATCTAATTATTTTCTTCGATTTAATTAAACAGTAACTCTGATAACAACTTAAGACTTATGTAAATTCGATTTTCTACACATCTATACCTACGTTAAGATCTCAAATAATGGGATTTAATTGAATTTTATTCAAAGTCAATATATACTCTGTCTACTTTATCCATTTATCAACGACTCGTAAATTTTCTTCCGCGAGAAAGAAGTTAGTTCGAGGGTGTAAGCTCGAATCTAGCGCATTTACGTAATACAAAGTAAAAGGAATAAAAGAAAAAAATAAGATAAGAGGAAGGTAAGATTCCGAGGGGATTTCAAGGGAATTTCAAGAAAATCTAGAAGAGTTGCGTATTGGCCTAGGGCCAGGACACGCGGTGGCAGACGATACAATGCGGTGGCCAAGTACATTTATTACGCTCACCCGGTGGTTTCTATGCGGACGATGTACTCCCGTGGAAAATTACCGCTTCGTGACTTACGATAACTCGAGAGATCTCGCCTACCGACTCTCCACGGGGCCAGGCTTCTCGTCGTTAAACGGTGCGCGTGAGAAAAGTTATAATGTACCATTGCTACTTCGAGTTTCCAACTAAATTTACGATCGCGAGCGCAATTTCGAACTCTATTCCTATTCTTCGAAAAAAGAATCTTATTATCCAATATAATCTCTTTCTCTCTCTCTCTTGTGAAAAGAATAATAAAACTTATTCTTACATTTAACGATTAACAATACTAGAAATAATAATAATAAAAAAAAATGAAATAAATTTCATCTACCTTAACAAAAGAATATTTCACAATGGTAATTTATAAACAATAATAATAATAATAATAATAATAAAAAGAGTGAAACATTTAGTTACACATCGTTCTTTAATCATTAGAATCTTCTTTCACGTCTGTAACACTTGTTCATCGATTTTACCTTCATAATTCCCAGACGGTTCAGGTCAACAGGTTGGCTTGTAACAGCCTACACACGCACATATAGATACATACACATACATACATTCTCGGAGAACAAAAGTGGATGTCAAATTACCTGCCGAGCCGAAGAAAAGCCGAGCAAGATGAAAAGAAAGAAAAAGATGGAAGAAAAGAAAAGAGGAGAAAAGAAAAGGGAAGGGAAGGAGCCGGTCAAGGAAAGGAAAGGCGTAATGAGGTGGCAGCCTGAGGGTGGGTTTTAATCAAGAATCGATACATAACAGTCGATTCGTGGCTTCCTCTGCCTCGCTACCGCGCTACAACAAACCATCGTACTTAATAAGGCTACGTCTATTCCAAACCTCGCCTCGGGTCGAACTGGGCACGTACGTCGATTATTCGAGCGTATATGAGCCACCATTAGATAACGAGCAAAGCAGATGTGCTGCAGATTTTATTCTTTACGATCTTGGAGATCTTGGTTCCTTCGATTTTTTACAGCTACCGTCAATATTTGTATCCATTCGTTATGTTCCTCCTATTATTCATTTCCTAAGTGACACCAAACGCATTATCCAGAATATTTTATTGATTTTCTATTGTCTAATTAAAATTCGAAAATTTACACCTGCATATTTTGTCGATTTTTTATTTGTTTTCTCTTTTGTTTTTGTTTTTTTCTTCGTTAGAAAGATCACAATTACAGTAACTAAGTTTCTCCGATTATTATGAAGTACGAAATGAGAAAGGTTAAGACTCGACGTTTACTCGACGAGTTCGTGCAAAAGACACGAACGATAATTACGTAGCTATCGTCAAGCAGCCTTCAAGTTAAATGCAAACTTTTTCTTAAACGTCTTATTGTACGTGGCTACGCGTGTACCATGCATGTATGCGCTATTTTGTTCCATGGAATGATTAATTAACGATGTTCCACCTTCGGGCAGCCTGTAATTAGGAGGACGATGTTCGCGTACTTTTTTTCGATGTTTCAAGAAGTAAGAAGGGAAAAAGGAGAGAAGAAAAAACAGAAGTACGCTACAACTTGCTTCAACGAAACTTTGATTTTCAGAGCTTCAATTGCGATTTTGTTTAATGCAATCTTAGAGTCTATGTTAAATTTTGAAAAATAGTTGAAATTATTGTGTCCGCAATCGTATTGATTGCTTTAAAAATATAATAATTGATAAAAAAATCGCGGATCGTACACATATATCTTGAAACAACACGGAATAATATTACAAAAGTATATAAGTTAATTCCGTGGTTGCAAATATTACTATTATAAAAAGAAAACCTAACATTGAGATCAATTGACGTTGTAAATCTGAACCAGATACTACCAAACGCTAAAAACCTTATTAACTGAAATCTTCAAAATCTTTTGATATATTCCACAAATATTTCAAGCAAGGATATTGTTTTATTTATTTATTTTTAATAATTATATTTCATATTTTATATATTGATGCGTGTGCCTTCAGAAATGCGATTATACGATTATTTTGAAAAACAGTCAATAAAAGCGCTGAAGTAAAAATCAATCAAAAAGGATTGATGTTAAATCCAACGATGATCACCTGTAACAAAAAGAAAAATATATTAATCATCTACACTTGCAATAACTATAAACAATTATTGACGAGCAATAAAATAACACAATAAAATATAAAATGTGACTAAGAGCCATTCTCGAAAGGTTCGAACACGTTGTTGAACCTTTGAAAATAACTCAATAGTCTAGTAGTTGCCCTCTTGTGCCACAGTTAAGTGGTGGGCCTCTTCGGCATTCAGCCTCTTCTTTCTTCATTCCCTGAAAACTGCATTGGACATTTTCTACGTGCAAGCAAGATAAGATCTTTCATACTACTTTAAACAAATTAACTCGTATTTTTGATCATTTTAATTATTAATTATTCAAAAATTCATTTATATTCTCTGTTCATTAGTAATTCTCGTGAACCATGAATGAACTTAGAGTTCATTGACATATACACGAGCACAATTAATGTCCAAGCAGATAATTACATTCGATGACCTAATAACACTTCGCATTTTTACTATCCAGTAATAAAATCGAATTGAAATAAAAATAATACTATAAATGCAATGCAATTTCTTGTAATATTTTTATTTAATTTATTCTTTATACTGAATTATATCAAATATTTGAAGAAGACTAAATCGCGATAGTGCGAAGTGTTAGTTATAATACTTAAAACTAAGTATCAAATTCATCAAAGTATTTGCAAATTTGTTCGACTCTATCTCGCTCGAGATAGAATCGAAATAGAACTAAATCTTTCAAATCGCTGCAAATTCCTTTGAATTTCATGATACATAATAAAAATTACAGAAGAGTCACAAAATAAATTTACAAAGGAAGCATAATGAAATGAATAAAAAAAAAATTTTTGTAACAATTCTGTATAAACCAGGAGGCGGAATTTCCACTCCGGAGTGGAAGCAAGCCTAGTGCCCATCCTGGATCCTACCTACTTAAAATTAAAGTTTTCACATTCGCTCAGAGAAGTATGCTACCTGCCTGCCAGTTACCCATATTTAAAAAGAGCAAATATACATACATACCCACCCACTCACTCCACGATTCTCTCACATACCACCAGGGTGCAAAAGCCTAAACTAGAGAGCATGCCCCGGGGCACCTCCGACACCCTAGTTCAAACGCGTGTTTTCTAAACTTATGGGAGTACGTACCAATGCTGTAATCGACTGCCAAGGCTAATGATTATTGCAATGATGACTAAAGCAAAAATACTGGTACATACTAGTATATATCAGCATACTAGTACAATACAAGTATTGTCAAATTTCCATAAGTATATGTGGGGACTCTACTATTTAAAACGATTTTATTATGAAAAAAAAACATTAGAAAAATTTAATATATTTAAATAGAAAAATACAACAATGTGTATTTTTTATATCACACCTAACTCTAGGTGTGCTATACTAAGTAGTATTCTAAGTGATAAATAATGCACTAATTAAAAATTATCACGAAACGATGTACAGTACACACTACCTAATACGCACATACAGGTGTAAAGTACATCGTGCAATCACTAGCACAATGACAGCCGCCAATAGGGGAAAATCTTAAAACTAAACCTATACTAACCGTTTCTCACCCATACGAGTAGCACCTGGGCTCACGCATAAATGAGAACGCAGAAAGTATAGGGAGGAGAAACGGGAGATTAGTATATTAGAAGCTGAAAATCCTAATCTAAAAAATATGATTAAAAACACATAAATACATAAGATATAAATACATTTTTATAGAAATTTATCTAAGCGGCTAAGGACTCTACAATTTATTTGATAAATTATAACTTTTAATATCTTTTATAATATCTTTTAATATCTTTTAATATATTCCAAAACCTCGGACGACTCCTTTCATTAAGTTGGCTGTTCTAATAAAAGAACTGGGCTTTGAGCCACCACTTAACTGCTAGAATCTATCCGTCGCGAATGGGTTTGTCTTCTTGCTCATTTATTTAGAATATCGAAACATCGATATATCAAAATTAATCGCGATTAGATAAACTAAGTACGAAGCAATGCATGTAAGACATTTATTACATGCTTTTCTGGACGAAAACGAGTAAATTAATACTCGATTTCACCACTACTAACCACGAACAAAATACGTAATAAAAAATAAAGTGTAATAATTAATTGCATTATAAATTAAACGAATTTAAACGATGAGACAAGAAAACCTATCCTGAACTAATAAAACATACAATACAACATACAATTTTCATGAGTAACTCTTAAAAAGAAATTACTCATGTGCTCGTCAATAATTTATTGAAATAATTACAACCAGTAGCTCGTGCCGATTAGGACCTTTCATCCTCGGCATGATTGAGCACCGGAGGGACTTTAAATTTTTTGACTCACTCGTTACCACCTGTTATATAACATATATGTGACATTTTAGAATTAAAATAACGCATATACGAAACATGAACAGTTGGCATTAGAAGTTCTGCGGTGGCTCCAAAACACTCCTACTTCGTAGCAAGTATTGCAGTCTGACGATCAGAGGGTTTATCGATTTGCTGTTGAAGAAGCAGATCCATCGAAGATCCATCGAAGATCCATCGAAAAATTCATTCCACATCTTTGAAAGGTAAAGAAATCCATCGTCTTATCTGTAACATAAAATAGAACACAACGATAAGTTATCTGCAATATAATCCAAAATCATATAAAATAAAATCGAATGAAATGTAAATAAAAATAGATACTTACAATGCATTCCAATGGGATAAAACTCAATTGCATCATGGCGATGCACCTCGCGTGAATCTAATAACGCGGTATAAACGAAAATAAGAAACTATAGATGAGTTTCTTATCGCGAAACCGAAATTAAATTATACGGCGAACAACACTGACTTTAATTCGCGTTTGATTTTAATTTGTTTTACGCCCGTTCACTGATTCTACACAACTAATTCAAAGACTGCTTTGCACGCAGTCAATGCAAGTACAAAAATTACACACACTTTACTTTAAATCTTCATTGATGCACTGACTCGAAACGCGAACAGTCTGTGCGACTGTTTAAAGATAAAAATACAACTTTGATCGTACAAATTCTACTACAATTACTGCTTTGTTCGCAGTCAATTTAATATAAAACATTTCTAATACAATCGCGTAACACGAACGAATTGCAATTAACGAACGAACGTGCTTCTAATCCGTGATTTTAATTATATTGAAACGATACCAACACTCCCGTATATTGCTTCGCGCACGTTTGCAATAGTCATCTGAAACAGAAGAAAAAAACAGAACTATTAATATCGCTTTCATAACAAACAAATATTAAAATAATTGAGAAAATGTTTAATACAAAATATACTTACTTCGAGTCTTCATTGATGAATGCACGATGGGTCTCCTACCCTTAGGGTGACGATGACAATGCACTGACTCTACAACTGCATTACATGCAGTTAATTCAATTAACACTAGATTTATGGACTAAGCTAATTTGACTCATTTCAAATTTTTTAGCTACATATGCTACATATATAAAATTTTAATATTATTTTTTTTAAATATACGTTGATTTTTAATACCATAATGAAATATATGTAAATATTAATTCCTCCCCTCTACCCATTTCTTCATTCTAATAATGTTTGTAAGTTTTTAAAAAATAGTAAACAAAACAATAATGAACAAATCTAGTGTTAAACGAATTTCCAAATGAATTTAATTAATAAAATGTAAACACTGCACTATTCCAACGATGATCTGAAACAGAAATAAAAACAAGATTATATACACGATTTTTTTAAAAACATTATTATAATTATTGAAAAAATGTTTAATATAAAAATTAATTTACCTTTTATCTTCAGTGATGAATGCATGATGGGTATCCTACCCTTAGGATGACGATGAGCACACGTTTAAAGCGAATATAAGAAACTTACGGAGTTTCTTTACCCGAAAAAACGAAACTTTTACATACGGCGTACAACACTGACTCTACTATTCGACTTTTTATATTTTATTTTAACGATGCAACACACGAGTACCTCATTGCCTACGCGCTCGATTGCAATGATGTTCTGAAACAGAAAAAGAAAAAGAACAATTAATATCATCGTTATAATAAAAATCCATTAAAGTTATCATAGAAGTGTTTGATAGAAAAATATACTTACTTTTAGTCTTCATTGATGACTGCAGGATGGGTATCCTACCCTTAGGATGACGATGAATAAAATAAAATTAAATAAAACTCTGAAAAGCTGAAACATACTAAAAATTATATTACATACAATTAAATATTACAATATTTCCTGAAATCATTCCTGAAGGCATTGCACACTTTCAAAGATATTTTATCATAAAGAATCAATATAAATTCAAGCAATATTAATTGCCTTAATCTCACTACTTGTATAATATTACATACAAAGTATGTAATGTTGTTGAAAATATTAACTGAAAATTTTTTAAGTTATAATATATAAATCAATAAAGAGTAATATAAAAAATAAAACGTTTTTATACTATTCTATCTAATAAAAAACTAATTAAAGTATTCATTATTAGAATGTAGAAGTATTAAAAGTTAGATATCATTAGAAAGAAAATCAATAAATAGTTTAATACGTCACGTTCGTTAGATCATTACTCGTTGAAGGACGGAAGGGGAATGAAGATCTCTCTGCGTATCTCGTAGAGGTATCGAATGCTCGGTGCTCGATTGTTTACGTTTCGTTTCGACGGTTATTCTTCTGTTTTCACCTCGAGAAATCCTACAAATATAAATACACATTCATAGATGCTTGTAGGTGAATGTTTTGTTTTCTTTTTCTCTCTCTCTCTCTCTCTCTTACTCTCGTTCTCACTCTTTCTATACATTTCTATATGGCTTAAAAAAAGAAGAACGCTTACCTTGATGAATATGAAGATAAAAAAGAGTAAACATAATTGTTTAACTGAGTATATGTATTTCTGCTGGACTCTCCCAATGCTTTGTAACCTAAAAAAGGAAAAAAAAGATTACATATTAGTATAATATAAAGAAAATCAAATATAGAGTGTGCGTGTACGAGCAACCTATACTTATGTATATATGCCTGTATGTGTATGTATGTGATAAAAATCAAATTTAATACGAAATACGCGATCTTTGAAGACATAATTATGAAAAATAATTAATTAGAGCATCATTAGAGATGGTAGTACACTCACGTATGAAAATCTTGTGTGTAGTTATCGTTTGATATATAATAGAAATGTGTAAAATACTTTTCATTTATCTGAATTAAACGAGATAACGCAGTACGCTGAAACATACACAGCTGACAAATTTTCCATATAGATGTCTCGTCGCCTCTGCTGCGCATCTGCTGCGCAGTAGTATGCGCGGTAGTCCATCCGCAAAGAAACGTAGCGACATCTGCTGCGAGCAATGATTAATTTTATGTTTATATATTAGCTTAGTAACGAAATCAATTTTAAAAAAGTCATCTAAAAACATAAAAGAAAATATATTAACATTATTTTCTATTTAAAATACGTTAATAAGTAATGTAATATTTCAACCATATATATGTGTTAAAACAAACTGAAATATTAGAAGAATGTATTAGAGAATTAAAAAAATTGTTAAATAATCGATAGAAGTATCTATTGTTGTCTAAAAGCTAGGTGTATAGGATCTATGTACCGTCCTCTTCGAAAGTCATATAAACAACTTTCAATAAAAGTAATTTTCTAGAGGACAATGTCTCAGTCTAACAGGAGACTTCGAAGAGGACGGTACGTAAATTCTATACACCGAGATTTTAGACAACAATAGACATTTCTATTGATTAATTAACAATTATTTTAATATTCTAATACACTCTACTTATATTTAAGATTGTTTAATAGTATATACATTTGCATACACATTACACGACTATTAACATACTTTAAACATTAATGACTTGTGATGACAGTCGTGATACTATAAGAATCGATGCTGGTTTTTATTTACTAAAAAATAATTCACGAATCGATAGCATTCATCGGTCCTCCCAGTACAAGATTAAAACCGATTACAATGAGTAATAATGATTACAACGAATACCTTCAGTAATATTAGTAAAGAACGATCTTTTTACTTTCTTAATTAGCTTTGATATTTTTCATACTTCTAATAATTTTTATTACTGTCTCAGCAAAGAATAATAAAAGTAGAGAGATATAAAAGACATAAAGAATATATAAAATAGTAAGTCATTTTTGAAATGTTCTTTCGGAAATGTAAATTCTCTGTTTAGGCAGACGTACTAATCCTTCGATCCAACATGGAATTATCCTTTTCGCCCTTTCAAAGGGAGCCGTAATGCGAGCTTATTATGTGCTCGCGTGTAATGGTATCTCCGGACGGTTAGTGCGTCAAATGTGGCTTTGTTGGGTGATTAATGCCCTCTTCGTGGCTGACACCTCGCAGAGTTTAATTGCACCTTATTCCGCATGAATATGGATGCTTGCCTCCCGGGCCATGCCTTGGCAACGGCAGCAGCAGCAACTTTGTAAGAAGAATGAAGGAAGAAGAGAAAGAGAGAGAGAGAGAGGAAAAATAAGAGAAAAAAAAAGAGGGCGAAAAAGGTGGAGGAGGAGGAGATGCAGGATGGACCTGCTAGGATAAAAAATGCAATTACGATTTTGAAAAATGGGCCAGGCTTCTCGTCGAGAAGCAGCAGTCCAGAAGACCGGTTTTTCGTGTTTAGACGTTCCTGGGACTCGCGATTGTCTGGCATTAGATCTTCTTTCCTTTGTAGATCGAACGAATCGGTCGACTCTTTTATCATGATCATCTTTTCGTGATATTGGAATATAATAATCATTTTCTCTCTGAAAGTGATGTCTTCATTTAAAGACAACTCTTTTTAAGCTATGTGAATCTTTACCGGACCATCTCGTTTTCATGTTTTCTCGTTTCTCGTGTTCAAATGTTCAGACTCAATGCTTATCTACTTAACAGATGTCTGAAATGTTCCAAAATGTTTACTTTAATCCTTTCAAAAAACGGTCTTCTTCGTGTACGTTCCATTGATACCGGTAGTCCAATCCCATCGTAAGTTAGAAGCAAAACGATTACGATGCTATGAATTATTAACTCGACTAATTATGATTCTTCGTAAGAGTAAAGATTATTTGGTATGTATTCGTCGAATAAAATTCAAGCGATAAGACGTTGCGAATGAAGCCGAAAAGCAATTTGTAGTTTTCGCGTAATGCTTGTTAAAGAGGGAAGTAAAAAGGAGAAGGAAGGAAAGAAGGAACGAAGCATAATCGGGTGAGTTTTAAAAGCACGCGCCAGAGAGATCGTGTTGAATCAGTCTTATTTTATTCATCGTGTTTTTTTTTCTTTTTTTTTTTTCGTCTCTCTCTCTCGTTTTTCTTTTTTTCATATATTTTTTTCTTTCTTTTATTTCGCTTGAAACTGGCTTCCAGCGAAAAAATCCGAGTGGAATTCTATCGGATTTAATTTATTGACCATTAACGATCCTTCGATCGTGCGCTCGCAAAAGCTGCTAATTATCGCAACGGACTTTTATTCGATAAACAACCGAAAAGCACTTAGCACCTATATACCGAACGATCGCCGACATTCACCCACCAATCTATGTCCAATCTTCCAGTCAATGAAAAGCATAAAAATCGGCACACGGCGTAATCATCGATATAGAGACCTAATTACACTCCGCGCCAATCCGTAAAGCCGCAGCTAATGACAGCCTTGCGGGCATCGAATTGGTCGAATATTACCAGAGAGAGAGAGAGTGAGAAAGAGAGAGTGAGAAAGAGTGAGATAAGAGAGAGTATGTATATGTGTGAGAGAGAGAAAGAGTGAAACCAATCGATGGTTCGATCGTGATCGAGCGTCTCTTCCATATCTCGACCCACGTGTTCTCTATTAAAAAGCGATAATAATATCGAGCTACGACTCCGATACTCCAAAAGATCAATCTTTTTCTTGTACTCGTCCCAGACGATTCTTTATAATTTCAAGCAGCTGATCTCTATCGTTCATAAGACGATAAGCACCCTTTTAAGATGGAACTTGGTACTTGTGTCTTCATTACTAACCAATTACCTTATTGAGAACAAAAATCGATGTTAAAACCTACGAGAAGAAAATCATTAATCTTTTTCAGTATTTCTATGGATAAATTAAAATAGATAAAATCGATATAGAGAGAGAGAATAGATATCGGATTACGATGATAATCCTGAAATGCGAAGAATCGTGCTTTCCCTTGGTGGAAAATATTGTTTGTCGATTAAATCGTTTAAAATTGTTAGGGGTGTAGGAAACTGTTCGAATGTATAAAAGCGATTAATATCTAAAAGCGTATTCTCGTAAATTGAAAGCTCGCTTAATATGATTTTGAGAAAAACGTTTCCACTAACTGCTTTAATTTTCGATTAATTCAACGTGGTTGATTGGAAAGAGTATAGGTATTGAGAGAGAAATGTAAAGGGGGGAATGAGAGAGGAAGAGAAAGAGAGAGACGAAAATTATAGGATTTATCGCACCCACGATATTAGCATTACGTTTCGCAAATGCGACTAGTTTATGGTCGTTTAAATCGTGCAATCAGGCCAGGATTAACATGACCAGGAAATTACGTTTGCAATTCGGAAACTTCCAAAATACCTATTTATCCTATTTCCATATTTCAAAGTAATTTTAAGTGAGTAGAAGAAAAATATAGTCATCTCTCGTGTACGGGAAAATTATTATTTTTATATTTTAACAACCTTTTATCGAATAAATACAGTCAATTATAGATAAGAAAAAAATCCTTTGGAAAAATATTCTCCAACGTATGAGCTTTATCAAAATAATAGTCTAACACTTTTAAGCTTCGAAAAATGACTTGGAGAAAATGGTTGCTTCATCGAAATCACGTGTCTATAGAGATAGGAGAAATGCTATTGGAATTTGTTTAGAATTCGAGTGTAAGTGTATGGCTTTATCATAAGGGAGAAAAATAACGTGTAGATCTTTACGGTTATTTTAGTAATCGTTTTGATCCTTTCTCAGGATCATTCAGCAGACCATTTTCAAAGGTATTCTCGTATATACAGGAGAAAGAAGAGAGCCAACGGAGAAGTCGAGTTCGAAGAATGGCGTGCACGATCGAAAAACGATAGCGATCGAAATCGCGATACTCGATATCGTTAAACTGAACAAAAAAAATCGATAATCTTTAGGCCTTACGCACGTATACGCACTTAATGAAGTGGTGGCTTCTCTTTATAAAAATCTCTTATTTCAATTACCTTACTCGGCCAAGATATTTCTTTAAAACATACGCGTTTAATCGTATCTTACTCCTGTTAAAGGGACTATCTCTCTCTCTCTCTCCCTCTCTCTCTGTTTTTCTCTCATGGACAAAGAATCGTTTTATCGTGATTGTTGATCTCGAAAGAATCGTTGGGAGGTTTCTTCGATACCTTTCAGCACTTACTTTCAACGTCATGTTTTCACAGAGCAAGCTTTATCTTATCGATAACGTTCCACCGATTTCCGATTTTTCTCCCTTCTCCTTCTTCCTTTCAACGATACATTTTTAACTTCCTTTTTAGATATTCGATGGGAGATTACGATGCACAGGGTGAGTCGATAGTTATTGACGCGTAGAAAAAAAATGTTTATAGATCCGTTAGATATTATTATCATTTTTATAGATTGTAAGAACAAGTTATAAGCTATTTATAACTCGTGACTACTATAATAAAAGATGTCCTATTGCAAGTTCGTTACCGTCCAAAGAGTTGAACGGACGACCGGTTGATCCACATAAATTCTTGGAAAACGCGTCCGACGACGAGGGAATACTTGCACGGAGAAAAAAAATACTAGCTGGTACGTGCCGCTATCTTGAAAACCAAGCACGTCTCAAGACTTACGAACGAAGCTGGTTAGAGTTACCTTCGTGAATGAACGCCGGTCTTAAGCTTATCCGAGTGCCACTTTTAAAGACGGATATTACCTTAAACGAATGATTAATTAATCAAGCTCGTTTTTTATCTAATTATTAACGGGATTAATGATTTTGTTTGAATTACTTTCTTAATCAAATTCATATCTCGAACCGAGCTTTACGTGAAATCGGAAAGATTTCACGGCTTTTGTTTCAATCGTATTACATTAGAAAAATATTGATATTTCAAATGATTATTCTTTTTCAATAAAATTTAGGGGATTATAGTACATTACTTCATCTCATTATTTTGCATACTTTTTCAAATGCAATTATTACAAATTTTCGATATATTATTTTTAAGATAAATATACCGAAATCTCAATTACTTATTTTCTCGTCATTCGGTTTCTAGTAAAAAACACGCATTACGCGTGTATGTCATTAAACGCTAATGTGTTAAATAATATAATTAGTAAAATATAAAAATATTCTATTGATTATCACAAAAATATGTGAATATATAAAATTTAGAGCACGCGTTGTCGAAAATTACAAAATAAATGATACCGTTCGTTCATATTTTAAGCGGGAAAGATACAAGGTAGCAAATTTGAATATTTATCCCTGTTTTTCTCTCTCCCTCTCTCTTTCTCTCAAATTTTTACGTAAAGGATAATACAAGCGAGGTGTTATTACTTTCACGGTAACAGGTGATTCGAGCACCCACCGTGCAACGTGTAGATACTATCCAATAAACTTCCACGATAATGATAGTAATGTTCTGGCAAGCGGTACGAGAAAGATCGCTAACGGGATATGATGGTTGCCGCGATCCGATTTCTTTGCCGATCGAAGATAACACGAGAAGAAGATGGCCGCTGGTCAGGATCGTCTGTAAAAATCACGGAATTCCGAGTCTTTCAAACATGTCCTTTCCTCGCTTGACGGATCAATCCGGCCTTCTTTGCAGGTGTTAAAATGAACGTTCCTTTCTCGCTCTCGAATTCGTTAAATCGGCGAAAGGGGACTTCGATCGGTACAACAGATACGACACGAAAGATTTAAGATCGAGTTAAGGAAACGACATCGAGTCGCGTTATAAATTAAACGGACGATCCTTCGTTCTTTCTATTCGCTTTTTATTTTAGAACGAAAGAGATACAACAATTCTCATTTCTCTTTTTTTTCTCTCGAACTATCATTTCCCCGATCTGATGCGAGTCAAATTTTGTTAAAATATCGTCCTAGTGGTACGTACATTTCAAATATAAATGATATTAATCCGTATGATTAAAAAATACAGTTCCATCGGATAAAATGAAAAATTCATTTTTCGCGAAAAGTTGAAAATTTCACTCGGGATAAAGGTTAGGGGAGTGAGGGGCAAAAAAAAAAATAAAAGGAGAAAAAAGAAGCGACGGAAAGTTCTATTTGCACGTTGCACGAAACAAAACGACGAATTTTACTCGTCAAAAAAATGGCGCACCCGTAATTCAGAACGAAATGAAACGATCCGCACGTTAAATATTTATACACGAGAGGATCGACGAGACTTGCGAGGGGTCGGTCCGAGTCGAATCTGAAATTCGATAATGCCTTACTCAGCGTAGTCGTTCATTCGCCCGGAAGCCGCGAATTATGCCGACGCGCCGAGTCGTAGAGAAGGAGGAGGACGAGCAAAAGGAGGAAGATTCTGCTTCAAGAACGCTCCAAGAATCTTCGCTGGCATTACGTATTACCTTGTATCACGTGCAAAGACCAGACTGCAGGTGCTTTCTCATGTGTGGTCCTGTGTACTTTTCGGAAATATCCACGATCATTTTTGTCGCGACTTCGATCAATTCCCCCTTTATTTTTTTTTTATCGATTTCATATTATTTTCATTTCTTTTTCCTTTTTTTCTTGATATAATCGAGCTAATTATCGAGATTAAGTTTCAAACTTCAAACGAATCTCTAATATATAATCATTGAAATAAATTATCTTATATAAAATATGCGCGCGCTTATTATAAAACATTGAAATAGAACAAAATGAATATACGAAATGTTTCAATTAATTTTATATCACCTTTTAGCTTATTAAACATTCAATAAAATTACCATGAATTTTAATCTCGACTCTATTCACGTGGATAGCGTGCTAATCAACTGTTACGAATATTAATTCAAAAGAATATTGATAAAATTTGCTTCTATATAACGCGCGTAGTCAATTCTTATTTAATAAAAATAAATGGAAAAAGAAGAAGATTAGCGATCAATCGAACCGCCAAACTTACCGTATCAATTGATGTCGCTAATTATTAACGATTTTGATATTTTATAGCAGACCGTATGTGGTAGATGCTTGTGTGCGATATTTATAGGGTAGCCCAACCGTTTAAAATTATCTTCGATCATACCCTAGAACGCCCCTTGCAACAACGTGGGAGGCGGCAGATCTAAATTAATTTTCAATTCGTATGTAGGATGTTGCGTACTTTAAAATGTGCATAATAATATGTATTTTTTTTTTTTTTTTTATTTTCTTATCGAAGCAATTAGATCAAAAACGTTACGACGCATAATGATAAGAAGACATATATATTCATGAAATCTAATAAAATGTATACGGCGTGAGAAAAAAAATTGTATAGTCGAATAACAATAAAAAGAAAAGATCCCCATAAAAGTTCATAAGGTCATAGCGTGGCAATGTAAACCAATAAAGCAGCACTATAGAAGGCGAGGCAGGTGCAACGTGGGCGGTGAGTTACCGCAGAGGTCAAGGGTCGTCCTTAATCCAGGATCTTCCTGTTAGCTTCCCTTGCCTCATCGTTTCTCTCTTTCCCTTTCTCTCATTCATTCTTCTCTTCTTATTGCGTTTAATCCTACTGAGAAGGAGATCCTAACGATGAGATCCCACGTTGGGAAATACTAGAGAATATATGTACGCATCCTTAGATACGCGAGATACAAATCGAAAGGACCTTGTACCAGACGTTAAGGAAACTTTAGAATTTTTCATCGAACGAGATAGTTTATTAAGAGGAAAGGAATTCCATGGGAATTCTACGCAAGGATTTTTCTTTTAAACAATATTTCAAACGAATGAACCAAATTATTAATAATATTAAATACCGAATGAAAAGTTAAGTTAATAAATCATTTTTAAAATAATGTGTGTGTGTGTGTATGTGTGTGTGTGTGTGATTTTGAAAAGAAAATTATTATTGGTTACATAAAATATTTGGTTACATGTATGACATATATCAATACTTCGATTTTTAATTTAAACCGAAGAACCACTTTTACAAACCAAATATAAAAAAAACCACCACCAGCAAATACGTCAGAATCGAAAAGACGTCAGGATATCAAATTTAAGTATCACCAAAGCCGATGTGGTTGACGTTATTGAAAGTGATTTGACATAAGCGTAGATCATTCGTCGAAATTCTCGTACTTCAATTTGTGCGGACGTCGAAGGTAAAAAAGTTTTGGCGGCATCTTCTGAAATTCAATGAGGCTGCACCTTCTTGTGTATCGATAAAGTCGGCCGGCCCTTGCTTTTAAGTCGAAACGTTTCCAAAAGTCCACAAGGACTAACAGTTAAGATCCTGATTCGATTCTTGTGTATCTTCTTGTGTTATATGCGTGTGTGGTTTCTGTGTACCATTGCTATAGAATAAAATAAATTATAATACAAGGCTATATCAGAATTTCTGATCAACAATTCCGAATTTCAAGAGTCAAATATAAATTTAATTAAAAGTAAATGCATATATGCATACGTTTCTATTTTCTTTTTTGACAAATTACATAAATGGTATCTGTAATTCTTTCGTCGTAGAAGCATTTTAAAAAATTTTCAATTCGCATAAATATATGTGTGTGTGTATGAGTGTACTTAGTATGGTGCATTCGCGAAATTCTAAATTTAAGCAAATTACGCGTCTGTCATTATGCCCCGTGCCAGGATAATCGGATGTCCATTATTTTCTTTTTTTATTTTCACCTTTTTATGGATATACTTTAGGAACAAAAGCAGCTGCATTTACAGGATGTCGAAGGAGATCAGCGCAAAAAGCATCAGGGTGCGAGATAAAGAGAGAGAGAGAGAGCAGTTATCTTTTTTGTTAGGCACGAGGCCGCCTTAAGCCGCGTTCAGAATCGGCTAATGAATTTAAAACGAGCGTGCGCATTTTTCTCGCTCCTTCGAAGCCTCGGTGATAGGCTGGCGCTACGCTAACTTTTTCCTCACGAAAACGAGAGCAGAACACGATTACTTGCAACCGAAGACGCCAGAGAATTTCTTCCCTATAAAAATTTAAATCTCCATCCTCTTCTTTTCATTTTCTCGTCTCTCCTCTTTCCCTTTTTTCTTTTTTTTCTTTTTTTTTAACGACCTACGTGTCGAGGTCCGAACATTTTTTTCTTGACAGAAATTTCGTATCTGCTTGATTATTTTCGCGTACAAACATTAAATAGAGAAAAAATTATCGGATACTTTATTACTTGGCCTACTTTACTAAGATACTCGAGTAACTTAACTATCAATTAGTACAACCTTATATACGAGTAACAGAGTCCTAACAAATACGATATTTTCTCTTTCGCGTGCACCTATTTCCTCTTGTTTCAATCTCGCCCGGTTAAATTTGATTTTAATAAGCTCCTTCTGACTCGGCCCACGCGAAAATTTAATTAGAAATAACTTCCCGGTTCCTTTCCTCGAACTTAGTAATTTTGTCTTCGTAAAAAAGTACAAAGATCTCACCTCGAGATCACTATGAAAGTGATTGAAGAAATAACTCGTAAAGATATTATGTAAATTGTAGAAAAATGCAAAAATAAAGTAGTCGAATGTGATAGTTCAGTCGGTCGGTGGTCGGAATCGATAAGAAGAAGTATATTTCTTTTAAAAGCATAGACAACTCGACTTAATTAATTCGTACTGTGTGGAAAATTGGAGTAAAACGTACGAAAAGGTCGTCGTTTAATTAGGTAATGGTCCATCCATTGAATTTCTCCGAGAATCTCGATCCATCTCTGTACACGGCCAATTATCGCAATCGATCGGTAGATGTAAAGCTATCTCGACATCTAGGAATCTTACGATTTACGCGCCCTTATTCTGCTTCTTCCTCTTTCTCTTACTCTTCTTACTGTTGCCACGGAGTTAATTTAATGCAAGAGAATAAAGAATGAAAGAAAGAAAGAAAGAAAGAAAGGGAAAAAGGTAAAGAGAGAGATTTTATCCAAGGAAGAGAATCGTCAGAGACTACCGATTTATATCTGATCGATCTTTATCGTATCGCGATACTTACCTTCATCTGTCACCACATTCAAATAGGTTCTCCCTTTAGTCGCGTTAAAATTGTATTAAATGAACGAGCCCTTTTTATATATATATGTTACGGCCAATTTATATATTCCAGGTGGTCTATAGATTGTCCAGGGCATTTTATAGAATGGCAGTCTATAAAATGTGCTTCAGGGGGTATGTTAAGAGCACGAGAGGGGGGATGAGGGCGAAGTGATCTTAAACTTTTGTAAGTGAAACAAACCATGACAGGTGTATGTTCGTACAGTTACGAAATAATCTTCACTTTCTGTACTCTGTACGTACACATGCACGCGCTTTCTTATTTGTTTGACTATAAGGACCTAATTTTCCAAACTTACACGTTGTAACGGAAAAAGGAGGTAATATATAGACAAAAATAAAATCACTTGGCCCTCTTCCCTCCATGCTTTAAACACATTCTACCGAAACATATTTTAAAGATTGACCGAAACCTTGTGGGCATTCTATAGAATGTCCTACTCGATTAAGCATTGTATAGAATGCAGGCAGTAATGCATTGACTGTAATTTATACGCACATATTTAAATGAACCTCTTTTAAAACAACTCACCTTTCACGTCATTTCGCTTTTGAGTCGTTCTTTCAGTAAAGTAATATCGTAAAGCTCGAAGGCACGTCGCGTTCACCTTCCGTTAACGATACAAGCTTAATGAAAGAGATGAAATACAATCGGTTTTACGGGTAGGCATGTATGTAACACGCTAAACGTATAATATCCTGCAAGAAAAACGAGGAAGATCGATCATTCACCTTGGGGCTGTACAACACGCGCGAAATTCATAATCGTTAAATTGAATAAAATCCAAAGGAGAAAAACCGAGCTTCTCGCGTTGGATACCTTTTCAAAAGCGAAACGATAAGCATTATTTTCTTGCGCGCGTGCTCAACGAACATGAAAGAGAGAAAGAGATTGCTAACTTACCGTTACTGGACCCCTCACGCTTCTTTACAATTTTTTATTTAGCCCGGCCAACCAGAGCCGAGTCAGAACAGCCAAGCTAAAGGTTTCGAGAGAACGTTAATTACTCGTTTCACTCTTGCGTCTTCTTAGTCGATGTACTTCGTTAGCACCTGCGGAACCTTTGCCCTTTTTAGGAAGAGAGAGAGGGAGAGAGATTGTACATTATGATTCAAATTAGAGTAATATCGTATCCGTTGCTTTGATTAAAAATCTCTTTTCGAATATTACGAATGAAGTTTGAATAATTGAAATGTTTCTTTTTTGCTATTTTTCTTTTTTGTTCTTTCAAACCTGATTTTTTCCTATTTGACGAGGGATAACTCTCATCTCGTAATATAGCATAAATGTTGATTAATAATTTTTAACTGAAAATAAACGGTATCTCGAAACGATTTGATAGGACAAACTATTCCCCTTCCGCTATATTCCTTTGTCCGTCCACTTCTTGCGTACAAAAGAAACGTCGAGTGTACTTCTTCTCTCGGTAGAATTTTCGACGAAGGAAGTACCGAGTTTGCGACAAACTCGGTGGAATCGTCGGTCGTTTAATTAAGTTCCTCCTTGAGAAAGAGGCTCGAACGAACGTTAAGTCCATGAAGTATAGCGAGCGACAAAGGACGAAAGACGAGAAAGAGGCACTCGATTTTAAAGACGCGAGAGGAATGTCGACCGACAACGATGCTTTACGTTCTTTTATTTAAACTTTCTTCCTCCTGGTAATTCGCAACAACTGAAATCGGTCTCTGCTCTAATTCCAGAGTAATTACTCTTTTCTCTTTTCCTTTCAAAGGAAGAAGAAGCTCGTTGTTTGACTCAAGATTTTGCTAGCATCTGTCTCTCTCTCTCTCTCTCTTCCGTTTTTTCTTCCTTTATTACTTTATCCCTGTGTTTTTGTTTAATTCTTCTTCTTCTTCTTTGTGAAATACAGAAAGAGGACCCAATTAAATAACACCGTAGGAACTAATTGAGATATACCTATTTGCTGAAAATTTTCGTACCAACCCGTTATTATCATCGGCAAATGTATTTATAATTGGTTGAGTTTTTAATTATCCTTACCAAAGAGTCAGTCGTTCGGAACATCGATTTATCAGCCACCGGCGACGTTTGACAAACGTTTTCTCTTTTTGAACACCCCCCCCCTTCCCTCTCCGTCTTCCGAAGAGACGATTGCATCTTTTTGGAAATTGATCTTGCTTTAACTATTATAAAGATTTCATTGGCAATCGGTCTGTCAAAGTGCATCTTCTCTTTCTCGTTTGCTTAATTAAAACTTCTCAATTAAGCTACTGAATATCTACCTCGTTTATCACCACGGAAAAGTTTCATTTTCTTATGGTGTCCTTTTTCGAGAGTTGATATATTTGCGAATAAAGAAGCAACGTCTGACAATTCGTGGAATCGAATACGCCGTTTAAATTATACGCTCTCTCCAAACATAGATAAAAACAGAAACACTGAGAGAGTCGAAGAGAGAGAAAGAGAGAGAGAGAGAGAAGAAAAAGGAGATCGGTATCACAGAAAGCGTGGTCCAGTTTGGGCGAAGACGTCCATTGCTGAATGAAGAAGAAGGGAACGCAGTGATAAATCACGAATTACGCGAACTCGTTGTGACCCAAGACAAATTGCTGGCAAAGTCATGAGCTCGACCGCTTGGTAATAATATAATTATAGGACTGCCAGGTTGTTTCGACGTTTCGCTTTAAGTTTCTTGCTGACTAAGCCACGAGACCGAGTCGTTCGTTCCATAAGCGTATCTGATTTACCGACTACACTTTTTGTCACGCTATTACACGAATGAATTTCAATATCTTAAAACTTGCTAGAAAAGAAAGAAAAAGAGCGAGAGAGAGAGAGGTAGGGAGATGGGGGGGTGAGAGGGAGAAAGATAGAGAGAGAGTGAATGAGGTTTGAAATTGTGCCAAGAGATCGTACTTTATCTTCGCTAAACATTCACGTGCATTTATTCGAATAATTTACTATTTTATCTATTCCACGAAACACACATAACAATTATCTTTCCGAATTTGACTTTTACGCAACATCAATTTGATCAACGATTCTTTCTACGATTAATAAGATAAATTTCATTTGTTTTCTTACTCGAGAAAAGTAAGTCTTGAAGGTAAAATGCAAAAACAGGGAATAGAGAGTTGAAAAGAGATGAAAAGAGAGAAATTTAGTCACAGTCGTACGGGAAGAAAGCCAGCCGATTATTGGTCGGTTCGTATGCAAAAGCGGATCATTACACGGGCATACATAAAGGCAAAAGCAAACTCGAGAAAAGAGGAAGATGGAATGAAGAATGAAAGAAAGAAAGAAAGAAAGAAAGAGAGAGAGAGAAAATCCTTAGAGAGTGGCAATAAATACTTCAATCAGCGCCCTCTAAGGCGTCAGTTAGCATCGGTGCGGCGGTGCGTCGACGACAGCCAAGGCGGCGGCGAATCGCAAAAGCCCCCCTTCGAAGAGTCCTTCCACTTTCCGTTTGGCGGATAAAGTATGTCTACCTTTTGCTGACAGCCACCTGCGCCCGTCCAAAGCGCAGTAGGCACCCACCTATATACCCCCCCCCCTGCTCTGTCCTTGCTCTTCTCTTCCTGCTAACGTCCACCGATCTACATATCTCTCCAACATTCAACCAACTCCTGCTTTCCTTTTGGTACCCTTGCGCTACACCATTTTTGGCAACTATCGTCTCGCAAATATTCAACTCGGTTACGTTAACAACCTTAAACGAGAAACGCAAATAATTTTTTTAACGAAATATCTAACAATAAGTTAGGTTCGTATACGATTTATAACAAGTTCAATTAGTCCGGATTGGATTAGATTGATTTATATTTTATTGTCGTAATATTGTTAGAATGAAGATACTTTATCATAAGATCTTACTAACTCAGATTTAGAAATAGATGAACATATTAGTCGCTAAAGATTAAAATAACTAATCGTTTAACATGTTTGAAGAGTTTTTGTGAAATAATGTTTGTCGTAATAATCTTAAAGTAAAGTACGAAAGCAAGAACGAGTATCACGAAGAAAGAAGAAAACTGACGAGAAGTCCTATCGGCGTCGATCATACAATCATTTGCTCGCGTGACCATAAAGCATAGAGAAAGAGAGAGAGGAAATATGGGAGTCGATAAATCATGTCAATTATATATTGTTTATGATCTTCGGTACGTCGCATCGAAAGGGATTCGTAGATTCGATCGGGGTATCTTGAAACAAGACTGAAAGAGAGAGAGAGAGAGAGAGAGAGAAAGAGAAAGAGAGGGAGAGAAATACAGATAAAGAAAGACAGATAGAGAGAAAATATAGAAGGTTAGTAGAAGCTGATGCTACTGAAGTAGCTAAGAAGAGCTCACACACGCACACACATATGCAAGAAAGTACAGTAGTTGTTGGACGACTGATAATTGGGTGAGCAAAGCGACACGATGTCTCTTCGAAACGAAGATCGGTAGAAAACTGGTGAATCTTTCTTTCTCTCTCTTTCTCTCTCTATCTCTCTTTGGTTTTCTTTCTTCCTTACTTTATTTCTTTCTTTTTCTTTCTCTCTGTCTCATCACGCTCGCGTTGTGGGCCCAGGGCCATCGTAAAGAGTGGCTGCCACCATCGGGGCATCAGGAGCTCCTCAGTCAAGGACTCGTGGGACAATAAATCTGGCCCTTCTCTGGGTAATTGGGTTCACTCGCTGAGATCAATCCGATACTGTCTGCCTCGTGTCCGTCTGTCCATCCGTTCGCCGCTTACCTTCTACTCCTTCCATCCTTTGAATTCTCTCTTCCTTTTCTCTCTTCGTCGCTTGCTCGCGTCCAAATCGATCTCCTCGACTTATACAGAACGAGCGTGTGTTGGTATTACACGTATTTCTATATAAAACAATATCGAATATACGGGAACTACGAGAGATACCAATTTATAGATAATACATATTCACAAATTTTCATTATATTTTTATAATCAAATAATTAAATATTAGTCTTACTTTTTTTTTTTGCTTTTGCGTCAGCCGGTTGCACAAATTGTTGAAATCTAACGTTGCACGTATGAGAGAATACTACACTGAGAGAGATATTCTTTCTCTTTCTTTCTTTGAACGTAGGAAGGGCCAGCCGAAGGCTGCCGTCTTGTTATTCGCCGGTTTCATTCAAATCCGGGCAAGAGATCGTGTCGTATGTAAAACGTCGAATTTCCAAGGCTCCCTTGAAGGGCCGTTCGCGGACGCACGAGGAGTTGCAAAGACCTGCCGATCTGTGGGAGTCAGTACGAGTCTGGCTATAAATCTGAATAATAAATGAGTCCCGACGGCCTCTAAGAAGTCTCCGACTCAGCAAGAAGACGTTGCTGAGGACTTTAAAAGATGAATTTACGAGGATACCAAAGGGAAAGGCGAGGAAGGAGAGAAGAATAAGACGAGAGAAACAACTCCTTCTTTTTCTTCTTTTTTTTTACTCGAGTAGATATCAGATTGGATATATATGTATATGTATATGTATATGTGTATAGATAAAAATTACTTGCCGAGAATTTTCCAAATTCGAACTTGAACTTGAATCTGTACGAACCGGTTCAGCCATTTCGAGACTAACGAGCTCCAGTTTGGGAAAGTAGTACTTTTGCATGGTATAATAACTGCATGCTTAGGATTTATGCTAATAGCTGGTTAAGCTGGAAACTAGCTTGTAGAGTGGATCGAGAATGCTTCTTAGATCGACAGCTTGTATGCGGAAGATTCATGGGGGCTTCCTCCCCTCCCCTCTCTCTCTCTCTCTCTCTCATTTTGGCTCGATGAAGCGACGTCGGCATGTCATAGACACGCGAATCCTTATGGAATGTAGAAGCTTCTTGGCTGATGCACGCAAAGGAAGCCGCTTCAACATCAAAGACGAGATCGAAGAAGTCGAGGTGCAAGGTGTATAAATATGATGGGCTGTGCGATATGGTAGACCCAACGGGTGTTGTTACCGTTCGTGAAGCATGTGGCTTCTGTGTTCTCGCTTCGCCTCTCCGAAAGCCGACACGCACTTTTGTCTTTTGCCGCCAGTTGCTTACCCACGTAACTCACGTCACCACCGTGTGATTAGATCTTCGACGTTCACCCTTTTTCCCTCTCCCTCCTATGTTAACTCGTGGTCTTTCTCTTTCTCTCTTTATTTTCTTTTTATTTCTACTTACGCGTAAAACAAAGTTAAACGAGTACTTTCAATGAATACTGCAACGTACATATTACTATTCCATTGCTAGAATGGTAGAATAGGATACAGATTTTTCTGTAAAAACTCTCATTAAAAAAGTTAACTGTTTCGATGAAAAAATAATAAGTAAAGTAGTTTAGAAGGATTAAAAATAATCAGGTGATCCTAGTTGTAATTATCACAATCGTTAACATTCCTTTCGTCATTTATTTCCTTCTTTCTTGGATCTTACTTGTAAGTTGAACGAAAATACTTCTTGGCTTTAACGTTTCGCAGAGAATCCAAGGGCAAGAAAAATATCACTCGAGCGGATTTCGTAGTTCGTACTTTTTCATTGGCTACCTTGGAAACAAGCCGATATTGGACGCCATCGTTTTTGCTCTTTAAGAATCATTAGCTTCGGCTTTCGTACTTCATTCAAATAGCGATTCCATTTTGCTGACTACGTTCGTTCCTTTCCTCCTCATCAAAATACCGTCGCAACGGGGCTGCAGCATCGTCCTCTCTTTAAAGATCTACGGATTTCAAGTGACTTCCCTTTGCAAAAAAAGGTCGAATTAACTTTTATAACGGGAAAAAGTAAATGCTTGGTCTTTCTCCACTCTCGAAGCCTTGACAAACCAGTTACGGTACTATTACAACCTTTTTCCACCCTTTTTTTTTCAATTATTTTCTCGAAAGAAGGACTATCCTTCTTGCTTCGTCCTATTAATTAGCGAGCTTTGTAATAACGATCAAATTCATTTTAATTCTGTGGTAAGACAAACAACATTGTATTTATTAAATAGCTTATGAATTGAATATAATAAGAAACTATTCGACATACACATCGTTTATGTAAATATAAGTTTTTTATGATGGCTTTAAATTCAAAAATAATTATTTTATATTTGTAAGAAATCAATTATCTAAACGGAAACGTAGCTTTCTTCCTGTTAGAACGATCACCACGAGTGGGCGCCAGGTGACTGCAAAGTGCAACCCTTGCTTATTCCGTTCAAAGGAATGCAGCGATTCCGTCTCTTTGCCCCCACTATAATCCTTTTTCCCACTACCGCAGCGATGCAACTGCACTCACGCGTGGCACGCTCTGCACACGTGGATCGCGCGTCAGGCCCTTCGTTCGTCTTCGACTATCTCCGCTTTGATTCGGGAACCGATGCCTACCACGTGTCTTTCCCTCTCACAATTAGATCGGATCTCTTTTACGCGTGCACAAATATTACATATAATACACATTCAAACTTTTATTTCAAACAAACTTATATAACAAATCCTATTATCATTTTCTGAATTATATAATATGTACGTATAATAAAGAAAATATATTTTAAATAATAGAAACGTATTGTTTCTTATGAAATGGCTTCAAATTATTTTTAAACGATATTTTTACAACTAATAGAAAAATAACGTGAATTAATTAACGGGGCGTATTAAATTTAATTGTTTATGACTTGTTTTTTGTATTTAAAAGATCGGATCTTCGTAAAAAGTGACAAATTAGTTTTATTCGCGAAAATAAATTTTTTTCTTAGATTTAATGGATCCTTTCTTTCTTACGAAATTTCGTGATCTCTCGCTCGAGCGGAGAACGGTGCAGCTGATCGGCCATAAAATGGTATATAACCTGCGCAATTAAGGTCTACCCTTAAGAATCGGCGGGGGGAGCGATTTCAAAGCGGCGAAAAAGTGCGCCGCTCCTGATTGCTGCAGAATTATGAAAAATAACGGTCGCTCGTCTTAGATCGTAAAATTGAACTAACGAGAAGCGCGGCAAAAGGGCGTTCATCACACGCTATAAAAAACGGGATATAAGTGTGGGTAAACGCGACGAACAACCCCCAGGATGCAGGTTATTACGCGTTTAATTTTCGACCACACAAGCTGTTCGCTTCGAAAATAGTTCGCTGGATCTACTAAAACGATTGTTGGAAAACGATAATCACTTGTAAATTCCAGAAATAAAACGAACAAACTAAGTACGAGCATTTATCTGCTCTTTCTTGTCCTTTCAAATCTTAGAAAGTGCTCGCAGATGATTCGGGAACAGGTAAAAAGCTGAGAACTGATTACATGCATTGAGTTTTCCAAAAGGAAATGCCTCGTCCGCGCATATGTTGTGACAGGAGGATGATCGTACAAGACGGATGATGAATAAAATAGGCTGACGTTCTTTTCTGCATACAAAATTATGGCAGGTGAAATCATTCAATTAGTTTTTTCATAACCTAACGGTATTACGTAACGAGACTTGCGCTTTCGATTTGTTGCATGCAAAGACATGGATGAGATTGAAGGACATTGTGGTTTTTGTTTATTATTCATATATATCATTTTCTTTTTATCTGAAAATTATTTAATTATAAAATGTAAGTTATGAAAAGAAAAACTTACATCGGCTGAGGAGATCCCGAACATAGCTGCTGCATTGATGATAATATGAGAAAAGTTCTTTATAGTAGTGGGAAAGAAGTATAATAAAAACGAAATTGTACGGTAAAGTATAACGAGCGAAAGCTGACTTTACCAATATTACGGTGAAATTGTTGTTATACTTCAAATACCCGAGGCTTGCTGCAAAGTCTGAAAAATCGGTTGGTTGACGAAACGAAATATGACAATGTTCAATCCTTATAAAACCACATGAATTCATTCTCAAAGAATAATCTGAACTTGTAACAATTATAATTAATGCGTGAAAGCTCGATAAAGATTTGTGGTTTTGCGTAATATACTTTATAAATTTTAATTTGATCGAAAATATATCATCGAATGTTGAAATTTGTTGAAAAATAGCTTTTCTACTAGATATCTATCAAAGACTGTTAATCTAAATATTACTATATTTTAAAATGATATTATAAATTAATAAATTAGCATTATCTCTGTTTCCAACATATATTTCTTCTTCAGATTTTCTCCGATTTCTGTTTTACCGACTCAGAGTATTAGTCGTTAAAGTAAATTACTGTTGTCGAACCAATGGTTGGTAAGAGTAGATTTCTATCACCAATTGGTAAAACTGGTATTGATATGATCAATAAGTATTATCGATTGACGAAAAGAAAAATATATCTGAACTAGTAAAGAATGCAGAAGTACCTATAATACAGTATTCTTTGACAGTATATGACATACATATTAACGTACTTTGAATATTAAAAAACTTCAATCTGATGTTTTATTAGATGAAAATTTTACCCCGCCACCTCGAAGTCATCACTGCGCAAGAACATTAAAACAAATATACATTTATTGAAAGAATTACATAAAAATGATAAAAATACTAAAATCAGAACATTATAATCTTAAATATTATCGTTTAGGTGGATTATTCCTTTTATACACATGCGTAACGTTAGGAAAGTCATATAAACAACTTTCAATAAAAGTATTTTCATAGAAGACAACGTGCCAGTCTGAAGGTGAACATTGAGGAAGACGGATCTCCGAACATATACCCAGTGCTTCTAAATTCCAATACACATTTTTTTCGATTATTTAACAATTATTTTAATACTCTAATACATTCTTTTTATATTTCAGATAGTTTTAATATATATGTACTAGTATAAGCACATTATATATTCATTAACGTACTTTGAATATTAAAAAACTTCGATCTGATGTTTTATTAGATGAAAATTTTACCCCGCCACCTCGAAGTCATCACTGCGCAAGAACATTAAAACAAATATACATTTAATGAAAGAATTACATAAAAATGATAAAAATACTAAAATCAGAACATTATAATCTTAAATCTTATCGTTTAGGTGGATTATTCTCTTTTTACACATGTGTAACGTTCCAAAAGTCATATAAACAACTTTTAATAAAAGAATATTCATAAAAGAGAAAGTGCCAGTCTCAAGGTGAGTTTCAAGGAAGACGGTTGACAGAATATATAATCCGAGCTTTTTAATAACAATAGACATTTCTATCGATTAATTAACAATTATTTTAATATTTTAACACACTCTACTTATATTTCAGATTGTTTAAACATATATGTATTAATATAAGCATGACATACTTTTTAACATATTTTAAATATTAAATAATTTCGATCTGATATTTTATTAAATGAAAATTTTACCCCACCTCCTCGAAGTCATCACTGCGCAAGAACGTAACAACAAATGTACATTAGTTTAAACAATTATACAAAAAATAAAAAATATTAAAATGATAGCGTTATAATGTTAAATTTTATTGATAAAGTAGATTATTTTCTTTTATACACATGCGCAACGTTTGGAAGGTCTTATAAACAACATTTAATAAAAGTACTTTCATAGAGGACAACGTCTCATTTCAACGGTGAATTTCGAGGAAGACGGTTGACAGAACATATAATCCGAGCTTTTTAATAACAATAGACATTTCTATCGATTAATTAACAATTATTTTAATATTTTAATACACTCTACTTATATTTCAGATTGTTTAAACATATATGTATTAATATAAGCATGACATACTTATTAACATATTTTTGAATATTAAATAATTTTAATTTTATATTCTTTTCGATTAAAATTTCCCCCACCAAAGTCACCACTGCACAGGAACGTTTAAAAAAATGTACATTAGTTTAAACAATTACATACAAATTAAAAGAATATTAAAATGAGAGCGCTATAATATTAAATTTTATTGATTAATTTTATTGCTTTTCTTTTATACACATGCGCAATTTTCGAAAAGTCACATAAACAACTTTCACCAAAAAAACTTTAATAGAGGATAATTACTCAGATCAACGGTGAATTTCGAGGAGGAGGGATCACAGAACATATACTCCGAGCTTTTAGACAACAATAGACGCTTGCATCGATTAATTAACAATTATTTTAATATTTTAATGAATTCTTATTATAATTAAGATTGTTTAAAAGTATATATATTTATTTAAATATTACCTAACTTTTGACGTACTTTAAATATTAATTAATTTTGATTTTATGTTTTAATAGATGAAAATTTTACCCCTTCCCACCGAAGTCATCACTGCGCAAGAGTGTAACAAAATATGTACATTAGTTTAAACAATTATACAAAAAATAAAAGAATATTAAAATGAGAGCGTTATAATATTAAATTTTATTGATTAATTTTATTGCTTTTCTTTTATACACATGCGCAATTTTCGAAAAGTCACATAAACAACTTTCACCAAAAAAACTTTAATAGAGGATAATTACTCAGATCAACGGTGAATTTCGAGGAGGAGGGATCACAGAACATATACTCCGAGCTTTTAGACAACAATAGACGCTTGCATCGATTAATTAACAATTATTTTAATATTTTAATTAATTCTTATTATAATTAAGATTGTTTAAACGCATATATATTTATTTAAACATTACCAAACTTTTGACGTACTTTGAATATTAATTAATTTTGATTTTATGTTTTAATAAACGAAAATTTTACCCCTTCCCTCCGAAGTCATCACTGCGCAAGAGCGTAACAAAATATGTACATTAGTTTAAACAATTATACAAAAAATAAAAGAATATTAAAATGAGAGCGTTATAATATTAAATTTTATTGATTAATTTTATTGCTTTTCTTTTATACACATGCGCAATTTTCGAAAAGTCACATAAACAACTTTCACCAAAAAAACTTTAATAGAGGATAATTACTCAGATCAACGGTGAATTTCGAGGAGGAGGGATCACAGAACATATACTCCGAGCTTTTAGACAACAATAGACGCTTGCATCGATTAATTAACAATTATTTTAATATTTTAATTAATTCTTATTATAATTAAGATTGTTTAAACGCATATATTTATTTAAACATTATCAAACTTTTGACATACTTTAAATATTAATTTAATGTCAAATTTAAAATTAATTTAATATCAAACGTTTATTAAAATTTTATTATTTTTTTTAGAAACAATTCAATGGGTAGCGGGTGGATTTCTTCTTCGCAAAGGGCGCCATTTGTTAAGAAGGAATTTACTTCAGGGATGCGACCCTGCCCACGCGAGCCTTGATTCTATCTTTCTCCCAAGGATAGAATCATGTCCTACCCTTAGCTTTTTAAAGTGAAACGCCCTATCTTTTTTTTTTATTTTTTTTTTTTTACTTTGCTTTTTTTAACTCGCGATTTTGCAAGCATAGATGTGCACGTAGCATAGGAACTGAAACTGCATTAGAAGGGATGTCTACCAGCACTATTAGTAAGACGGGCCCAGGGATTAAGTTCTTCAAGCCTGCAGTAAATATAGTACCGGTGGGCAAACTGTACGTGCAGCGTAAGTTCCTCGTAATGAAGATTAGAGTCAGTGGATTAGTCCAATCGGTGGGAAACCACTTAAAAAAAAAACGTAAAAAGTTTCACTTTAAAAAGCCTACTTTTCAACTTCTTCCCTATCCCTTTGTTTTTTTGTTGCAGGTTACATAGGAGGAGTACCACACCAGGACAGCACGAGGACTTAGTTATAAAAAAGATAGTGTAAGATAATTATTAGTATAATTAAATGTATAATTTAATTTATAATTACATGTATAATTTTAATCTATTTATTCTTCTCCCCTTAGCACATTACACGCGTGTGACATTTATATTTAATGTATTTTATTTGTTCACGGGTTACATGTTACTTCGATTCCATTCATGTTTTACTACTCTTTTATCATTTTTTTATTTGGTTTTCCATTTTTCTCTTCATTATCGATAGTAATTGTAAAGATTTTCCGAATAAAACTCTTAGGGTGGGGCATAAGAGTGGGGCTCATTAAAAATCATTCACGGGGTGATCATTTTCATTTCATTTTCTTTGGTTTCAATTTAATTCGGATGGGGACATCTTCAGGATGCACATCCCGGGTCTTCAGAAGCGGTTACCTCCTCGTGGTTAGACCCGGGCAATGGTATTTTACTTTCAGTATAATGTTTAACATATTTTATATGTTATGCATTCCATTGCAAGTAAAATCCAGCTAAAGACCGCTTACCATTAACATTATAATGATAATTAGTTTCTTTCATTTTCCTAATTAATATCATATTACAATTCATTACATTGTTTTCCCTTTAATACTACCTTCATATTATATCCCACATTAAAATACTCGATTTATTTTATAGGAACACTAATCTTGTGCATTCTTTCAGACGTTTTTGACGTGCAGTGCGGTCGGTAAAGCACGTCTCGGTCGCGTTCGCGTTCGCGTTCGCGATAAAAAACTATTTTATAGTTTTTTATTTTCGTTACCGTCCACCCATCGTCATCCTAAGGGTAGGAGACCCATCGGGCATTCATCACTGAAGATTAAAAGTAAGTATAATTTTTCTATGAAACATTTTCTATGATAAATTTTCAATAGTTTTCGATACGACGAAGATATTAATCGTTCTTTTTCATTTTCTGTTTCAGAACATCATTGCAATCGAGCGCGTAGGCAATGAGGTACTCGAGTGTTTGCATCGTTAAACAAAAATCGGAAATTTTTCGGGTAAAGAAACTCCGAAAGTTTCTTTTATTCGGTTTATACGTGTGCCATCGTCATCCTAAGGGTAGGAGACCCATCGGGCATTCATCACTGAAGATAAAAGGTAAATTAATTTTTGTATTAAATATATTTCATTAATAATTACTTATAATTTTTAAACTATAACAATGATTCTAATCGTTTTGTTCTTTTCTCTCTTTTCAGAAGGCTAAGTGTTAGTGTTAGTGTTTGAACTGCGTGCAATGCAGTTGTAAAATTAGAATCAGTGTCGTGGTCGCGATAAGAAACACGTAAGTTTCTGATTTTCGTTGGAATCGTCTACGGCATCGTCATCTTAAGGGTAGGAGACCCATCGGGCATTCATCAATCAAGATAGAAGGTAAATTCATTTTTCTATTAAACATTTCTTTAATAATTACTTGTAATTTTTAAATGGTAACAATGATACTAATAGTTTTCTTATTTTCTCTTTTTACAGAAAGGTAAGCAAGTGTTGGTGCTTGATTTTTGAACTGCGCGCAATGCAGTTGAAAAAAATTAGAGTCAGTGTTTGTGCGAATAATTAAAAAATACAATTTTTATCGCGAAGTAGAGTCAGTGTTTGTGCGAATAATTAAAAAATACAATTTTTATCGCGAAGTAGAGTCAGTGCATTCGGTCATCGTCACCCTAAGGGTAGGAGACCCATCGTGCATTCATCAATGAAGATTAGAAGTAAGTATATTTTTCTATGAAACATTTTCTATGATAAATTTTTAATAGTTTTTGATTACGACGACGGTATTAATCGTTCTTTTTAATTTTCTGTTTCAGATCATCATTGCAATTCGTGCGCGAAGCAATGTACCGGGAGTGTTTGATCGTTTTAATATAATTAAAATCACGGATTAGAAGCACGTTCGCTCGTTAATAATAAATTCGGTCGCGTTTCGCGTTCGTGTTCGCGTTCGCGTTCGCGTTATTTTTGAGATTTATATATTAAATTAACTGCGAGCAATGCAGTTAATTGCATTAGAGTTTGTTCGTATAAAATTATAGTTTTTTAATTTTAAAACAGTCGTACAGACTGTTCGCGAAGTAGAGTCAGTGAAGTGCATCAGTGAAGTGACCGCGTATCGGGAGTGAAATTTTTGTGTTTGCATTGACTGCGTGCAATGCAGTCTTGAATTAGATTGTAGAATCAGTGTTTGTACGAATAATTAAAGTAACATTTTAATCGCGAAGTAGAGTCAGTGACCGGGCGTAAATTAAATTCGAATCATACGCGTATGTAGAGTCAGTGTTGTTCGCCGTATAAAAAAATTTCGGTTTCGCGATAAGAAACTCTTTTATAGTTTCTTATATTCGTTTACCGCGATATTAGAGTCACGGGAGTGCGAGGAAAAGTGCATCGAGAATTCTCCGATGGATGATGGATCTGATGGACGAGGGATGCAGCTGGACCATTTGCTACGAAGTAGGAGTGTTTTGGAGCCACCGCAGAACTTCTAATGCTAATTGTTCATATTGCATACATGTCATTTTATTTTAAAATGCCACATATATGTAATATAACATTTAGCAGGTCGTGAGTAAAATTTAAAGTCCCTCCGGTGCTCAATCATGCCGAGGATGAAAGGTCCCAATCGGCACGAGTTACTGGTTGTAATTATTCCAAAAAATTATTGACGAGCACATGAGTGATTTCAAAAAAGGATTAGTCCTTTTTTGAAATTGCTCATGAAAATTGTATATTTTATTGTATGTTATATTATTAGTTCAGGATAGGTCTTCTTGTCTCATCGGTTAAATTCATTTAATTAACAGTGCAATTAATTAATGCACTTTTCTTTTTTATTACGTGTTTCGTTCGCGTTTAGTAGTGGTGAAATCGAGTATTAATTTACTCGATTTCGTCCAATAAAGCATGTAATAAATGTCTTACATGCATTGCTTCGTACTTAGTTTATTTAATCGCGATTTTATTTTTCGATATAATAAAAAATGAGCAAGAAGACAAACCCATTCGCGACGGATAGACTCTGGCAATTAAGTGGTGGCACAAAGCCCAGTTCTTTCATTAGAACAGCCACTTAATCAAAGAGTCGTCCGAGATTTTTTTTTTTTTTTAAATTCTTAAAATCTTTTGAAAGTCATTAAAATGACTTGTAGAGTCATAGCCCGCTTAGATTATGAGAACATTTTATTATATTAATCAATTTTTAGTTTAGGCTTTTCAGCAACTAATATACTAATCCCCGTTTCTCCCCCCTATACTTTCTGCGTTCTCATTTATACGTGTGCCCAGGTGTTACACGTATGGGTGAGAAACGGTTAGTAGGTTTTTAGTTTTAAGTTTTTCCCCCCCATTTGGCGTCTGTCATTGTGCTAGTGATTGCACGGTGTACATTGCACATGTGTGTGCGGTTAGGAATGTGCATTGTACATCGTTTCGCGATACGTAATACCGCGCTTATTATTTTTTAAAGTTATTGAATAAAAATAACTTGTAGAGTCACGCGTACGATACGAAATTTTCTTTTTTAACAATCGTTTTGCATAGTAGAGTTACCGCATTTATTTGCGGAAACTATGATATACTCGTATATAACTAGTATGCAATATATACTAGTTTATACTTGTATTTTTGCATTAGTCATTTATGCAATAATCACTAGCCTTGACAGACGATTACAGCAATTGGTACGTACTCCCATAAATTTAGAAAACGCGTTTGAACTAGGGTGTCGGAGGTGCCCCGGGGCATGCTCTCTAGTTTAGGCTTTTGCACCCTGGTGGTATGTGTGAGAACCGTGGAGTGTGTGGGTGGGTATGCATGTGTATTTTTTTGAGCGAATGTGAAACTTTAATTATAAGTAGGTAGGACCCCGGAATGGCACGTGGCATACTTGCACTTTTCAGTGCGAGTCCCCACCTCCGGGTTTTATACGGAATTGTCACAAAATTATTTTTTTATTTATCATGCTTGACTTGTAAATCTTTTTTGTGACAATTCTGTAATATGCATTATGTATCATGATTCAAAGGGATTTGCAACCATTTAAGAAATTCATTTCTATTTCGATTCTATCTCGAACGAGATAGAGTCGAAATCAAATCCGCAAAACCTTTGATGAATTGATACTTAGTTTTAAGTATTATAACTAGCACTTCGCACTATCGCGATTTATCTTTGAAATGTTTCATATAATTTAATATAAAGAATAATTAAATAAAAATATTGCAAAGAAATGCATTGCATTTTTAGTATTATTTTTATTTCAATTCGATTATATTACTCGATAGTAAAAGTGCGAAGTGTTATTAGGTCATCGATTAGCATAATTAACTGCTCGGACATTCGATTAAATGTGCTCGTGTAATATGTGCACAGTCGATGAACTTTTAAGTTCGTTGATTGTCCACGAGCTAGGATAGCTAACGGGAAACGCGAATGCATTTTGTAATAATTAATAAATAGAGTCACCCCCTTAACGAACATCGGAATTATTTGCATAAGATGTATGATGAAAGAAAATAAATGGAATTATTTCATATATATTGTAATGTGAAATGTATTTCATTTATATTAGTGTAATAAGCAGTTGAGAGTAATTGGGTGAAAATGTCTTGAAGTCGTTTCTAAATTGTACGACCATAATTTGGCATATTATAACGGTTTGGTATTAGAATAGAATCGATACTTTACATGTTAATAATATTCCTTTCGGCGATGAGATATCTCTCGACCAAAAGGTAATAATTATTTTCTATGTAAAAAGCTCAGGATGTTTTACTAATCACATTTTTCTTTTTCAGGGTTGTGTTAGGGTCGGTTAGGTTTTTTTTATTATATAGAATCAGGGACGATTCTAATTCTATATCATTAATCGTTGTAATATGCCAAATTATGCGAATACTTTTTGGAACGATTGACGTTTTTGGTCAAAGATTCTTTTCATGCTCGCACGTAGGGAATGTCCGACAGTAGGCTTGAAGAAAGAAGAGGCTAAAAGCCGAAGAGGCCCCCACTTAATTGTGGCTCAAGAGGGCAACTACAGACTTAATGAGTTATTTTCAAGTTCGACAGCATGGTTGAATCTTGAAAATAGCTCGTTGGTCATTTGATATTTTTATTGTTTTATTTTTTTGTTTTGCTCGTCAATAATTTATAATGGTTATTAAGAATGGTAATAATTAAAATAGTTTTCTTTTTGTTACAGGTGACCATCGTTGGATTTGCCATACCACCCACCAAATATCGAACATAATTTTTCCTAAAAATAAATCGAGTATTAAGAAAATTTAATTTTATAAATGATATTTCATTTAAAAGATAGAAAATACTTTAAAATCATGATAGAGTACAATACCATTCCCGAATTCCCGCCCCAATATCATATCATTTTTAATTTCCTATTACACACAATTTCCCCACTTTTCATTCTTCATTTCATTCGTAGAAACTAATTATCTTATAATGTTTTTTAATGTCTCTTTTATTGTTTTAGGTATTAAGATTTAATCAATTATTATATTATGTATTGAATTAATTTGCATTTTATTTTGTTTCAGGATGTGATTAATTTCAATCTATTTGTAAGTATTGGATTTTGATCTAGAAAAGGAATATGCTTTCGATGCATTCATTGGTTCTTCGCAAATCTAAACTAATCTTTCTGTTTTCTGTTTCAGGTTCGTTTCCAGTATTTTTTTTAATGGGTAGCGGGTAGATTCTTTCTTTCCGAAGAAAGGTCTACTTCAGGGATGCGACCCTGCCCACGCGAGCCTTGATTCTATCTTACTCCCGAGGATAGAATCATGTCCTTACCTAAAATTCCACCCACACCAAACGATCCTTTTTTTAATATTTTATTGGCAGGATTTCTTCTTCTTCCATGTCTTTGTTTTGTTTGTTGCAGGACATAGGAGGAGGACCAGCCAAAGACCAGCCGACGACCAGCCGAGGACCACAAGAGGACTTAATAATAATAAAGTAAAGTGTAAAGTTATTATTTGTATAATAAAATGTAAAATTAATGTATAATTAAATGTATAATTTTAATCTATTTATTCTTCTCCCCGTAGCATCGCAAGCGTGTGATAATTATTTTTAGTGTATTTTTTTTGTTCGTAGGTTTCATGGAACGACCCATAATTGCATACTTTTTCTATTTTTTACTTTATTTTATTTAGATTTAAAATTATTATTTATGAAATACACAGAAAATGTAATTTTTATATGCATTCATCGAAATTATATTGAAGTGTGTTAGTTTTTAATTAAAATCATCGATGTTTCTTAAATTCTTTTCAGATGCATTCCTAGTTTTATGTTAGTATGAGAAAAATCATTGTTAATGCACTTCTGTCTTTTTACAGATACCATGGATCAGTACAAATTTTTATAGATACCATGGATCATTCATTGCATATATGCAAATCTAAAATAATCTTTTCTTTTCTTTTCCAGGTTCGTTTTCAGTCCCACTTTTCTTCTTCTTCCCTAACCCTTTGTTTTTTTTTGTTGCAGGTTCAATAGGAGGAGGACCAGAGGAGAACCAGACTAGAACTTAGTTATAATAAAATATTAATGTGTAATTTAATGTTTAATTTTATTTGTTAATTCTTCTCCCCTTAGCATCGCACTCGTGTGATAATTATTTTTAATGTATTTTCAATATATTTTTAATGTATTTTATTAATATATAGGTACTAAGTTATTTCGATTTTATTGATGTTTAACACCCCGTTTATCATTTTGTTATATGGTATTAAAACTTTTCTCTTAATTCTCGATAATAATTGCAAGGATTTCCCTTCTCGGAACTTTCATTTTCAATGGTTTCGACTTATGTCGTCGGATGGGGACATCTTCAGGATGCACATCCCGGGTCTTCAGAAGCGGTTACCTCCTCGTGGTTAGACCTGGGCAATGGTATTTTACTTTCAGTATAATGTTTAACATATTTTATATGTTATGCATTCCATTGCAAGTAAAATCTAGCCAAAGACCGCTTACTTTAAACATTATAATTGTAATTAGTTTCTTTTAACTTCCCAATTAATACCATATTCTTTTACCCCTTTCCTTAGTTCCTTCTATCCATTTAATATACAGAAACTAATTACTTTATAATGTTTCTTTAATAATTCTTATATTTTTTCAGGTATTCCTTACCTTTAATTTCCCCCACCAACCATCATATCTTCCCTATTTCTTTCACTTTCTTTCTTTTCCTTTATATCAAGTATGCTCACATGAATTAGCATGCATTCACGTGAGTTTACTTAACTTTTGAGGTGGAACAACTTTTAGATTTGTTTTTTATTCGCGATTTGATATGCATAAAATATGCATTTAGCATAGGGACCGAAGCGACACCAAGTCGATTCGGTCGCTATCCGTTAGTCAGGCCTCACCGGTCCTGCCGTTAGCACTATGGTCGGTCGTCTTGTGAAGCCGAGGTTCCTCGTAATATATAATATTAGGATGCGTTGTTTTTTTATTCGCGATTTGATATGCATTAAGTATGCATTTAGCATAGGAACCGAAGCGACACGCGTTGGCGATTCGGTCACTATCCGTTAGTCAGGCCTCAACCGTCTGCTGTTAGAGTAATGGTCGATCGTCGCGTGAAGCCTAAGTTTCTCGTAAAAGAAATTAGAGTCAGTGGACTAGTCCGATCGGGGGGAAACCACTTAAAACAAAAATCGTGAAAAGTTCCACCTCAAAAGTTCTTCTTTTCCCTATTCTTTTCCTATTCCTTTTAATATTTTCTTTGCAGGATGAACTATGATGCCAAATTCCGTCCAAGAGAAGGAGGAAACGAACCATAGGAGGACTACGTTATGGTAAATGATAGTAGAATATAATTATTTCTATAAATAAATGAACTTTTTTAATTCGTTTATTGTTTCAGATAACAATTCCGACCAAGAGGAAGGGGATGTGGATTAGAAGATGGACCAGAAGTGGACTAAGTTATGGTAAATGGTAGTAAAAAATAATTATTTCTATAAGTAAATGAATATTTTTAATCAGTTTATTGTTTCATATAACCATTCCGTCCAAGAGGAAGGGGAAGTGGATTAGAAGATGACCAGAAGAGGACAGAGTTATGGTAAACGGTAATATAAAGCAATTATTTCTCAATGTAAATGAAATATTTTAATCCATTTATTGTTTTTCTCGTAGCATTGTACATGTATAATAGTTATTTTTAATGTATTTTCTTTATTTTACAGATGCCATGGGTCAACCAAAAATTATATACATTTATTTTTATTATACTATATTTAAGTAGATTGACAATTATGTATAAAATATTCATTAATTATAATCTCCGTATGTGCATATATTGAAATTATATTAAAGTGTATTGATTTTTAATAAAATCATTGATGTTACTTGAATTTTATTCAGATGCACTCCTCGTTTTCATCTTCTTATTCAGTTTTCAAACTTTTCTCTTCATTTTCGATAATAATTCTAAGGATTTTCCGAATATAACTCTTAGGGTGGAGCCTAAGAGTGGGGCTCATTAAAAAACGTTCTCGGGGCTTTCATTTTCTATGGTTTCATTTTACTTCGGATGGGGACATCTTCAGGATGCACATCCCGGGTCTTCAGAAGCGGTTACCTCCTCGTGGTTAGACCTGGGCAATGGTATTTTACTTTCAGTATAATGTTTAACATATTTTATATGTTAAACATTCCATTGCAAGTAAAATCTAGCCAAAGACCGCTTAGCATAAACATTATAATTGTAATTAGTTTCTTTTAAATCCCAAATTAATATCATATCCTTATTCCTTTTCCTCCTTGATTCATTTTATCCATTTAATATACGGAAACTAATTACTTTATAATGTTTTTTAATAACTTTTATCTGTTTACAGATACCAGGGAGTAGTCCAAAATTATTGAAATTAAAGTTACGATGTATAAAATAGATTGCATTTGATTCATTCATTGCATTTTTACAGTCCTAGAATAATATGTTTTTTTGCAAGTTTTTTTTTTAAGTCATAACTGCAATGGATAGCGAATAGGCTCTTTCTTTCTGAAGAATCGTAAATAAGATATCATTTTATACATCGTTGATATGCTGCTTACGAATTCGTAATAAATTACATAAAAATGAAGATATTCGTCGTACATACACACGAAACATAAATTTTTCCAACGTAACCTGCATTTTATGAATTTAGGCTTCTCACACGTACGCGGGTTTTTCAAATCGTTAGATTCAACAACAATCCTTTGAGATTTTTTACTATTTGGACGCCTTAAATGACTACTTTTAAAAATATATATATGAATGCATTTCTGAAAGCACACATATGTTTATACATTAAAAATTAAATTTATTTAAAAATTAAATAAATAAAATAAATACTGTGTATTCTTTGATAATATTGTACTGTCATCGCGGTAAGTACCTACCATCGCCCACTGGTGGTCCCGGTAGTAACTAAAATAAAACTAAGTAGATAAAAAAGGGGACTTCTGAGCTTCTATGTACTTCCGTATTCTTTGCAACTAGTTTCGTAGAAAATCCTGTGATGTACTCTAATTAGCGGGGAATATAAATTTTTCTTTTGTTTAATCCAAATTGAGATATAGTTTAAATAAATAGATTAGAATTAGAGAAATAGGTATCTTGTTAAATAACTTTCAATAAGAATAAAATAATTCATGTTGCAAAGTATTAATTATTTTAAATAACTATTAACATTAATATATACAAAATTGTTGCTAGTATTTTATTCTTCGTACTTGTAGAAGCATTCAAATATATAAATAGATTACTTTAAATAAACTTATACTTGCAAAAAAGTTGTATACAATTTTTCAGTCACATATATTTATTCTCTATCGTACAATAGATCAGTGTTCCAACATGATCTAGCAAAAAAGTCAATATGCTTAAGTTAGAATTAGCGGAATACCAAAGTTGACCTTCTCATCACATACGTTTGCCGCACTTCGCTCGTAAAAGCATCTGTCACAACGAGTTAAACTATTTGCCATGTGTGTTAGCACCCCACCGGACGTTATTAACAAACAATTATTGTCCATCGGAACGTATGTGTTCGCTATAGCCTACTACAGGATCTTGTTCTTTTTTATGGACAGAACTTAATCGGCTGTGGGCACATTCAACCAGGTGTTGAAGCATCCATGGGAATTATGCTGATAACTCATCGTTTATTCTCACGGTGATCCAACGCACTGCGCCGCGATAAAAATTAGCCTTTCTTTTTTTCTTTTTTTGATAACAATTTCTTCATTAATTATAATTAATATGTTTATACATTTTACATACCACAAGTCTTTAAATTGATTACACGCATAGGTAAATTTATAAAAATAAAACTTTATATTTGAATTATTCTCTAATAATTATCCCGTCTTGCGTGTAAACGCATGAAAAAAACCGTAACGAAGAATCGTAAAGTAATTTTCGATGATGTATAAAAATATCTATTTATGAAACATTTACAGCACGATGATGTCATCATAATCATGCACATGTCGCGCATGTACAAGAAGTCACGTTGGTTTGCAACCTGTATATCGCGTGTTAAAACCTACTTACGTGCGATGATATGTTATTAACCATATCATTCAATTTTTAATGAACGTCTCGTCATAATTTACGATTGTCATTGAAATGGAAATTAATACTTTGCGAGCTAAGGAAAGCCAAATGATTCGTTACAAGAGAAAATTGTGCCGAAAAATAACATTGATCGAATCGTGCGAGCAAATTTCTGAAATTCTTCGAAAACTTTGAAGAGTGACTATTAAAAATACATTTTTAAACGAAATAAAAAGAATGCTCTAATTACATCTGGCAAAAGGGCAAGATCACAGTCTTGTCACATGCAAATATCGCATGTCCTAGTTAAGAACGCGTTCGCTGTTGAGAACATTACGGGATACTTTGCATAATCCGAAATTGAACAATAACAAGACGACTACTTGTGCAGCTGTCGTTAGCCGCTGCAACAATCTTTTTGCTCTGCAGAAAATTGACCTAGTCTTTGAAGAAAGCGAGGTAAAGGGGTCGAAGAGTGGTTTTGCGTGGAAAAGAGAAATGAAGGAAGAAACGGAGGAAGAAGAACAAGAAGAAGAAGAAGAAGGAGGAGGAAGAGGAGGAGGAGGAGAAACACGCACATCGTCAGCAACGTTTTCGTTAACGGGGTAATGTCTGCATAAATTTACATATGGCGGGAATGAATGCTATATATTTATGAGAATACGTATGAGTATGTGATACTTAAGAACGATAACATAGTAGGTAGGACACGTAAACGTATAGATGATATATAAATAGTACATATAAGGAAATGTGAAAAGGAGAAGGTAATGAAAAACTTGTCTTCCTCGTAGAAGAATTTTAACGCGATGGAAATAAAAAGGGCGGGAAAAAATAAAAGAGGAAGAGAAAATTAATGCGTGCCTATCGACACGTGTACGATCGAAGCATCTGCACGTGACATCTGCACGATTGAAGAATCCCACGGCAAAAGTATGTATGTAGTATGTACCTTCTTAAAATCGAAAATAAAGAAGGGAAGAAAGAAAGAAAGAAAGAGAGTAAGAGAACGTGCTTGTTCTATAATAGTATGTACGTGGCACGAAAAGAAAGAAGAATAAATGATTGCTCTTCGAGGGGGCCCTTCTTACGTCACATCTTCTTTCTTCTTTCAAACGTTATCTCTATCTTTCTCTTCTACTTACATTAGTGACGTCAGAAACTCGCACACGTCAGGGGACTCGCGTGACGTCGATCTTAGAAGGGAGAAACGAAATCTCAAGCGTACGTCTGCAGGGTGCCGAGATTACGAGGGAGACGGACTTTCGGATCGAAAGAAGGAGAAAAATAAAAGGAATGAGAGAGAGAGACATATATATAGAAGGAAGGAAGAAGGGGAACGTACAAGAAGAATGAGTTGGAATTGCACGAGGCACATGCGAAGGGACCACACGTGGGAAAACGGCACACGTCCCTTTTTGCTCCTTCGATTGTCCTTTACACCTAGATGTGGACCTACATTCAAATATGTTATACCTGAAAACCTAAATATCTATCAACAATTTTGGAAATCGTTGTCTTATTTCATTTCGCTGATACCATATTTTTGCATAAGACCAATGGAGTCTGATGGATTTGGATCGATCTTTCAAAATTCGTTTCCCTTTCCTTTTGTACAAGAATCTGGTTCCAAAAGGGCTGATGTTTGAAATTAACTAGAATTTATAGTCTATCAAGGAAGCAGGGAATCTGAACGTTTTAGCCATATGACGTTTTCGAATAGTAGTTATTACCGCGAAAGTGTCTCGGTCCGATGACCATTGATAAAAAACAAGGAAAAGTTTAGCAGCTGCAAAGAGGGACACACTCGCTAAGAAATCGATATAAGGATTTCAGTAGGTTGTAGGAGAGACAGGTGAGGTTAGTCGCGTGCCAGGATTCCCCTTCTTTCGTCGCTCGAAGAAAAGCGTTTCATGCAACGTATCTATTGTCCTTCCACCCTTCTTTTTCGTAGTCCCTTTTAATGTAGGTTTAAGGGGGCGGTCTCTTCAAATAACACGAAGACGTTCGGAATTCTTAGATAAAGAAATTTGATTCTTATGTTCATTGACATCAATTCTAAAACAGATTCATGTATGTTCGTTATTTTTACAATAATTGCCAATATTTATATAAGCAGTAGGTAATTTAAAAAACGTTGTGAAAAAATATTAATTAGGTTTATCCGATAGTTTTCTTTGGAATTATTCAAATCCATACTTTTTATGTTTCTCAAATTGTCTTCCTCAATCGTAAATATTTTTTAACAGAATCAATAAATTGGATGGCAGGTGATACACTGGGCTCGTGCCACGTTTCTCGCCATCGAAAAATCGAAGACATTCACAGGAGGGGTTCCTTGATCCATAAAAGACGCTGTCATTGTTTGGGCCCCTAACTTTAGCTACGAGCAGCACGAGCAACATCTTTTTGGAACAGCTGATATAGTCCCCTGCGTAATACCGTTTACATTTCTTGTTACTCGCGATTGTCCAGCTGATACTTCAAAATAATCTTAGGTCGGGAAAAAAAACTGCAGAAAAAAAAATTCAAGTAGAGAGCGTGAAAGAGAGGAAGAAAAATTTCACGTAACACATTTCTATTTACTTCCTTGATAATTAAAACTTATTGATCTAACTCGATTACGATAATTGCGGAAACGTTCGATCGAGCATCATAATCATCGATCATGCGAACTTTGTTCAATTTCCTCCTTTCTAAGTCGATCGATAAAATGATAAATTGTTATCGCGAAATCCTAATTCATCGTTTTGCAATAGAGTTATTCGGGAAGAAGAATATTATCTTTAGCAAGTTATACGGATGATTAATTAATACGAGATGACTGTCATGTGACAAGTTTTTCCTCATGAGCTAAGGATAAAACCATTTGCATAAAGCTACTACTCACTCTAGCGAGTTTTTTTTTTCTAGTTGGATTGCCACCTTCGTTCCCATAAGAAAGGTAGTTTCTGCATTATGAAAAGCAGATGTAAAGTTCGGTGTACCCTGTTTATTATTCAGCTTAATTAGTTCCTTTCTACCTTCTTTTGCAGCGTCTTTAGCATGGTCGAATTATTGGCATATTTTCTGTTAGGTTTTATTTTGCAATGACTACTGACATTCGTGGCACGCTAATCGGACGAAAATAAAAAGGAAAGAAAAAAATCAAATACTCCTATTGAGAAAAAGAAATTGATAAAAAAAACATAACGATAGAGAGTTCTGCATCCCTCAAGCAAACGAGAGAGAGAGAGAGAGGAAAGGAGAGAAGGAGAGAAGGAGAGAAACCCATGGGGGTCCATGGTTAGCACGGGAGGGCTCTTTAGCGGTACAAGATATCGGGAACGAAGAGCACCGACCGAATACATCCGAAGTGAGGGCCGAAGAGGCCCGAGGAGGATGGTGGGAACGCGTGGCGCGGTGTGTTCTCACCAGCACTCTTCTCCCTCTCTCTGTCCTTCTCTTTCCAATGTCTACTAGCATTTCATCTCTTTTTCTCTTCCTCCCATACTATTTCTCTCTCCTTCTCTCACTCTCTCTATCTCATTCTCTCCTTTATCTTCCCTTCCTCTTTTCCAATCCAAAAGAGGACCCGCGATGTTCAGAAACGCGTTAACCTCACCGATGCAGTGACTGCTGTTTCTTCTGACTGGCCACGCGTTTTAATTCATCGCGGTATTGCTGCTGGTCCAACAACAACATCAACAACAACAACAACAACCTGCTGGACCAAACTCCGCTAAAATCATCGCTCAAGGTCGCGAGCATCGCGTCCCAAAACTGGACCTCGCGTGACCCTCTTCTGCTCGGCCTTTTTGAAAGGTCTTCGTTTAAATCGGTTTCGTGCTAGAAATCATTGAACTATTTTCATTAACTAGTTTCCATTTATAAAACTTCCGTTTGTTTGGAAACGTTCGTTTGAAGTCTTTCAAAAAAAGATATGAATATTTCAAAAAGACTGAACAAACATAGTCGTTGATTAATGATAATGAATATGTGTATCTATTAGCAAAGTTTAGTATTTTCAGCTTGCTAGATTTATCGGAAGAAAAACAAAGTACCCTTTGAGTCAATCCGGATGTGTGTGCTATTTAAAGGATACGAGAACGGAAAAGGGTAATTCAAAGGGTGAACCTGTTGCACGAAGGTCCTTTTAGGGTTCCAAAAGAAAGATCGTAAAGAGGACGATACGAAAACAATTCCATATCGTTGGTAGGATTAGTATGTTTTCGACTAAACAACTTCTAAAATAATCTTGATCCCACGATCGGTACAGGATGGTCCTGAAATACATTCGGTTATGGGATACAGACCGAATAGATCGTATTTCCTTAAAATCCACGGACGAATAATTTTAAACGGACTTTACAGACTGTTCTCCTTAATACGGGATTTACTGCGGTAGGATGCATCGCTGTAAGATTTGGTTACCTTGTACGACGAAAAAGCGAATAATCATCGCAGTAAACTCGAGATACTCACTCGTCTTATAAGCTCATTGTTGCACCGTTCGATTATTACTTGAGTCCGGTTTGAAAATTCGATACCGATTAAAAAAGTAGCTCTCTACTCCGATTACTTGTTCTCTAACACTTTGGGCGTCATAGTGAAAACAATACTACTGTTGGAAGATTCAAAAAATAAAATTATATCGTCAATATATTCATCCAAAAGTTACTAACATATATACAATTCTAAGTTATTGCTCGTTAAACAAATTTTGAATGAGGAAAAAGTATGCTATTTGTTAATGCTTTTTTACATACTATTATTGATACTTTATATATGAATTAATGATCACTTTACTTGAATTGTTTATAAAATTTGAAACCATCTATGCTACATTAAACATATTAGACTTAAATTATAGTTACCTGAACATATACGATATGCCAGTTATCAAAAGCCACCTATCGTTATCACAAACTCTCGAACGAAGTCTTTTACTACCACTTGTAATTTTAGGAAAAGAACAAACAAAGAAAAGAATATTCCCACATGAATGTAAAAAAGAAAAATGAAAAGGCAAATCCTCCCACAACTGTCGGCAAAGGAAATCAAAGTGTCGTCTTGTATAGGAGGAAATTTCATCCTTTCTATGCAAATAGAAGTATACCTGGGCTTTCTGGTTCTCTACGTCCGGAAGAAAGCAGCAGCAGCAGCAACAGCAGCAAGTTAGATATTTCTTTTTCTTCGAGCAATAAAACGTCCTATGTGTGCTGGGCGCGGGTCCCTCGTGTGTCAGCCACGCGAACCGATGTAGCGGTCAGGGGAACCTATAATAGATGCACGAGGCAGGCCTCGTTTCTTTAAGCTTTTTTTTCCCCCCCAGCCTTTACCCTCTTCTCCTTCTTCTTCTCCTTTCTTTATTTTCTCTTATTTCTTTCTCTCTCTTTCTCGCACGTTTACCTCCCCACTTATAAACGTGTATACTACGTGCCCATTATGGGACTTCTAGAATCCACCGTCACGACGACGACTACGACTGCGACGACGAGGACGAGGACGAGGACGAGGACGACGGAATGTTAGGCAAAGGGTATAGCCAAACGCGAATCACAGAAACGTGGGAACCTTTGCCAGGTGATCCCTTGCACGCCCTTCTGGCCCACGAACAGCACGAACTTTTGCGAGCTTAAGGTTGACGACGATACGACGATACGATGACTAAGGGGCAGGGTGAAAGGGAAGATGAAGAGGAATCTCAATGCGGAAGGGTACAAGTAAGAATAAGTCTGGTAATACCACTCGTTGTTTCGCAACTACTTCGTGTCTACCTCATTTTGCAAAACTGGATGATTACTAGGGAATACTATGAATCAGGAATAAGTACACCTTTTCTTCTGACCCAAACCAATCTTCGGTTTAATGGCTTCCTATAGTTTCTTTGTTGGATTTCTACAAATTCTAATCATTTAATTTTATTTACTGAAAATTGTATTAGCATTAGTGATATATTAGTGAACAATAGACTTTCAATTCATAGACCCAAATGGGTACATGGAAAGAATGGTTTGCTTTCGTTCCAAAAATACAATCTTTTTAAGAATGAATTTGTATGGTAATCAATAACAAATAGAATTGTGGGTTTACCTGCTGAACACCATTGTCAGAGTAACACAATATATTAGAGTTGTTAATTATAGTTACGTTTTATAGAAATCGTAATAAACAAAGTATTTACGACTACTAGAAAATAATTAGATATTCTTATCATTTGTCTAACACACATTGAAATTGTTTCCTTTTCCATGGAACACCCTATGAAAACGAGTTATATTTTCAACAGAATACGAACGATTTCCCTAATATTCCAGATGTAAACCATACGACCTCCCCTAACGAACAACAGGCCTGTTACTTTTTAAGGAAACCATTTGTTTCGTGTTAATAAAAATGAGAAATTGATGATGTATAGTAGAACGGATTTTTGTTTTGAAAAAATTGCTTTTTCCACTTGTTTTCTTTTTACCAAAACCGTGGGAGTTTTTCTTTAATATTGAAAGAAAAATGGGAAGTAATTATAGATACTATGGGATATAGAATGAGTAGGAGGGTGAATTTAGGCGTGTCATAAACGGAAGCAAGATCCTTAGGATTGAAGGATAATGTTTCCTTCCTGTGAAATCTACGGGAAGATCGGCGTGGGTGCCAACAACTTGGTGCAGGTGCCATCCTGGGATCAAAGAAGGAAGATGAAAGATCCTTTAACGGGGGTGAGAACTTCGAATCGAAACCTCGAATTTATTTCGCTTTCTCGACCACTCTTTTGAGAAGGAGGGAGAGAGAGAGAGAAGAATAGGAAAGGAAAAGAAAGATCTGGCTGGCTTTGTGGTCAATCCAACAACGCATAAACATTCAAAATTCTCAGAATCCTTTGCTCTCCATCTTTTCATTTTCTCTTCTTTTTTACTCCTTCCTTTTTTCCTTCCACCTAGTGTTTTCTTATTCTTCACTTCGTGAGGTTAATGAAAAGGTCCCGGAAAAACATCATCCCACTATAAAAGGGCAGAACAAAATGTATGGAAAGTGACGCAGTAAAAGAGTCCTTGGTGATTTGTTGTAAGAGTGAAACGGTATTTTCAAGGAATGCGAGCTTCACAATTGTCTCTCTTTCGTAAAAAATGTATCAATCGATCGTTTCAACTTCCTCTTCCTACTTCTTTTCTATCGACGTTAAGGAATTCGACAAATATTTCGAAACACATTCGAGAAAGGATTCTATTCTCTTTAAAAGCAGATGTGTGGTCGGTATTACGATTATAACGGTACGTATGTTCATGTGGATCTTGATCTGACGTAGTTCAAGGGGGGTTTGATCAAGTTGAGGAACTCGTAATAAAAAGAAGAAGAAGAAAAAAAAACACGTTGAATTCAAGGTCGACAGTTTTTCTTTAAAGCTAGCCACTCGTTACCCTCCAGGGACTTCCGAGTTTCGAACTGGATGCTCGCAGATGCAAGATGCTATAAAAAGAAAAGAAAAGGAAGAAGAAGAAAAAGAGGAAGATGGAATAGGGACAGAAATGTGAAAGACAGGGATAGAGAGAGGAAGTTTTGGATACTTTACTTGCTTATAGCTGCTTTTACAGGGACCACACAATAATATACTAGTCCCAGGGACAAGGCAACAGTTCAGCACGGTACATTATACATTTTCTGATCTTTGGTAGGTTTCCCAAATGAAACCGTAAAAAATTTACCACAATGATAGAGGTTTTCTTTTGACTAAACCTAACGGGACTCGTTTTCCGTAAAATACAAATATTTTCTAAAAAACGTACAATATATGTTTACAATAAATAGTAAAAAAATAAATTTAAATATTTGCAAGAGTTATTTGTTTAAAAAAAAAATTATTACTCGTGGATTTGTTTTTCCTATTTAATAAAAACGTCCGATTTGAATTATATCGTAAATAATGATCGTTAAAATCTACTAATCTATTATTTTTTATCAATACTGTTCTCTCTCAACACGGCAGCTGCTAATGAACGAATTTATCCGATGCTTATCGAAATAAATGGCATTATTATATCAAACGGTATTTAATGTAGATGAAAATTCAAAAGAAATTGTACGTCTTTTGAAATTTGTCGGATTATTTCGTTCACGAACACCGGAACACCCTGTTCCTATCGTTTATCGCGAATCTCGAGAATCGTGGCGTGTTATTGTAATCGTGTAATCATGGTACGGTATGTTGACCAAACGAATCGGAAGTGATTTATCCGATAATCTCATCTCGTTAACTCACAAATCTTGATTTTTCAAGTTTACGTCTGGCACTTTGACTTTTATTAGATTTGCATCTACATCTGCTCGATTCTCATACTCCTGAGCTTTTTCTTTTTCTTTTTCACGAGTAGTATTAATGCTAAACATTTTAAAGTCCTCATGAAACAGCTGTTTTATTTTTAAGCACTTTTCAAGTATTTTACTTAATGTTCGGTAAATAAATGTTGATCTTGGATTTTTTAAAATTACTCTAAACGATCGTTTTTCAATATTATTTATATTTTTTACATGATTTAAAAATTTACCAACTCAAACTGTTCAAATAAATCAATGCTTGTTAAAAAAAAACGAAATCTTATTTTTTATTTTATTTTTCCGACGAGTTCGAAAAAAAAGAAACAATCGTTAACAAATGACAACGTTAGTTTTCTTCAATCTTAGTTTTCTTACGGTATTTTCCGTCTACAATAGTCATCATTTTCGTACCTTTTTTTACCTGCTTACACAGCACAAAGCACACAAAAAAAATCATCGTAAAAAGACGAACTACAGAGTTTTTATTTTAAAGCATCGACCTTAGAAACATTTGTTGAGTATCGAAAAGTAAACATTTTTTTTTAACGAAGTGATCATGGCATGCCATAAAACTTTATCCGTCTATTATATCTATTTCAAAAATCAGATAATTACTGATTTTCTCAACAAAGAAAAAGTTCTCTCTCAATGAACGTTTTATTGCTTTTCAGTCTTTTAACCTTTCTTTCTTACACGTATTCATAGAATACAATGCATTAATATTAACACATAATCAGTATTATTTATACAATAGATTTTTTTTTTTTACGGAGTTTTAGATCATGCACAAGCGTACCATCGATCAGTCGAAAACTTTTTTTAATTATCCTTCAAAAATTTAATATTTTTGTCATCGTTTTGTATCAAATTGGAACTTGTAAAAATAATACTACAAAATAAGTACAATGATATTGTAAAGCACAAAAATTTGTTAACAATTTATACTTTTAAAGAAGAAATGGAGGTAACCTAAATTTTTAATTTATTCGTACATTTCTTAAAAGGAGGACAAAAGTTGCGTGCTCACGATGTAAAGAAAGAAAGAAAGAAACGTGTATTATCGATGCGGATACACACGACGTCCTCCTAGCGGTGTGTATTTTTTTCGTTCAAACAAATGTTTAAACGTTGTAAGAGAATTCCCACAGGAGACCCCTTTTTTACCTCGCGTGCATTCGTGCACATTGCGTTCGGATCGCATTGCGCACGCTGGCCACACTTATGACGTGCGCACATTCACCCATACGTTGTTACAAGGGGCAAACGTGTGTGTACCCTTCTCTATCAGATGATTTTCTATTGCGTGTCTTTACGCTTTGCCGCTCCTATACCTTATGCATGCTTTCCATTACTCTTATATATTTTTATTTATTTTTTTTTTAAATAAATTCAATTAATTTTGAGTTGTTTTATTTAATAGTACAACATAAACAAAAACATATATTTAAAATTTAATTAATATTAATTTTTAAAATGGATGACACATTTTAGTTATTATAAATAATTATATATATATATATATATAATTTAAATTATAAATAAATTATATATATTAATATATTAATATTATATTAATAATAGTATAATCTAAATTATAATTAAATTATATATATTAACTATATATAACTGAATGTTGAAGTTATTATAAAGAATTATAAAAATTTATGTTTACGATTTTTATCTTTAAAAAGATTTATTTAAAAAAAAAATATATATATATATATATATATATTTTTAATATAGAAATTATGTTCAAAGTTTTTTGTTATTTTTATTGAAAAGAAAAGGAAAGCTATAATAGAGCTTATGTACTATGACGAATCAAATATACCCCAGGAGGACGGCGTGAATTCCCACACATCAACAGGTCTCAGGAGGACCGAAAGTCTCCCCACTCTTAGTGTACCCTCTCCCCTACTCCTGAGGAAAACCTCACCCCACTCCTTGAGCCAGCGAGTGCATCGGCATGCGGTCTTCCAAATCGAAACGTCAAACAGTTACCCTGAAATATCCTAAGCGAGAAGTTGGTCTGTTTAGTTTCGAAAGGTTCTTACTCTTCACCTGAAAACAACTTCGACAAAATATTTTATCAAAATGTGGAAGTATTTTTCTCGCTTAAAATTCAAAGAATAGTAATGACTGTGTGATGTGTGAGTGCTCGTTCAATGTATCATTAAAATCGAGAATAAGTGCAATAACAAAAGCATTGCACTCTACTCGAATTAACAATCAAAATATTCGATTGAAGTAGTGTTGTGTGATTTTAAGTTTCACATTTTTCATAAATGGTGGATTACAATAATTACAAAATGTCGGCGAGCGAGGAGGATTTTGATCAACAATCACAGCAAGGAATGACCAAAGCAGAACTTAGAAGGGTATATATATATATAATTTTTCATTCATCTTTAATTTTTTTTTTTTTTTTATTAATCTTTAGTATTCCCCGACAAACCAGTTGTTACGAATAATTTTTCCCGACATTTTTTTTCTTTTTATTTGATTTTTCTTTGCTACACAATTTACGCGGGAATCGTGTTTACAACGTGATAGACGAATGATCATCTCTTTTTTGATATTATCATTAATTATTAATATTATTAAACAAAAAAAAATACAAATTTCAGAACAACAAACCGATCATGGAAAAACGAAGACGAGCACGAATAAATCAATGCCTGGACGAATTAAAAAATCTTATTCTGGAAGCATTAAAGAAAGATGTAAGTAGAATCGCTTAAGACATATTAATCTACATTATATTTTTTAGTGATATTATTTAAGATATTATTTATTTTCATGATAGAAAAAAAAATGTAGAGATTTGCGAGGAAATGATAAAGAGTATTATTTAAGAAACGTTTTTTTATAGTTGTAATATTACAAACGAAGGTCGAACCGTGTCGGACAGTGGAAATTTTATTCGTCCTTGTAGATGGTCGTAAAGTTTTGGTCCTTTTCGTTCGTTTTCCAATAGATTGTCCTTTTGTTTGCGGAAGTTTTTAAGGATGACCTTTCACGGAGTCCCTTTAGTACCACGAGATTATAGCTTTTAATCTTATGTCGTTGCGATTGGATTCACTTATCGCGCGCACACAAACTTACGTCTCTTTCATTGGTCGAGTGATTCATGCGACACGCTACGATTATTATTATTATTATTTAAAAATGATATAATAATATTTTCTACAAAATATTTATTCATTGTCTTTTCACGTGTGTGATATTTAGATTACTTTAGTGAAACTAAATGAACTTAGAATTCATAATAAACGACAACATCAGCAAAGCGATCCAATGATACTACGAGATTACTGCTCATCGTTGTGTGTCATTCTCCCTACTCTTATTTCATTACTACGTCGTACGTGTGTAAGAGAATTCGAAATTTACAAAACCCTAGATCATTTTAGGTTAACGACTATGATTCAAAATTATCAGTATTTATAAATGTTTGTATTTGAATTATTGTTAGAGTCTACTCGAGATCAATAAACGTATGTTCACAATTTCAAGTAAACTTTAGTTGATTAGCGTAACGAGTTAGTTAAAGAATATATAAATAAACAAGCGATAAAGATAAGGGACACATCGTTCTACGGTGTCGATTGGACAGTAGAACATTATTATAACATTATTTTGTATTATTTTCCTTTGTACGGAAAAAAAAGTTTTTTATGCAATACATCAAATATTATATATTGTATATATTATATTGAAACATTATTATTATGTATATTATACTTATTATAATATGAGAATGGAAGAGACGACAAAAAAAAATTATATAAAATTATATATATACGATTAATAAGAGAATAAATTCAATTCAATTTAGGGATTACGATTGAAATCATATCGAAATTTCGATGAGACTAACGATTTCTTTTAAAAGTAAATCGAAGGGAAAATATCTGGGCTTTTATGACGAAAAAAGATCAAACAAATCTTTCAATTTCTTTTACAATCATAACGCGTGATTTAACGATCGTTAAGAACGTGCAATGTACCCTCAAATTTAAGTTCCTAAATATTAAAAAAAAGAAATAATACAAGGATTTAAACGTTTTTTTCTTTTTCAAATAGAACTAATTTTAAAAATACATAATATTGTTTCACGTAATAATTAATTCAATTCTAATTATCTAATAACTTATATGATTGTTATAATGTGAATAATAACACGACTCAGATCTACGTCGTTATCGTTTAAAGTAATTCGTATAATGGATTCGAAATAAAAGTATTTGATAAAGCCTTTCGAAGAATCTTTCTTAATTTTTTTCTTCTTCTTCTTCTTCTTCTTTTTTTTCTCATAACGTCCGTCCGTCCACAACGCCTTCCGTTTAAAAACTTCGGTCCAGAACCACTCTGTGGAGTTGGTTTTGTCTTAAGATTTTACTTATTTAAAAGCGTGGGAATGAATAGTATAGGAAGGGACCCTTTAACAAAGCAAACAAACCTGATCTTTCAAATATACCGGGCTCAATTATAATTAAAATATATCGGCGACATAATACGAAAAAAATGTTCCTTATTTTATCAATCATTAAAATCTATAATAATTAACGATCCGTGCAATTTTTATTTGTAATTATTTATTACCAAGAACGTTTCCTGTTATAACGAAAAAAAAAGGGGGGAGAAGGAGGAGGAGGAGGAGGAGGAGGGTGGATGGGTTATTATGTCTCGTTTCGGTTAGGGTTAAAATAAGAAAAGATAAAAGAAAAAAGAAAAGAAAGAAAAGAAAAAAAATAACAAGAGAAAATGAAAAAAGGATGCATCCCGTTGGCAACTTCCTCGATTTCACGTAAAAGAAGGAAGATCCTGGCAGTTCTCCCTCCACCCCGCCGCGTAACACGATCCTTCAAGATTGATTTCTCAGACAGGCTATGTAACAAGGCGAGACGCTCTCACCGTTCTCTCTTCTCTTTCGTCCAGATGACTTCCGCTACCTGCTTACCTCCGTTGTCTGTCCGTTCAACACAAACACACACACACACACACACATACTCTCTCTCTCTCTTTCTCTTTTTGTCTCTCTCTCTCTCTCTCTTTTTTCTTCTCTCGAGTATATCTCTCTTTCTCACATATACACTTTCGTCCACACGAAACGCCCCCCGCGTTCGTGGGAACCACGAAATAATTATTACCAAGGGCAAAAAAAATCTCATCTCAGGTTCCAGTCTCCCTTTTGTTGACCGTATCATCTTTAAGGATCCACCTTCACGTTCTACGCGAAAAAAAAAAGGGGAAGGCGAGCTGTTTTCTTCCTCCCCTGCTTTGCTTTGCTTTAGCAGGTGCACCTCGGTCCGGAAATCGAATTTGGAAAATTGTAACTTTTTCATTTCAAATGTTGAATCGACTTTTTCTAATATATTAACATTTGAGTATCCTGATAAAAGAATATCTATTAATATTACGTATGAAAGTGTTTCTATAATCTGTGATTGTTGACAAATCAACAGAGTTTAGTTGTTGTTGCGTGAGAGTCCCTCGAATCGTCAAAACTTTTCGACAATAAAACCATAAATTTTGAATAGATTCATATCAATGGGACGAAAGGATACAATAGAGTTTCGACTTAACTGTGTTAAAGGGCTTCTTTTCGAATAATATAACTCGCTCTCGAATAGCAGGTTTTCTAGTAGAATCCTAAAACCTTCTTAGGGATATTCTTCAAATGTGTTCCCATGAGAAGATCAATTTCACTCGATCCCACAGTTTTTCCAATACCTTTTTTCCTAGATCGATCTGATTTATTTAATGTTCTTTTTTTATTTTTTTTTTTTTTAGTTGCTTTTTAATGTAGATAAACGTATATAGACTATTAATTGTATAATCAGGTGATAACGATAAATAAAGATCTTTCATGACTGTACAATAAATAATCTCGATTATTGCTCCAGAATGCAGTTAATGGTCACGTACGACATTGGCGATATTACAATTTAAAAATATTGCTGAATCTAAATCACATGCTTTAGTGCTCACAATAAAATAAGTTGTAAGCTACTGACGTTTCAGGTCTCTCATTATGGTAATAACTTAGGTAGACTCAATTACATGGGCGTTGCCTGGTCATTGCTTTGATATATGATCGGTATTCGCCTTTTATGTCTAAGAGCGATGCTCGAGGCAGAAATGTTTACTGATCTCCGTGGAGACATTGTATTTTCTATGAGTATTTTTAGCTTCTCGTCTTACCATCAGTTGATAATATAGATACCTGCTAGCACGACGTATATATACTGTTTTTTTTTCGCTACCAACCAACGGTAGTACTTATCTATTATCGATAAAATATCATTAGTCGATAAGATTGAAGAATCTTATCTTGTAAAAGTTTATTAAAAGAAAAAAAAGAAAATTTATTTTTACAAAGTTATTTAATTGAAAGATTTAAAATACAAATATATTCTAATGCAACGATTTGTCTGTTCTTATAGCCGACGAGACACTCAAAGATCGAGAAAGCCGATATTCTCGAGATGACGGTGAAACACTTACAAACCGTACAGCGTCAGCAATTGAATACTGCAGTAGCAACGGACCCAGCAGTACTAACGAAATTCCGTTCCGGATTTTCCGAATGTGCTATGGAAGTATCGCGGTACGTCAGCAACCTAGAGAACGTCGATCCTGGTGTGAAACAGCGTCTGCTATCGCACCTGAACAATTACGTTAGTAATCTCCAGCAAATGGGACCGTTCTACAGCCATTACGTGCCCTACATGCCGGAACGTCTCTACCCGGAGGTAAAGGTCGGCTACCACAGCGATCTAGCCAATGGAGATGAGAATAATAATGCTAGTGCACGGATACAGATACCTAACGGTGTTCAGTTGATACCTAGTAGACTTCCGACAGGAGAGTTGGCACTGTTAGTCCCACAATCAGCAACAATGTCTACAAACTTTCCATTTTTCCCACCTATACCTGAATCAATATCCAGGACGATATCATCGTCTGCTTTTTCATCGGTTCAAAGAGCACGCAGTCCTCTGGAAAGTCCGTCAACGTCTACGTCTAGCTTCGGTGAAGAAAATCCTCAAATGGAATGTTACCAGCAAACCCATCAAAACACGAAATTCAAGGCTCCTGAACAAGTTCCAGCAGCGGTAAAAGTTTTACCAGTTCACCGGAAACGCAAAAATTTCAGATCACTTCAACAAGCGACAGAAAATCACCTTTGTTATCGACGTCAAATGATATCAGACCAGGAATAATGATAACAGAAGGAAAGAACAACAGATTCGTAGTTTTTCCGAACAGGTGGATTCTGTCCCTACGATGAGTAATTTACGACAACCACTTTCAGTTATCACCGACAGGGCTTACAATCGTCCGTGTTCATCTCTAAGCAGCAATGATCTCAAAAGAAGCGCTTCCAATAGACTTTTAATAATTCCTGACAAAAGACAAAAAATAGATGACGAAACATCGTCTTCTCTCGTATCATCTAACGAAAAGAAAAATGTAAATGGTCATGGAGTTACCACAGAGGATCAAACAATAAACTCATCATCCTCGACGAATTTTAATACAAATCGTTCTAATACCAATACCTCACATGTTTTTTCGAATTCTGCTGGTCCATCCTCATCGAATGGAGATATGTGGAGACCATGGTAGTCCGATCTCCTCCTTGATTTGAAATAGATTGAATTGAAATGTATTTTTTTGTGATCTTTTTTTTTTATTCTCCTTCAACAAAATTGACGTATCAAAATCTTACGTTATCATCGAACGTATTATATACAAGATTAGTATCTATAATTGATCTATAATTTCAAATAGGTTAACCCTTAACGGTCGTAAGTTACCTCTTACGTGACAACAGTATTTTGTTGCTGCGGTCGTATGTCATGTGAGAGATGACAAGACAGATCCTGTCAAAACTCACTGTCTGTGAGATGTGGGCACAATTGCCTTGTCAATTAAACATCAACAACGAAACAATTAATATCTTCTGTAATATAACAATGCTTTTCGTAGTCAATTTTCAATTAGTTTAATCCGAACAATGAATGAAGAATATTTATAATTTTCGATTTTAATTCTAGCGATGAGACTAGCAATCACATCTTATTACATTCTAAAAAAAGAAAAGTTATACTTATAAAATATTACTTCATTTCGAGCAAATAACAATATACTTTTGTGAACGTATATTGTGCAACGTATTCGTGCAACAGAAAAGCATTCCTTCATGTTGTAGATTGTTTCAAAAAATATCATACATTAAAAGAACTTATAAATAATTATTTAAAATTCATATATTTGTAACACATTTTTACAAAAATAATTTTTAATATTAAAGTTTAATATTAAATTAATAATAAATTAAAATTGAATTAAATATTAAATTATATTTAATATTAAATATTTTAATAAAAAAAAAAAGGAACAAAAATTTGATTATTATTTCATCATTATAATAGAACAATAATTTATTTCAATTTTGTGCCAAAAGACGAAAGGTTATTTCTTTCTTTTTTTGTGTGTGTGGACATGAAATCAAACAAATAATACTTTTCATGAGGATCTTATAAATATCAAAGTTGCCATTCAATTGTTAACTCGCGACAACGAATATTATAAGACTTAAGAGTCACTTAATTCATATTAACAATAAACCTCGCTCGTGTTACAATTTCTGTAAATAGTTAACATTTAATGTAACTTAATCTTTAATTTAGTATTAACGAACGATGATTGAAATAACATGGATGTTTCTCGTTATAAGCGTATTTAGTATTAAGAGTTTTGTGATACGTGTAGCATAATATTGAAATAAACTATTTGTAGAGAGTTGGACATTTGTTTATGAAATTAATGTCTCTTTTATATCACTAATAGGGTATAGAAAATGTGAAAAAGAAAGTGTTAGGGTGGGGGATAGAAAGAAAGAAAAAAGGAAGAGAAAAATATAAAAAAAAGATGAGAAAGAAAAAGGAAAAAAGAAAAAAGAAAAAAAAAAGAGAGAAAGAAAGAAGAAAGAAAGAAGAGAGAGAGAGAGGAAGAGAGTTTCGCATCGGCTTTGTTGAAAAAGTTATCGGGCGGGAGACGCTTTACCCTTTTAAGGAGCATTAAACGCGCTCCGGTTCATAAGCTGGAACTTATTCCTTCTTTTTTTGCTGATAAGGAGTAAAAAGGTACAGGCGAACGAGAATTTCAACCACCGTTACACCCACCGCAAAACTACCCCTCGTTCTCTCATCGACTCAATGCTTGAACTGATTTATCGACAGAAACCTCGGATACTCCGCTGCTTTACTCTTATAAGCGTTATTCAAGAAATTCAAGTCAGTGTTTATCGTGTCTAGAGAAAGTTTATTTTATTACCCTCGTATCCGTTTCGTTGAACATTTACTTTTTTTTTTTTTTCTTAAAAAGACGAAAGGGAATTAAACGCTGCTAATTATCCACGGATACATTTCGACGATAAGTATCGATCAATAATATGTATTAATTACTCGTTTATTATTTATTTCTTTTTATATTTATTATGTACGTATTTTACGCGAGTATGAATGTAATTTTTTGTTTTTTTTTCTTTTTCTTAAAAAACAGTAATTATACGACATAACTTTTCCAACATTTATTTGAATCTAAAACGTTTGCTTTCAACGCAACCCGAGAGATGGCACCAGGAACGTCCGACGCAAATACTTGCCGCGATTTTTCAAATTATCCAACATACAATAGGACAGCATAGTTGACAGGATATCAATTTATTTAAATTACTCCACAGTTGTAGGGGTTCATTAGACCATACATTGTGCAAGCAGTAAGATCCAATATTCATCGTTTCCAAGAAAACGAAGGTAGAAGTTTCTCATGCATTCTTATATACATACCTGTTCGTTTCTTGTTGGATGTAAAACATTCATGTATGTATATTTTTGTATAATTTATTTTTCGATCTCAAACGAGCTGGTATATAAGAATGCATGTTAAACTTGTCCCCTTTGTTTTCTTCTATTTAAATTACTCCCAGTTGTAGGGGTTCATTAGAACCATACATTGTGGCAAGCAGTAAGATCCAATATTCAATCGGTTCAAGAAACGAAGGTAGAAGTTTCTCATGGCATTTATATACATACCTTTCGTTTCTTGTTGGATGTAAACATTCATGTATGTTTTTTTGTATAATTTATATTTTTCGATCAAACAGAGCTGGTATAGAAAGAATGCATGTTAAACTGTGTCCCTTGTTTTCTCGAAACGTTTAATTTTTAAGTCGTACCGGTTTGCACGATGGTATGACTCTGGATGATTAAAAAAAAAATCGGTATTCTATCAACTCGTTAATGAAACTAAATAAATTATCAATAGTTTTCATTTAAAAATCGTATTGTTAACACTTGAGAATAAAAACTAAATAATGATAGTATAAATCTTAGTAAAAACTAACTTCAAAAAGATCTCTAACAAAGATAAAAAGCTCATTATATCAAATGTAATCGCAGCAATACAGAATGCACTTAAATTGTATATCAATTAGCTTTAACGTTCGTTATAGAAAATACACCAATCTAGTATAATTACGAAGGTTGATTATCGATCGAAAGGATTAAATGAAAGAAAAAGACGAACGAAGTATACACTCGATTAAAATGAACTAGAGACTCGATGATGTCAAAACAAAAAAAAGCAAAGAGGAGGTGCAACAGGGGGACGGAACAAATTCGTTATCCAGATCGAAAAATGAAGATGGTAAGTGTAATAAGAAAAGAGAGTAGAGAAGAAATAAAAGAAAAAGAAAAAAAAGAAAAAGATAAAGAAAAAGAAAAAGTAAAAGATAAAAAAAGAATGTTTTACTAAGCGCGCGAAGAAATCTCCTCCGGCGTAGGTACATCGATCTGAGAGAGTAGCTCGTTGGTGGATGCGTGGCATCGAAGTCGCCCGATTCGTGCGTGCAGATTGGAGATTAATATCAAGCCCTGTACGTCTCTCCAACCAGGGAGAGATATTCTTCACGCACACGTCGAACCAAACTCTCATATCCTTCGTTCTCACGCATTCATGAACGCATTTATGTATATGTATATTCACGCACATAGATTACGTATTACTCCTATAGATTCTTCTACGTTGTAGATACAGAGAAAGAGAGAAAGAGAGAAGGAGAGAGTGAGAGAGAAAGAGATAGAGAATAACCCGAAGTACGAAAGCCAGTGTGCGCTATATCACAGAGTATAAATAATTACTCCGGCGCACAGCGATTACTATAAGTTATGGCATAGCCGAGACAATTTGCAATGTCAAGACATAAACACTACTACCGCTTACATTTGAATACATTAAGTGCCGATGGTAGACTCCGATTGGACATTGGAGAGTTAGAGAGAAGGAGAAAGAGAGATAGATAGATTGTAAGTTAAGTGAGAGACTAAGGAATAAGAGAAAGAGAGTAATAGTAGTAGTAGTAGTAGTAGTAGAAGTAGTGTAGTAATAGTAATAGTGGTAGTAGTGGTGGTAGTAATCGGTAGCGTGAGATACGATCCGGTTGACGATTTTTATTAGAATGAAACGATCATCCCTCTCTCTCTCTCTCTCTCTCTCTCTCTCTTCGAAAGGCACACGATATCTCGAGAGATGGCAACGATGGCGGCGTCCATTTCGATCGGATTCCATCCTTTTCGATGACCGACCCATCGGATTCGACGATGTATTTACGAGACTACGAGATCGAGCTGATCGTCCCGGAGTGGTCAATTGTTTCGAGTAGAAGGGATGAAAGATAAAGAGAGAGATAGATAGATAGAGATAGCGAGATAGAGAGATAGATAGATAGAGAGAGAGAGAGAGGGAGAGAGAAAGGGGAAGAGTGAGAGAGAAAGATAGAATTCCACGGGACGTGTTCTCGCTGCCGCAAGATGGATCGTGCTCGTAACCGAATGCAGATGGGATTCTTGGTGGACTCGTGGATATATACCCGATTTGGAGACTAACTGGAAGGATAGAGAGATAGAAAAGGATAACTATCATCGACGAGAGAAACGAGTGTTCGGCCAATTAAGGTCTTACGAATCGAATAGTTTCCTTCATTCGTCCAAAGTAACGTTTAACGATCGATGGTAACCAATAAGAAGTATCCAACGTTCTTAAACGTTTAAGAATGTCCAATTTCTCAGTTCGAAATATGCGTGTTTACGTTCCTATATATATATATATATAAATCGATGAAAAAGTATTCTTTTGAAAATAGATTAGGCTCGATCTTTGAGAAAAAAGTTATGGTTGTAAACCATCGCGGTGGTGTACGTTCTGTTTCCACTGCGGTGGACCAGCCAGACGAAACGGTTGCCCAACAGCGGATATAGCAATCGGTGAGCGTTTTTCGGTTGCCAATATTTCGATAGGTATTCGAGCAAGAGCGTGAAAGAGAGGAAGGAGAGGTAAAGAGAGATAGTAATGGAGAGAAAGAGAGAAAGAGAGAAAGAGAGAGACGGAGGGTCCACAAGCCGTGGACTATGTGCGGCTGCCAGGCCATTTGCCTCTGCGGTCTCTTGATTCCTAGCGACTAAATTTTCATCTGTACTCATTCAAGTTTTAATGTGTTTTTGCGGCATCAGTCATTCAAACTTAATCAACAACCGGTTACGCGTCGGTCTGCGCGCGTGCGACGTCACTCGCGTGTTGTTAGAGACCCTTGCCTCTGTATGTGTACGTGCGTACGTTTCTACGTATTTGTTAACATCCTCCAACATATTGATATACACAAATATATACACATGTATATATATATATATATATAGATAAATGTGTGTGTGTGTACGCGCGCTCAGATATATGTTCGTGTATTGTATCTACACGTATACGTGTATGTGGGGGACACTCGTCCCACGGAATATTGGTCGAAGCGCGCGCTCTGTGACGAGAGCGTATTAATTATAACTCTGGTCAGAGAAACGTCAAGAGATGCTTTCGCAGATACCTACGATAAATTGTCGGTTTACCAGCAAATCTCATTTCCAAACCCCGCCATTTTTCCGCTCGTTTGTCCACGCCTATGTTTCACGTCGTTCTACGAAACGCACGAGCTTTTACTTTCCTTTTTCTACTTTTGCTAATGAAAGACACCCCTCTTACATAGACACAACTTATACACACACAATTGACTTTAATCCGACAAAAGTTGCATAAACGTTAATGAGAACGTCAGCTTTAGTAGCTATCCTCTTCCTATTGAGCATTAACGAGCTTATTACTCTTCTTTATCGTTTTTTTATCATATTCGATACTTTTTATCGATCTTCATTCCTAGTACCATTTGATGTGAAACAAGTTTATCAATTTTGTTTTATGATAGTTGTGACAAAATATTTGAATGCTTGCAAATTGCTACACGATAATGTTGAAATAAATCACGGATATGTATTAGTAATGTTCATGTAATAATAGCGTAAAAAGTGCGTTTGCTAAAAAAAAGAAACCACGATCGTTGATATTCATATCTTTTTCTCTTATTCTTCGATTTTCACATTTCTCCGTCTCGATGTTTTAGTTTGGGATTTATTCCGTGACGGATTAGTCGCTGCTTCTTTTATTAGTTTCATTCAAAGGTATTGGTTCGTTAATCCGTTTGTTCTTTTATTATTTTGATCACACAGAATGGAAATTGGAACTGGTCGGACCCATCGCGGACCAATTTTCTCTCTCTCTTTCTCCTATTTTCTTTCCCTTTCGTTCCGCAATTCGCAAATTATCAGGTAGCCATTAATATCGACACCGTGTATCTATCGTTGCTCCGGAGGAGAAAATAATGTTTATTTTTTATTTATTTATTCATTTATTTATTTTATTTTATTTTATTCATCATCGACGCAACTTAAGATACTTAATTCCTCTTTTAGTGTGTATGTTTAAGTATTACACATATAAGGTAAGGTAAGACAAATTAGTTAGCAAGGGATGGATCGATCGAATCGATCGATGAATCTTCGACTCGTTACTTCTTCGAGTTTCGATTGGACGAAGTTCGTTTGGTCCACGTAACGCTTTCCGGTGTCGAACGAGGTAAGCGTGGACGAGGAAGAAGAGAAGCATCGAAGCAAGGAGAAGCAAGGAGAAGAGACATTTATTCGGTTGCCGTGCCGGTGTACAAGTTGGAAACTTGTGCGGTGTGTTACGCGAGGGTGCAGAAGGGTGGAAAGACCGAACGAGTACTGGAGGAGGGAGGGTGAGCAAGCACGAAAGTGTAAACGAGAGAGTTAGATTGAGGGAAAAATGGGAAAGAGAAAGAGAGAAAGAGGTAGATGGGAATGGTAGAGGATGAATAAGAGTTGCAAGAGGAAGAAAGAATGAAAGAAAGGAAGAGAGAGAAAAAGAAAGAGAAGAAGAAAAAGAGACCCGTACTCGATATAGAGCAAAAAACTCGCGGGAGGAAGAGGCGAGGATGAGGGAAAGGTGTTGAAGCGTGACCAAGGGAAAAAGAGGAGGGATGGAAAGGAAAACAGAGTGGGAACGTAAACCGTGCCCGTGCAAGCGTTCTTTCTCTCTCTCTCTCTCTCTCTCTCTCCCTCTCATTCCCTTTTCGTCTCTTTTTATCGGTGTATGTGTATACGGGGAGGCCACGTATTCGAGAATGTAACCGAGTGAGAAAGAAAGAGATGGTAAAAGGGAGGGATGAGAGAACGAGGATAAAACGAGACGAAGAGGAGAGTGGTTGGAGAGGTTTAACTGAGAGAGATAGATAGAGAGAGATAGCTAGTTAGAGAGAGAGAGAGAGAGAGAGAGCAATAGGAACGAGCATGTTTTATTAAGTGCGTCGCGCGTGGAAAAAGCGCGAGGCAATTTTCAGGTGCTAAAGTGAGCGCTGATAACGCGAGACCGCATTTGAAACAGTCCGTTACATTTTTCAAGTCGTTATTTCTCCTACTTTACGCGAATCTATTCCATGTGCGTGTATATATATATATATATATATGTACATGTATATGTATATGTATATGTATAATACGTATACGCGTATATATATTAGATTTTCTCTCTGTTATTTCTATGTGAAAGAAAGTGTTAGAACGAATGTTCCGTACCGTTCCGTTTTCAGAAACGACTTCCGAACTTGCGACGCTTGTCGAGCGATTTTTTGGCACTTGTTGCTCTCTCCTCGTTTCCGTTTTCCTCCCTCCCTCTCTCTCTCATTCGATAGAAAGGGAGCCACCACTCTAAGGACCCGGCTTCAACTTCCAGAAGGATACTTTTTTTTAATGGTAGAAGTCTTTTTCCACGAGAAAACTTTTTCGCTTACGTAGATCCCTCTCGTGGATAAACGAAAGAGGCAACGATTAAAATTTCGGAGTCTTATCTACTTTACTTACTTTCATATTTTGAATGCTACATTTCTTCAGTTTTTCTATTGCTTTTTTATCTTTTTCTTTTTCTTTTTTTGATTTTAATCACACTCCACGATTATCAGATTCGTAATATTTTTTACGAGGATCTCAAAAGGAACGATTTCTTTAGCGGATACAATGAATTTGTATAAACGTTGCTATCCATTTTGAATATAACAACGAAATGTCGGCAATACTATTAACATCTTATCCAAACATTTTGAAGATAGTCCGAGTAGTGAAATCTTTTGTAAATAATTTTAAACCACGAGGCATCATCCCTTACGTCTCCGTGCGGCAACTGCTAAGCAAAAAACATTAGTCTCCGTGTAGAAGTATTATTGTAAATCATAAAATAGGAAGTATAGTAGACCTTAACAAGAGGGTTTCCCGTGAGACTCGCGAGGTGTGCTTTCACGAAGGAGAAAGCAAGCTATCAATTATACTGGCCGTCAATGAGACATGTCATCGGTGATGGGTATACGTCACTATCCCGGTGGTTTGTCTGGCAGACGCGGGAAAAAATCCGGGAAAGTGGAGAGGCGTCGACAAAGTGAGAATTAATATTCAATCGCATTAACGAATCGTCGCTGGCGACGCCATCGTTATATCAGGAACGTACACACATCGCGAAACGGGGGTTTGGAAGAGGATTCGATGCGTGGGGTGGTTCGTGCCGACCACCCTTTATTCTTTTTCTCTCACTCTTTTTCCCTATCTCTCGTTCTCTCTCTCTCTCGCTCTGTCTCTCTCACACTCACCCTGTTGGTCGTCCTCTAGCACGGTACGAGCGCGTCGTTCCATCTCGCTCCAGGAGTGCGACGCCAAATGAAAATACCGAAGGACAATGGAAATACTAATGATTGATTGGATACGAAAAAGAATTATAATTGAAAAAAAACGCGGAGTGGCGGCCAAAAAAAGAGGGACGCCAGGGCGACGAAGGGTACAGGCGGGAAAGAGCGAGCGAGGGTGAGGCAAGCAGGGGTGTGCAAGGGTTAGGGGGGGGCTGCTGCCTGGCGAGAAGGAGGGAGAAGGCGCACGAACTATTGGGAATAATATATCAATACCCATCGAAGCCACGCATACGAATGCGACGGTTCGCCGTGTGGAGAGCCAGGGGGCCAGGGGCAAGGGGTTGCGGAGGCTTCGAGTTCGAGGGGGTGGTTAGGGGTGCCGGCTTTCGAGAGACGAAGAGGGGCTTCGCCACGAGAGGAAGGTACGAGGCCGCTTCGGAAAGAGTAAAAAATATTACACCCTCGCACATGCACGCACATACACACATAGAAACAAACACAAACACAAATACACACTTATATATACTCACACATACTGGCGCCGACTCGCGGATAAAATCGGCACTAACCAATACCAATAACGGTCGGCACAAAAGAACGGCTGGCTCGGTACGCGAAAAACAGAGCCACACACATTGGCGTGTCTACCAGCAAAGCCTAGCCCCTGCCTTCAACCCCCTTCGACTTCGGCACTATGCCTCTTCACCTATGTACCTATGTACCTGGTGTCCAGGCTTCCCGAGCTCTACGCCACTACCGGATTCTATCGGCAAATGTTCGAAGAAGAAACGTTCTCCCTGGTTACCCATGGCTTCTCGATACGAGAATTCGAAAAGAGCGTTTGAATAAATATTAATTCACGCGAATGTGGTCTCTCATCTCTCATCTTTCTATTTATTTACTTGAAAAATCGATGACGATCCTCATGAGTTGATCTACTCAAAACGAGTTAGTAACTTTCATCAGTTACATCGTTACATTAATCGATTATGGGATACGAAAAAGGGGGAAGAAGGGTGACGGGGAAAACGCTACGAGATGTTCTTGATAATTACGTTTCTGTATATTTGAAAGAAAAAGGAACAATATGAAATAATAAAATAGAAAAAAGGAAAAACACACACACACACAAGAAGTCGGGGTGAAAAAGAGAAAGAGACAATTGAAGATAGTAGTAGGCGTTAGGCGTGAGCGAGTATCTCGTTCGGTGGTACGACCCTGTAGATGCCACACGTAGCCCGACGGGACACAGAGGAGATGGTGGGAGGGTGGGCACGAAGCAGCGCGCGTTTAGCATTTGAAAAAAGCTCTCACACGAGCCGCCAGCGGAGGCGGCGCTCGCCTAGTCCGAATCTCCCATACACAGCCGCACAAACAAAGGACTACATTTAGCATTAAAAAAGCGGCTAGAGCGAAGCGAGTTTGGTCGACGAGAGGAGAGAACAGGAGAGGAGAAGAGAGGAGAGGAAAGGAAAGGAGTGGAGAGGAGAGGTGAGGAAGGGGGTTCGGAGGAAGGTCGGTGAAAAAGGGTGCAACGCTTGGAGTGGGAGGGTGCTTTAAAAGGAAAAGAGAGTAGGCGAGCAGGGGCTGGGGGGAGGTACACGCCAAGTTGATGCTACTTACATTCGTCAGAACAGTCATGCGCTCGGAAATGTTACTCTCTTCGTTTAACATTTAGGTAACTGAAAACAGGAAAGGAGAATGGAATATATAAAACTTATTTATGATGAGAAAAAACTTCAACAATGGGTTGAAAGTTCCGTAAATTTGTAGAAAGATATTCCAAAAATAAAAATAAATATATATCTATAGGGGAAGAGGGGGGTGGGGGTAGATGTTTGTAAAGTGCTTAAGGATGAAAATGATTGAGCGAGGAGAGATAAGAATACGACAGATATTTAAATTTAATCGACCCGATGGTGCGTACGGTGGTAGTGGTGGTGTTTTTAACGAATATTATTCTTCCTAAAAAGTAGCGAAATGTGAACGATAAAACGTAAAATTATGGTTTATCGATAAGAGAAAGATAAAGAGAGAGAGAGAGAGTGAGAGAGAAAGTAGAAGATAAAAAATAAGTAAAAAAGAAAAATGAAAAGAAATAAAGAAAACAAGATGAAGAAGAAACGAAGCATGGGCGAGACAGGGATCAAGAGAGAAGTAGCCGATGTGTGTTGGGTAGAAACACATTTTGCATTAAAACAGCTCTCGGAGTGTGCGTATTCCGCAAAAGTAAGCTCCCTGGGGCGGTTGAGCGGCACCTCAGCGTGCGTAGATAGGGAAGTACAAGCTTCCGTCTCCGTTCCGCTCATCTTCTATCACTCTCAGTGCTGTTTTTCCACTCTTTTTCTCTCTTTTTCTTGTTCTTTTTTTGTTCTCTTTTCTAGCACCCCTAACCCTCGTTTTCTTCGTTCGCGCGTACCTCTTTCGGCGCACGCATCGCGTTCCTCCTCGTGCGTACTTTTCCGTAACAAACACGCACACACGCGCACACGCACACGCACACGCATAGAGACGCATTCATATAGACACAGACGAAGTGGAAGGATAGAACGACAGAGAAAATGGCAGTTTGCGCGAGCGCGCACACTACCACCTATCAATCCTGCGTTCGGGGATGCATTTTTTCTCTCCGCCGGCATCGAACGACGACCACCGCCGTGGTACCGGCTACGGTATCGGTGCAACACGCCTCCCCCCTCTGCCCCTTGGAACGTGAGGCGGAATGAAAATAGAAGTGCGGTAACATCGACGAAAAATGATGGAAGCCGTGCGACGGCATTTCGGGGACAAAGAGGACCAAGAGGACGGGGAAAACGGGTACGTGCGAGTACTTCAGGACTATTGGACCGAACGTCTGCTTCCTGTCTCTTCCACGCGTTGTGACCTTTCCGATGAACTTTTGTTACTTTTTCCTTTGTTTCCTTCCTTTTTTTCCCATTTTCCTTTTTTTTTTTCTCTTTCTTTTTCTAACTCCAGGACCAACGTAAAATATAATATATCCTAAATATGCATAAATTAATCGATTCGATAATAATTCATTACATTTTCCACTTATTTTTCACTACTACGCATTCCTTATAATTTCTCTTTATCGTTTTTATTGCCGAGATCTTATATTTGAAAATTAAGTAAACTTCGATATAGTTTGATTGAACATTAATATAGAAAAGAAGAAAAAAAAAGAGAAGGAAAGAAGGAAGAGAGAAAAAATAAAGTAGGATGGATACGGTAAGAACGCGTTAGCTTTCCTCGACTCTTCTTTTCTCCCCCTCTATCTTTCTCTCTCTCTCTCTCTCTCTACCTTAACATCAGACAGATAATTAAAAAATAGTCCCTGCGGGCCTTTACTCCTTTTTCGCGGCTCATTAAATCGACCATAAATTATGCATCGAAAATTACGGGCAGGGCCTGCCGAATATCGGAGCTGCTTCCACGACTCCCACCGTGAAGGAGAGGGAGAAAGATAGAAAGACAGAGAGAAAGAGAGAGAGGAGAAGGAATGATGAGGAGGTGGAGGAGGAGAGGGAAGAGAAGAAGAAGAAGAAGAAGAAGAAGAAGAAGGAGAAGGGGAGAGAACTGAGGGATACCAAGAGGAGCCAGCATAATAAGCAATTTGTAATCAAGAGGCGTCGTACAGGTTGTTATAGTTAGTAAGAAATCCAATGGAAAGCCTGTCCCGTCGGTGGAGTTCTACGTTCTTGGTAGTTGGTACACCCAGAGAAAGAAAGAGAGAGACACAGAGAGAGACAGAGAGAGAGAGAGAGAGAGAGAGAGAAAGGGTGAGATAGGTGAAAGACGCATAGAAAAGGGCAAGAAAGAGAAACAGAATACACGAATAAGATAGAAAAAGAAAAAAAATGGATATAGAAGTCGAGAAGGGTGAAAGGAGAAAAACGGAAAGAGATGAAACGAGTTAGATAGAATGAGAGAGAAGGAGAGAAAGAGAGAGATAGGTAGACAGGAGTGGGAGGAGGAGGAGGAGGAGGAGAAGGAGAAAAGCACGGTAAAAAGAATTGCAAATTGCGAATTAGCATTATGTCCCGGCTACTCAAATCGTTATTATCTCTCCCGACGAGTTCTACTCGCGTTGCGTTCGTGAGCTCGACCTGACTCTTTCTCTATCTCTTTTTTCTCTGTCTATCTTTTTCACTGGCCATGTGTGTGTGTGTGTGTGCGTGTGTGTGTGCGTGTGTCTCTCTCTCTATCTATCTTTTTCTCTTTCTCTCTTTGTACACCCCCCGGGGATGCGTTTTGTCGTGATACTCCGCGCGTGCAAATCGGATTCACGTCGCTTCGAGTGCCGACGCACCCGGTTATTACGCAGGAAGGGACGAAAATTAAATATCTTGGCGTAGTATGCGATACGCTTCGGCGGTACGCACGCGAAAAATAGTCGATAAAACAGCAAGGAAGCAAGCCGTTTCCTACGAGCTGCTATCGTTAACTATGTGTTCTCTTTCTCTTCCTCTTTTTTCTACTCTACCTCTCCCCCTCCCCCCTTCTTCCACCTCCAGCCTGCTCTCTCTCTGTCTGTCTCTCTCTCTCTCTTGGACTCTTTCTCTCACCGACATGCTTGATTTTCGATGAAAATGTCCATCGGCCTTGTCGCGTGACACCAAGTGTACAGCCGAAGTGATGTACACGCGGGGAAACGCAGAATTAACGTGTTAGAGAATCCGAGAGAAAGTGAGAGAGAAAGAGAAACAGAGAGAAACGGACGAACCGCTTTGCAGGAAATTAATGTATCGTCGATTAACTCTTTCCTATCCGTGCGTAAACGCAAGCCGCTTTAATGGGAAATTATTTTCTTTCGCTTGAACGTATTCGAATCATTCGTTAATTAGACTCATCGTCGGAGGATATCGTTCTCCTCTTCGTCCTCTTCGCGTGTCACCGAACTTTCCAACGTTTCGTCACGTACCTACACTCTCTCTCTCTCTCTCTCTATCTATCTATCTATCTCTCTCTCTCGCGAGTATTAGTATGATTTAAAGATACATCGAATCATAGGGGAGTATATTCGTATCAGTTCCTATTGTAAATTTTAAATAATTCATATGCGCTTGTAATGCAAAGGCTCTTACAAATTTTGTATTCACAGAAACTTATTTCAGTATTATTAAACTTTTAAATCGCGTATAAATTTGATTGCATAAGAATATTTTATTATTGGAGAAATATAATTTTGCTTAAATAATATAATACAAAATTGATCTCTCTCTCTCTCTCTCTCGCAAAAGTATTTACATATCTACGTAAGATATAATAAAAATGCAATTATTATTTTTCTAAGTAGTACTTGGTCGATCCTCTTTTGCATCTCATAATGCTTTCGAGACGATTAAGCGTATCTTGTGAGATCAATTTTCTTACAAGCAAATATGAATTGTTATAAAATAACAGTGAGAGTACTTATATTTCCGTGACCCATTGTACAAATTAAAAGTAAATTAATGATCCGTCAAATTACAAAAACGATAATTATTTATGAATTATTCACGGTTAACATTCACTCTCGTAGATCCGATCCTTCTCCTTAGCTTCGTAAGTTTTTCTGAAACAGGAAAAAATAACTTATAATTAGAGATATTTTCTCATCGAGGAACGAAAATTCAATGAGTGGTTCGTTCCTCTCCCTCTCTCTCTCTCTCTTTCTCTCTCTTTCTCGTACTATTTAACCGCTCGTGTTTACACATTTGGCCCCGACCGAAACAATGTTTATATCATCCGGTATTATTCATTGTATTCCTATGAATCATACATGTCCGCGTGGCAGCCGATAAACGCGTAAACGTTTATCGTGAAATCATCTCCGATATTGATGTTTACTTTTTAAAATAGGAATCGATGCTAAAAACCTATACCCACCCTCTCCACCGTTTCATCAACGATCTCAAATGAGCTCGAAAATTTTCCTTACTCTTCTTCCTATGGACACATATTTACACATATGTGTATATACATACGTATACGCGTATGTGTGTATCCTCAAAATTAAAATACTATGAGCGATATCATATTATCCTATTAATAAACGGTATTAGAGAGAAAACAGTAAAGTGCTTTTAACGGTACGGTGTCGATCTCGGTTGGGAGTTCTAATATGACAAATACCATACAGCGTTTCTACCAGTTTCGACATTCTTGCATTCATTAACAGAGGGACGCAACCCAATATGGAACATTTCGCAAACGGTATATTATTAATGCCCGAACGCGTCAGAATCAATTTTCATTTGTGAGATACTTATGTACACACGTATATTCTACATATCAAACAAAATTTCTGGATAGTTTATCACTCCTCTACATATTATCGGCAACTGGTTTTTCTTTTTTTCTTGTTTTTTTTTTCTTTTTTGGTTACCACCCAATACATATTATCTCACGCAAGTTGATATTTCAAATCGAACGATATATCGGAGAAAGTTGTTTATATAAATATATATATAAATATCCGGGAGAAAAAGAGAGAAAGACGTTCATTTCATTCGATCCTTTATCAAGACGAGTTTATCGAAGGACCCATACTTTTATTTCCCCCTTTTGGTACATTGAAAGAAAACTTACAGAGGATCGAAAGAGAAGGAGAATGAGAGTGAACAGGGGGAAGGTATGCGTCGCGAAATAAATAATGCTCTTTAAAAGAAAAAAAAAGAAGAAAAAGGAAAGAAAGAAAGCAAGAAAGAAGGATAAAAAAAAAAAGAAAAAAACAAAGAAAAGGAAAGAAAGAAAGAAAGAAAGCAAGCAAGAAGGAAGGAAGAAGAGGGCCGAAAGAATAATACCGTCGGTCGACCAGCCGGCTGAAGTCAGCGAACCGGCAGGAGATATCTCGAAGAATCCCAATTAACTCCGCGCTTTCGAATGAAATTATTTTTGCGCGCGGTCCTCTCGTCGCGGGCTAAAAGAGTCCAGCAAAGACGACGACGACGACGATGACGACGGTGAGGTAGAAAAGAAGGGAAAAGGAGGAGTAGCAGAAGGTAAGGAGGAGAGAGAAGAAAAAGAAAAAGAAAAAGAAAAAGAAAAGAAATAGAAAAAGAAGAAGAGTAAGTGGCAGCGGTGGTGGTGGTGGTGGTGGGAAAGGATCGGTGGAGGGAGGGAGGGAAGAAGAAGAAAGTAGGTGGTAGGGACGAAGGCAGCTCGAAACTACCAAACTACTTTTCAAGCTGCCCCCGCGGCCCTGGCAAGATTATAATTAAAACGTCGCGCTGTGCCGGATAATAAATTAATGCATAATTAACATAGCTAATTATAATACCGTCTGAAATTTTTCTCGCAACTCGTAACACGAATACGAGCCCGTATATACACATATATATACACGTACGGACCGAGAGATAGAGATAGATAGATAGATAGATAGAGAGAGAGAGAGAGAGAGAGAGAAAGAGAAAGAGAAAGACACACACACACACACATCTTGGCGCGGGCGTACTCGCTCGCACGCGGAGGCAGTGCAGAGCTCGGTAATTTATGATCGGACATGAAAAATTACCGTCTCGGGGGGGTTTAATCATTCCCCGACTCCCTCCCTCTACTTCTCTTCGTCCTTTCCTTTTCCAACAGGGAGCCGCCAACGACCTTCTGCCGACCGACATCGCCAAGACTCCTTGCGTATGCAAGAATATCCCTCTTCTTCTTATTCTTCTTCGTCTTCTTCTTCTTCTTCTTCGTCTTCTTCTTCTCCTTTTCTTCTTCTTATTATTCTTCCTACCGAATGGCTATCCCCCTTCTTGATCTTTCTTTTCAATAACTAGCACAAGTCTTTTATTATTTTGAAGAAAAAGAAACAATTCGTGCCACACACACACACACACACACATCTTACAAACGATCTTAGGTAGATCCTTTCAATTTGATTCAAACGAGAATTTGATCAAACGCATTTTAATACCGATCCAAGGAGATTGAAAGAACAAACTCGCGTCCCGTCCTTTGTGGAAAAATCCGGGATAACTCGATGGTGTTGTTTCGAAATGAGACAGGAAAGTCTCGCTCGAGAAAGTAACTTTTATCGAGCGCGATAGGACGACAGGTAGAAAAGTACGCGGGTATGCTACGTTAATTGACTTATAAAATGCTTAAATAATTAAAGCGGCCATTAAATGCCAGCCACGGGGCAACCCTCTGGACGTCGTATAATTTGAACATTGTTTCTCCTTTCTTTTCCCTCTCCTTCTCTCTCTCTCCCTCCCTTTGTGGTAACGCGAAAGCTTGTCCGCTTCTCTCATCCTTTCTCTCTCTCTCTCTCTTTTTTTTCTCTCTCTCTCTCTCTTTTTACCAAAAGCGGACAAACCACCACGCGCGTTAATTCATTAGCCGTTTGCCATACATCGTACTCCGCGAAACTTCCGGGTTTTTAGACTCTCTCTCTCTCTCTCTCTTTCTCTCTCATTCTCTCTTCCACTCTTTCACTTTTTTTCTTCTTTTTCTGTCACGAATTTCGAACGATACGCAAGCCAGCCGTTTCGACTGTAATAATTCACAGTCCGCGAGCGAAAGTCGCCACCGCCACCGCCGTCGTTGCCGTTGCCGTTGCCGTCGCCGTCGACGTCGACGTCGCCGTCGGTTCCCTCTTGCAACCCTCCTAGTAAACTATAGTACTTTTCTCTACCCTTTCGATGTTATCGGAGGTGTTGAAAAATTAGCGCTCGCGACCGAACCGCTACAAAACCCTGTCCGTCCTTTCCCGTCCGAACGTCGATGAATTTTTGTCGACTTACGAAAACTCCTCCATCGTTGTTCATGGTTTTAATCGATTTACGCTAAACTATCGGACATTTTTGTAACAACAGACGGACAACTTACCGGACGTTTCGACTATACGACCAGAGTTGACTTACACCGAGGTGAAACGAATTACAGAGACTAACTGTTACTCTCTGTTACGAATTATTTCCTAAAAGGTTGGGTAGTTCCCTTCAGGATTTATCGTACTGTTATTGCATAGATATTTCAGAAACTATCAATCAGTTATGTTAATCCAAATGTTTTTATTTTTTAACAGAGACCTCGAATATCGTTAATGTATAATCATCGATAATTAAATAATTAACACATATATAAATATTGTATAGTTATTACAAAAAGAAAACAAACTAATATTTGTTCATTTACAAATACAAAAGAAAATCATTTTCGAATCAACTATCTAATACACATATTCTCGTTATAAAATATTTAAAAGGGTAATTACCACGAATGTTCTAAACAAGCACTTCGATATGGGCTACGATCCAAGTTGGAAAAATACGCGACGAGTGCGGAGATAGTTTGGGAGCGTCGCGACGCGTCGTTCGTCAGAAATCTGCCGCAAAATCGGTGACCGTTAACGGCTAACGGCGAGGACACGGTGATCGCTTAGGCACGACACGACACAAATAATGCAGTAGCGTAGTAGTAATTTGTCCGCGTTATTCGGACTCTCCTTCTATACCTTTCTCTATTTCTCTCACTCCGAAAACCCCTCGACCCCCATCTCTCTCTCTCTCTCTCTCACCCTCTCTTTTCATTCGAGCATCGAAGTGCGCTTGGTAACCGAAAATATAGACAAATGAGTTAAAAAACGTGCCGGTAACACCTTGTCGTCGTGGAGAATGGCCGTCCTATCCTCCTGCCCCCCCCCTCTTTCCCTATCCCCGTTCCCTTCTCGCCATTCTAGCGAAGCTCCGAACGATTTGACATTGTCGAAAGTTAATCAATGTTGGTACCGAAGCGGCCACGATAGAAGCAGTTGCCGACTCGGACCTCGTAGTTTCAGCGTCGTTTCGTCAATTTTTTAAAATTAAATCACTATCTGTCCTTGTTAAACGCGTTTTCCCGATGTAACCTCCCTTCCCTCCCCCCGGCATTCCCCCTTGCACAGTATGCAACCTCTTCGCCGATCTACCCTTTCCGGTTCGGTGCTAGTCGAACGCCTTCCCCTCTTCCCTCCGTTCTTTCGCTCGCTAACTCCCGTTTTCTCTCCTCCTCCTCCTCCCTCCTCGCCCCTTTCCTCTCCCGTTCCACGTGCTGCACCTAATGACAGACAGTTGCCGGCGAAAAAAAGTGTGTAAATCTGCGAGGGGGGGCACGCGGAGGTTAGGGGGGCAGGGGTAGTGGTAAAGGATTGGAGGGTGGAGGTTTGAGGGTGGCAGGGGGTTCGCGGGGTTATAAAAAGAGAGATAGAGACATGGGGAGAAAAAAACGCGGGTAGAAGGGTATAGAAAGAGAGAGAGAGAGAGGGAGAGAGAGAAAGGGATGTTACGCGAAAAAAGGGAATAAGTGGGAAAGAGGAAGAGGGTTGGAACGGGGGGGACAGAGGTAGAGAAAAAGAGGGAAAGGGTAATGAGTGAGAGCAGCGCCATCACAGAACGCGCAACCCATATAGATGGCGCACGGTAGACGCGGTTACGGCGAGCGGCCATTCCGGTAAAACGTACCGGAATAAAAATAATAGCTGGAAATGGACACGGGGGTAGTACGGCAGCTCGTCATTTTTTCTATTAGCCGAAACTTACAAACACCCGGGGCTTCCGGCCATTTCGGAACGGTCGCGCGACCACCAAATCGCTCTCTCTCTCTCTCTCTCTCTCTCTCTCTCTCTCGCTGCCTTTCTCTTTTCCTCTTTTCCTCTCTTCGTCTCTATCCATCTTTCTCTCTCTTTGGCTCTCTTTTACTCTTTTCTGCATTCGCAGCCGCGAGAATTCTCCCGTCCAAATTTTGGAAGGCCGGCCCGCCGGTGTTTAGCGTTCTCGCTCCCGGGATAAAATGGAGGCCATATTTTTTTCAGAAACGCAAAAGGAACTGGCCGTTTCCATACGTTACTCGCGATTAAAATATCATACCAGCCGTCGACGGTGACAATTTTTTTCTGTGTTTCCTCGTTTCCCGTTGAGAAACACGAACGAGCGACGGTTTAAACGTTCGACGATATGGCCGCGCCCGATGACAGCGTCATCAAGAATCATCCGCGCATGATCGCCCGGCTATTTTTGAATTCTCTATTTTCGTTAGTTCAAATTTGTTGGAGGATCCGTTTCTCGTTGTCTAACGCGAATCGTTATATTTATAAGAATAATTACAATAAACGACGACTCATCGAACGTTTGCAAATGTATGACAAAGAAAGATATACTCGATACAATAATAATAATAATAATAATAATAATAACGATATAGTTTGATCATTTCAACTTTTCGTGTAAATTTCAAGGGATCGCTAGGATCGAATAAAACCGAGGGTTGCGATTAATTACTATCTCGTATATGTTCTTGGATCGCTGTACGGACAATGAACGTCTGGAGAAAGAGATAGTAAGTTGGCAAAAGAAAGAAAGAAAGAAAGAGAAAGATAGCCAGTGAGAGAGAAACAGAAATATATATATATAGATAGAGAGAGGCCGCGAAAAAGAGGCTCGGAGTGGCGTCGACTCGAAACGCAGATCTGATTGGCTCATGAATATTAAGTTCGGCCCGCAATTATTATCTACGTTATAAATCGGACGACCTGCCTCGCTCGCCTTCCAGCCAGCCAGCCAGCCAGCCAGCCAGCCGGCCGGCCGGTCCCTCTCTCGAACGTTATTATCCGCGTGCTCGCGCACCCACACGAATATACTTTAAACGCGTGAGCACACGTTCGTCTACTCCCTTATAACACACGCATACAAATGCACCTCGTAATGCACCTCTTCGCGCAACGTTCACGGTTACCCCCAAGTGTTAATTACTAATCTCGCCTCTGCTAATTATAATTAACGCCTTTCGGTCCCGGCTTTCTGGCCGCACTCGATCGTGTCCGGTACTTCGCAGAAAGCAAAAGAAACGATTGGTACCGATCGAACTAACTTTGACTACATTCTAACTAACTCTCTCGTACTTTCTCTCTCTCTCTCTCATTGAAACAAATCCTCCAGGATTTCGTGAATTCGATCGAAACTTTGACTAACTTTCTTCCACGTTGCTTCTTCGTTTTTATCATGTCGCAATGATTCGAATTTTCTGTCCCTTTTTTTTTCTTTTTCGCGTCGGACTCTTCCCGATAACACTCTCTTTCTCTCGTTCTTTCTCTCTCTTTCTAAAGTTATAACCGACGACGGTGTCCAGTTATTTGTACAATCTCGTAGATATTACGCCAATGAATAAATATTTAGTTATATATCGTTGGCTATATAACGGGATAAACCATCGTATCAAAATTAGTTTTAAAAGCATTACACGAGGCAAACATTTATCGAGTACCTACTATTTCGTGAAATGAAAAAATATACTTTATTAGTAATTACTATACGAATCACACATACGTACGTGCACAATGTAGATAGGTATTAATTCGATCGAATTCTTCATACCTATGAATATATTACACATACCTACGTTTACCTACTCGATAAAGAAAATATCTTTTCGCATATTCGCGTCCAATTATCCTCGCTTGGTATTTCCAAGAAACTTAACGAACGATCGATGATCAGTTACTTTTCAAATCAAACAACAAGTCAATCCTTCGATTACGTCCTTATCGGTAAGGATAGGGCATTAAAAGAAAGTAGTCTTACCATTGGTTATAAGAAGTCGAAGAGACATTAGGTCGAAGCTTTGTCACATTATCATCGACATTTGGAGCTGACGTTGGTTAAGACCTGAGGCTACCTGAGTACCAACCAAGACCAGAAGCAAGCGAAGTTTGCGAAGGAAACCCAAGGTAGGATCGGACAGGCAGGCAGGCAGGCAGGCAAGCAGCAAGCAAGCAAACAGGCACAGTCACCAGTTTGCCAGCATCGCGCCACACTATACGCCTGCCTGGTGCCTCATTAAAATATGCAAATACGAACTGGGCTCGTCCGTTTCCTTTCGTACCTTTCCTTTCCCTTCTCCCGAACCACCCCATTCCTCAGCCCCTCTCTCTCTCTCTCTCTCTCGTGCGCTCAGTTGCGCGCGGGCGCGCGTGCACGCCGTGCGTGCGTCGAAATGTTTACGATCACGGCGAAATTAAAAGTACCGCTAAAATATTGCCTCTAATACGTATGTGCTGGCTGCTGCTGTTGGTGCTGCTGCTGCTGCTGTTGCTGCTGCTGTTGCTGTTGCTGATGCTGGCTCCTGCAAGTCCCAGCTACTTCTGCCAACTTCTACTAATATTTTTTCTTCCCCCCACACTCACCTCTTGATACCAACACTCTTTCTTTCTCTTTCGCGTCTTTCAATTCCTTTTTTGACACCTTCGAAGGATTCTTTACGTGTAGGAACAAGGAATCTTTCATGTTGATTCATGAAATATATCTTAGATTTAACTTAATTTCAGTTAAAATGTTGCACCGTTTACTTACGATCCTCATAGATTATTTTCTTATTCGATAACTCGCGTACTTGAAACGCGAAAGATTTATCTTAGCGATGGTCAACACACACGTTGGTCATTTCTTATTCCTATGAGAAGTCTTTATCTCGATGTTTGCGTTCATAGTTTGAAATTCAATGACCTCCGATGTACGATTGCAAACGTGACTATACTTAGAAATCGCTGTTAGCGTAAAGGTCTTTATATTCAAGGTGAATGATCGTTTTCTTTTGTTGTATCTCTGTTATTCTTTCGAGGAAACTGAGTCAGTGTATCTTAGGATTTGTTAAACAACAGTTATAGACGAGTCAAAAGGAATCAATGATATTATAATCTATCCCAACGTTTAAAATACATTGCAAGATTGCATTAATTTTGATGTAAGTATTGCAATATCGTCTTTTAATATCGTTTCCGTGCAGTTTAATGATATTTTAATTACGATACGTACAATTTGTTCCTAAAAGTATTCGTAATTTTGAATGTTTGACGATACGAACGTTGGAAATCTCTAATATAGCATTTTAAGCAATCGAATCAAAATGTTCATCTAATTGTAGAATAAGATATTATATTACTCAGGAGAAATTTTATTCAATACCAAATTCGATTTAACAACGTTAAAGTAAATTTATTTACACGGGAGGCGAATTCGGTGTCGGAAAATTATTCGTTGATTATGGAAAGGGAAGAGTTTTAATGAATCATATTTGGTCTCTCGTATATTTCGAGGAATATGACACAAATTGACGAAGCAAACACCTGTTAGATTATTATAATTTTTGAATAACCTTCGCTTCTCTATTCTTATCAGACTTTATAATAAATTGTAGATACGAAATTATGTGAAAACTGTTAGGATCCTCGTTTTAAATGAAAATGTTCGCGATAATCGATAAATTAGGTACCTTTATTCCTGTCTTATTATCAGGCAAACGATATGAGGAAGTTTCTACAAATGGGGCGGTACGTGGTGCAAATGTGAAAGACCCTTTAAAACGCCGACGGAAAATGGCGCGAACGTGCGAGACGTGCCACCTACGAGAGTTCGCCCCGAGGCACTTACAATACACTCCCCTATTCACTTGCCATCTCGCTTCCACCCTCTTTCTTCTTCTCTTTGCTTTCTCATCCATCGTCCAGTATCCCCCGTTCGTGTAACTTTATCGCCCCTTTCCTTTCCTTCCAATAATTCCCTGTATGCCCTTAATCCGCTCTCCCACTGTCTTGCCTTCTTTCAAAGACTCTTATTTCTTTTGTGTTTTTTTTGTTTGTTTGTTTCTGTTTAAAAGAACAAAATGAAACTAAAAATGTAATATCTTTTCTTTATTTCTAACATTTCCACGTATTCCCTCTTAAACACATTATATTCTGGTCACGAAACTTTTTTGTATTTGTTTTCTTTTTCTTCTTTTTTACGCTTAACCCGTTCCTTTACACCGTTGTTTATTTCGTTATTGAAATTGCGTCGATGTTTTAATTAAATTTGTTTTCCGTTCCTATTCTGTATTATATAACGAAAATGAATATTTCTGATTCTGACAAAATAGCCCGAGGCGAGAGGTAAATAAGGTACGAAACACTTTAAATGTAATGTGTTAAGATCGATATTACGTATCGAGCTTCTTCCTCCATTCATTTTAATCGAATACCAATGGATTTAGATTTAATCTGGAAACTTTGTTAGTACGTAAGTAATGTTATTCGCCAGAAAAAAAATTCTTCATCCTTGGAGTACAAAGGAATACTTTATCTATTTCTCATTCTTTTTCTCTATCTCTCTTTCTCTTTCTCATTCTTTTTCATTTTCTTTTTCATTGACCGATGCGACGAGGGATTTAACCCAACACGAACATCCGTTGCTTTCGCAACAGCATCAGAATGATTTTTACGATCCCGATCCGCTAACGAGTAGTCCCGCGCCTCTATTTTCAACAGCCTTACGCAGCGATAATTCTTCATTATCGTACATTGTTGCTTGCGAGCACGGATGTGCTCTAAGCCGTAAGCGAGCCGATAGTCCTTCGAGAGAATTTTTTACGAGGCGGCATCGAGAAGAGTAATCAGGGACGCCCTTTTAATTGCTACCGTTTTTGCCACGTCGAAATTCGACGTTTACGAGCATACAGAGATGAAATAGGAAGAAGATGAGAAAGATGAGAGAGAGAGTGAGAGAGAGAGAGAGAGAGACGGCTAAAGAATCTCTTGGAATAATCAGCCACACAAAGTTGCTCGAATTTTATCCAACGATCGTTACTTTTATCAAATTTCTCTTTTTCATTTTCTTCTATTTAACTTTTTGTTCAAATGTTTATTTCTAACAAAAGGAAACACCAATGAAAATGATTTTGATCGAGCAACCTTTAATAACAGGTTACTATTATTCTCAAGATCGTCGAAGATAGATAGACGTTTTATAGATTTCCAAGCGTATTTTATTATATCTTTTCGCGAGGATATCAGGTTTGTGTTTGAAACACGTAGCTACTTCTTGTTAGCATCTGACGTTAAAGAGAAGAAGCTGTGTGTCGAGTGGATGAACAAAGTAGGCTTTCGCGCCTCGATGTGCTAATTATGCCAGAGTCAAGGTCTGCGATCTTGAAACTCGCTGACACAACGTCTACCTTCAAAAGAAATCCCAATTGCGGGTTATTCAAGTCGAGAGATGATTGATGGTAGTTCTTTGTTTTAATACATCATTTCGTTTGAATTTTTCTTATGAATACTGCTGGTCTTTAACGACGTACACCACTTGTCATTAATATAAAAAATTATTTTAATTTCGTTAAAGGATAAAATATAGATAATAGTAGTAGTAATAGTAGTAGTAGTTATATTTATCGAATGATCGTCGAAGTATAGAAATTGAGGAGAAACGATAAATCCGGGTTGTAGGCCACTCTAGCAATCTCTGCCGTCGCTCGTCGAATACCAGCGAAAGCACTTCATCACGCTTTACCCTTATTAAGCTCGCGGATTTCTCCACGCCCAGTAGCGGATACCGTCGTGGCCGTCGTCGTTCTTCTATCGCATCGGACCGAACGATTACCCCCGTGGAAGAAGGGCTAACGATAAAACGCCAGAAGGCACTTCATTATGCGTTCCTCGTAACGTATTCAAATAACTCGTAATAGCAAGGCAGCAGCTCTTTCCTTTCTCTCTTTACACTCTTATCCTCCTTTCGTTAGGGAGAATTATAGCACTCTCGTACGAACGAGAGCCCAACTTCGGCACTTTGAATCTTACCGCCAGAAACTGCAAGAGATCCAGACACATACCCATGATCTCTTTAAAAGAAGAACGAGAAGAATAAGAAGAAGAAGAGGAAGAAGAAGTGAGAGTGAGGGAGGGCAGGTGAGGAGGAAAGTGGTCGAGATAAGAAGCAGATCGATTCGGCGTTAATCGGGAGCTAAGGTGATTCCCGTTAATGTACGAAATGAATTAACGAAACGTGTCTGTCTACCTGCCGGATTGTATCTGGACTATAGATTTGGCGCGGACGATAACCTTGGAAAGGCGTGGAAGAACGGCGTCGATGGCGATGCCGTTAGTGGTCGGTTCGATTCAATTCCCATTTATAACACCGTCACATCGAAAGTGCCGGCGTAAGTACCCCGGCACCAGCTCCCGGGAACTCTAAATACACACGTGTCCGGCCCCGGAACCCGCGAATACTACACACGACGTACACGGGCACGCGGTAAAATTCAATCAACTTCTTGCTTTTTTTCTCCCTCGGGACAACTCCAGATCCCTCGTCAAATACGCGCGGATACCTGCGCCCTCTTTCTCACCCTCCATCTCCCTTTCCTTCTCTTATGCCTTCTTCGTTCGTTCATCAGCCCACTCTCTTTCTCTTCCTCTCTCTCTTACTCTCATTCTCTTTTTCTTTTTCCTTTTCCTTTTCTCTCTTTCCCATTTTACATCTATCCCTTCCATCCCCCCTAACCCCCTGTTCCATCCCCTTTCCTATCCTTTTCTTTCCTTTACTTTCTTTTCCTTTTCTTTCCTTCTCCAACACGTAGAAAAACTCGCGTCATGCGATCACGCCTCGTCGGTCAGCGATGCTTGATAGCTCATTAATATTCCTCGTGTAATTGATACGTATCGATGCCGATCGCATCGACGTGCTGCTACAACGTAGACGTGACAAAAGTCAATAACCATATCCCCGGGGCCTCCTTCTTTTCTGGCTCGTTAATTCGCCCGACTTGTTCCCCGTAATGAGCGTACGAGACCCCGTGATTCTCGTGCTTATGGCTCCAGAACTCTCTTCCGTATCGAGAGAGAGAGAGAGAGAGAGAGAGAGAGAGAGAGAGAGAGAGAGAGAGAGAGAGAGAGAGAAACGACACGTGGAACGATTAGCTGATATAAATTTGGCAGGTGTCTGCTGCCTATACGAGCTGATTCTTTCTCCATCTCTCTCTCTCCCCTTCTCTCCCTACCTACCTACCTACCTTTCTAATTTTTTTTTTACTTTCTCGCTATCTTTATTTTTCTTTAGCCGAGATCGACCAGTCACCCTGACGTTATTAATTCTTTTATGATCGCTGGGTGGTATTCGATAATTAGACTCAACGTTTCGATTTTATTCGGAGATTAAACCTACCGAAACACCTTTTAATTTATGGATACCGTTTAAATACATATTCACTGAGTAATCCGATGGAAAAATATTGCGAAAAATGACCTTGTCTCTTTTCTTCTTCTTCTTCTTTTTTTTCTTTTTTTATACTTGTTTCTTTGATAATAAATACTCCAAGTTTCTCTCTTTCTTTCTCTCTCTCTCTTTTCGAGTAAGTTTCAAAAGGACGTTGTTCAGAAAATTTATCGATATGTTTTACATCTTTAAATAGAGAGGAAGAAAAAAAATATACTTGTTTAGACAGAACCCTTGCTTCTCCCTTCATGAGATATAGACACAACTAGTTACAGAATAAATTATACAGCAGACAACTTCTAAATCGACGTAGAAACTTGAACGAATGAATCAAGAACTTCATCTTATCTTCTAGGAACGTAACGTTAATAGATACGCGTATTTACAATAGTAATTTGTTTAATTTCTAAGCAAATGAACCTTCCCTTTTTAACGCTTTTCACGTTTTATTTTTTATTTTTAAACTTTAAAGGTCTTTGTAAAGGTACGTTTATCGAGAACTTATCTCACAGTTTCGAGATAAGGGACACGTCTATGTAAATTCGTCGTGTCGACACCCTTTCAAAACTCACCCCCCGTATACATTCCAAAACAATAGTAAGATCGTTAGAAATGTAGATTTCACTTGGGAACAATCACGATCGCTCCAGTGTTGTTATTTCTCCGTCGTCGTAGGATCGAAGGGGAGTTCTCACTTTGCTGCGAGAGGGTGAATCGTTCGTTCATCGGTTGATAAAAAGGAAAACAAAAAAAGAAAGAGGGTGTCGGAGAAAGCAAAAGGAATGACGTATAATCGATTGAAAGAATCCATTAAATGAGAATGGGAAAAGTTAGTAGGGTGGTATTCGTAGGTGATTATCATGGAAAGTGAAAATATTTGTTGGTATAATCATACACGGATGAATTTACAACGACGATTCGAACAAATCGTTGACCTGCGATCCGAGACGTGTCGAAGTAGGTCCAGCGTGCTAACAGCAATGGACATCTGACATGCTGGTGTACTACTTCAAGCCAACGCCTCTGATTGTCACTTAACGAGGTAACAACCCTCCGGGCAAATTGTTAGAACGGATCGTACGAAGCAACCGAACGCGTTCTTCTTCCTCCTCGTCTTCTTACTTCTCTTTCACCTCCTCCTCCTCCTTCTCCACGTCTTTGCAAATGCCCGTTAAGACCGTTCGTACGCGTGGGCTGGACTTACACGAATGTTAATTGTTTACCGATGATATTTTATGAGAGTCATGATTCAGTCGAGTCATACATTGTAAGTATACGCGTTCGAACAGCGATTGGACATTTTCTAACGAGTACCTACCACGAAGTAAAGTCGAGTCGCTGCTACCCTCCTGATCGTACAAGCCCTAAGGGCAAAAACCGATACTTTCGGATGAACGTATCGCTGGTGACAACGGCCGAGAAACCTATTCTCATTCCACATTACGATTTCTACGTCCTTCGAAACGTTGATAAAACCGATAAGCGTAGTTTATTCTTTTCAAATATTCACGAAATGTATTCTGAGCTACAGTAGTATTCGCACCCTCGCTGTCAATTTGAAACAATCAATATTTTAAGATTCTTATACGCAGAAACATATTTTACGATTATAAAACTTTGAAATTGGATAGTCATTTTTATCGTATAAGAGATTTTTATTATAAGAAAATTAAAACTTGACATAACTGATAAACAAATTGATTTCGCGAGATATGCCCAATCATTTCATTAAATGCAAAGGTGGACCGACACAGTATTATTTATAAAAATAATAATTTTATTCTTATTATTATATCTTAGATAAGAACAAATAATCTCATAAGATCAACTTTTGATCATTTCAATAAAATTATATTTCTTTAGCAATAAAATGTTTTTCTGCAATAAAATTTATATGAATTTAAAAATATAATAATTTGAAAATAGGTTTCTATGCATAAAAATTATTTAAAAAATTTACAATGGGAAGCAAGTAAGAATACTCCAGTGACTCACTTTACGTACGATCAAAATCCAGGAAGGGTAGGTGACGTGTACGATACGTACGTTTATATATGGGGTGAAAGATGTATTTATTTCACTTACGAAGTACCACGTAACGGGAAAAAGTCGATTCAAGGGAGCTTTATTTAAATTTATGTCTTTACGTTTTTGTCGTTTGTCAGTCTTTCCGGCGATTCATATGGGGTGTGATAAAAAAAAAAGCTCGAGATATTCAAAGTTACCTTCTTTGTTTCTTTCACTTTCTTTCTTTTGTTATTTCTCTTAGTGCACGGCGACAAAACAATAGCAATATACGTGAAAATAATGTTCATATTTTTATCTGTCTCCTTGTTTCGAAGCTTCTTATTGTATAGCGATTTTATATAAACACAATTTCTCGAAATTATAAATAAAAAATTCTTACAAGCGGGTACATGATCTCTAGGTTTCTTTCTTTTCATTAATCCATTCCGTCATTAGTCCGACCGTCAAAATGACTGGCCTTGCAATTTCAATTTAAAATTTCTACTGCATGTAACATTTTCTTTCCATAATGATATCATGACTTTTGTACCTATAACTAAAGAATCAGTTTTATGAACTTTATATTATCTTATATATATTCGTAACAAATATACTTTTTGCTATTGCTAGTTTTACCCGACTAAGCCCTTTTTTTAAAGACTATTCATTTTGACTGGTTTTAGTAGAAATAGGTATATCAAAATAGCTGGTAAATCTATTGTTAAAACTTGAAATATTAATTAATTGTAGTTGCATTTATTATAGTATTCGTTATATCGAATGGTAGAATAGAATAGATATAAATTCGATAGTAACGTTGTTTAGGATGAAGATTTTGCTGAGAAACGGTAAACGGAATATCCTACTCGGACAGAGACTTATCGCGAGACGATTGTAGGAAGGAGAAAGACTCAGTTGTTCGTTGCTCGGAGTATCAGGCGATTTACCGTCGGGCATCACCAAGACATATCGAAGTTCTAAATTTACAATTTGCGCGGAAAGTTCGACACTGTTTGTGCAGCATACGCCACGGTTAGTTTGCCGGCGGTCACGTGAGAGCAGGTCTCACGTCTTGTACCGGGCTAGTAGATACTATAGCTCGCATTCTGTTGGCTGGACACTTGGCGACGACCTATCCCTCATCCCTGTCGAGCTAGCTGTCCTGGGCTTTTCCTAGGCGGTGCCCAGTCACTGAACTCTCCGGCACAACTTCTGTTATTATAAGTTAACCTCAGACCCGAACACCCTAGATCCCCCCACCATTGCCACTTGCATCTCTCTCTCTCTCCCTCTCTCTCTCTCTCTGTTCTGGTCCTTGTCACCGGTACCTTCTCTGCCCAGATTATGGACATCAGCCAGAGACCTGAGAGATCTCGCTGACCCCGCGACTCTAACTTCTCTCCGTTTGTATAAGGAAGTGTCTCAGGCTCATTCGAAGAATAACACGTTCTAGCTCCTCTCTTACCTTGCGACGAATCGACCAATGAGAACCTTGACTATACTCGATCATATAAACGTTCTAGAACATTCGATTAGAATCCATCTAAATATAAGCCTTAATCGTCTTACCTCTTCGATTATTCGATTAAAAACGAATTTACAAAGATGATACTCCGATAAGTTGATATTAGAATTTGTTTGAAAGTGAAAAAAATCAAAAAAAAAAAAAATAAAGAAAGTAAGAAAGAAAGAAAAAGAAAAATAAACGAACCGAATAAAATAAGAGTTAGTTTCTAATCGTAACAGAAAAGGATTTTCTGGAAGGGTCAAAGGTTTCGTGACTTAGGTTGAAAGTAAAAGAGTAAACAGCGACTTGGGGATCCGATTAAAGTCGTGGAGGTTAAAAACCGCGTACGTATTCGAGTTAAAAGGACGATACTCTTTCGAAGCGGACGCGAATGCAAAGAGGAGAATACGAAGGCAGGCTTTACGAGAGCGGAAAGTTGCGGTTGGAGAGATATAAAGCAAGCGCGTCGCATATAACTTACAATCAGCCAGCTTCGCTCGGTTGCCTCTCCATTTCACTCTCTTCTCATTCCTTCTCTTTATTTTTCTCTCGCTCCTTCTCCCTCTCTCCCTCTCTCCCTCTCTCTCTCTCCATCCTTCCATCTCCGGAGGATGCAAGAAAAATAAAGAAGAGAAAGAGAAAGAGCTTGAGCTACCGCTTCTCGAAGCTTACCTTGAACTCGGCTGCGACGTTCGATTTAAGGAGAGAAATTTGCGATAATGGCTGCACCATTAACGCTCGACGATCTACTATCGATCGAGGACGCACGCGAAGACCAAGAGCAAAAGCAACGGCCGAAGAGATTTTTCTGAAGGTACGAAATTTTCTCGGATTATTCATTGACATGCGTATTTAATAAAGTATCCGTTCCCGGTAACTCCGATTGTCGTTCGTATATCGTCGACGTAACGCGTTTCTGTTCATTCAAGATTTATAGTAGATGGGATAGGATTGATTGGACATTTACGGGGAATCGTTACCGTGTCTCTACCGCTTTCGGAACTACGAATTTCAACGGGGCGAGGGGGGAAAGAATATAAAGATGAAACTTACAAATGTTAGTTGTTATAGTCGGATGGAAAATCCTCGTAAAAGTTAAGATCCTTTCTATTTTAACGTATATCATTATTTATAAATTGAAATTAAGTTAATAGTTTCAATCGAGAATCTTAATACTCTGCTTTGATACTTCAGTCGATACTAATACTTTTTTCTTAGCTAAGAAATAAGTACGAACCGGTGAAGAAGGGTACCGTGGAATATATTGAAGAGGAAAGAGAAAGAAATAAAGAGAGAGAGAGAGAGTGAGAGAGAGAGAGAGAGAGAGAGGTGCAAGTCGAACGTGACGAGTCACGTTAATGCTTACTTAAGCCAAGTAAAAAAGGGGTTGGAGGAGTGTTTTACGATGAAGATCGAGGAATTGTGAAGCGTGAAAGGAGGACTTTCGAAGGATATAGAAAATAAATCGATAACTTAATTAAAGCCGTCGGTCCGTCGAGTATCGCGACTAATCAATTTATATCGAATCGGCATTTATATATCGTGTACACGTAAGAATCTCGTAACACACCTTGCCACACACTCAGAATTTCATTAACTTATCTCTCCTTTTGACCGTATTCGCGGGTATGCGTGACTCGAAGAAGTAACGCCGATACCAATTATATATTCCTTTCCCGATGGCAAAAGCATCTTCGACTTATAGCATCCTTTATCTCTCTCTCTTTCTTTCTTCCTTTCTTTCTTCTTTATTTCTTTCCTTTGTTCCTTCTTCTTTCTCATCCGATTTACTACTCACACCTTGTATCCCATATTCATAATCAAAGATTATCCCCCTGTCTATGAATTTGAATTTGTAAGATATTATATATTCCACACCAAGTATAGATATAATTAATAAAATGTTCTCAATATTTTTACAATTAGTTAAGGACGATTTAAAATAAAAGATGATTATCTCTCTCTCTCTCTCTTTCTCTCTCAGTACGCGTTTTAATAACATCGTCAATTTGATTCCAACATGTGTGCATGTAACTACGTATGTATCTACAAAAAATGATTTCTCCTCTCGATCATGTATGCGCGGTACGTCTGTAAGAATGAAAAAAAAGGAAGTAAGGAAGAGAATATCTGAAAGAAATTAGACAGAAGCGAGCGGATAACCGTCGGGATATATCCACGACAATAGATATGCGGCGGACAGTACAATGGTCACTGTAAATCAGGGCATTTTAAAAATCTGACAGGATATATGTTGACTCGGCCTCGTATATCGTGTCACACACGGCCCGCAGTGCTGCCCATTAAATACAGCATTATGCTATCCGAACGACGAGCAGGCCAACTTCAGGCACGTAATGGTAATTGCCGGGATATATTCCCAACGCCATTTTCGGCAAGTTGCCATTCAGGGATCGTTCCGTCTCCTCCTACGTTGGTCGTCTTCGTTTACGGTTACCCTTTTTATTATCTTCTTTTTGCTTTTTTCTTCCCTTTTTTCTATGTTCCTTTTTTGTCTATTTATTTCCTTCCGTCGGATTGACGATTCGATTAAATTCTCTAGGGATCGAGAAAAAAAATATCGTATTAGAACCTCTCGAGGATTTGATCCCACACTTAAATTTCTATAAAATGTTAATAAGAGAAGATTATTAAAAAGTGATTTATTTGCTATTTAATCGATTTGCTATTATATACATAAATAGGATTTCTGTAAACACAGCAGGTGGTCGTGAAAGGAAATGTCGAAAGAAAGAGGAAGGGTAATGAGGAAGGTTAGAAAAGGTGTCCAGGAATTGGCCAGGATGAAATCTTGGTTAGGTCAAGTTGCACGACTAGTATTCGTTTTACTGCGACTAGACACGCGACAGACTCGCACCGAACCAACGGAGGAACGTTTTCTTAAGAATATGAAACGGCTTGGTTGCTTATAGTCCGTTGCGAAGAACAGAGTACCTTTCAGCGCCTTCGTTTCTCCTTCTCGGTTCGCATACTTCAACCCTTTCTCGGCCTTTCATCGGCGCACGTTCTCTTACGGCGAGAATTAAAACGATTCTCATTCTATTTTTTCTTACCCTTGAAAAACTCCTTTTAAACGTTCCCACTTGACGATTGGTTCTCAGTCGATCTCGCGATCCATCGAATTATATTACATTTTTTTACAATCAAATTTTCTTTTCAATTATTTATATCGAGTTTTGTTTTTTCTTTTATTATTTAAATCTCCAATATATAAGAAATAATATTGAACGTAATCGAATCGTTATCAAATGAAGTTGAAACGATGGGAAAATTAGATAGAATGTAGGTCTGCCAATGGGGGTTGATCGCAAATGCACGCGAAACCGTAAATTTGTGCGTCGACGGGTTCTGATTAACCTATGTCGCGATCATAAGGACGTTAATTAACGAAGGACTAATACATCGATTACTTACTCTGATTGCGATTACCCTCTAATACGAAATTATGGCTTCGCCCTTCGCGGGCATTCCCTTCTCTAAGGCTTGCGAGGTGATTCGTGCCGATCGAGCGCTAAGATTTATCGACGTTCGTAGATCACGTCTTATCCGGCTGACGTAACGAATCGTTCGATCGAAATTCTATACAGACATGTTCAACCTTTTCTTTTCATTCCTTTTTTCATTTTATTTAGTTTATTCTTCCGTGTTTTTCTTTTTTCTCTCTTATATCCTCCGATCAGTCTATACTCGATGGAATAAGTTGTTGAACGTGAGAACCCCTGCGTTCTGCAAGCTAGAAATCCAAACGGTAACAGAGGTTACGTTTAGGGGTAGTAAGCGGTAATGTATTCCGTCGGAGAGAAGTGAAGCATGCATATTCTAGATATATTATAAATAATTACTCAATTATATCTTTGGAAAGGCAATGAATAAAGATGTCCGAGTCGACGCTAGGGCGAGGAAGGAGGGGAGAGGGGTGGTGGTGGAGGTAGGTAGCAAGCTAATAAAAAAAAGGAGCACGAGGAGGAGGAGGAGGAGGAGAAGTAGGAGGAGGAGGCGGGGAATGAGAGAAGGAGGAGTGTAGGAGGTTGGAGAGGGGGCATATAAAAAAGGAGAAAACTTGTTCGCTTGAATATTCAAACGCAACAAACTAGGTGCACGAGTGAGAGAAAGAGAAAGAGAGAAAGAGAGAGAGAGAGAGAATGAGGTAGGGGTGCTAGAAGACCGGGGGAAAAGCTTATTTCAAATGGAGATCCATATTATACCCCTCCTCTTACCATCTTTACCATCCACCCCGGCCCCGTCCCCCTGCCCCTGGCCCCTACCCCTCACAACGAACGTACTTTTGTTTCCAGATTTCGTGATCTTCGCTCCTATACTCGAGTACGCTAAACGATGGGAAGACACTTGAATTTTGATACGAAAACTTTCTACCTCACCCATCCACCGTTTCCATCGGCCTTCGTTGCAAGCGAGAAACGATCTCGGGCTTTTCCGACGATGACTAATTACGTTTCTTCAAACACGCATCGTCTTTCTGTCTCTTTGTAAGGCTAAGATCGTTGCAACCATCGTGCGAGCGCTAACTTTTCTTCTTTTCTTTCAAAAGAGAATCAAATGGAAGTTCCCTTTATTCTAATGAAACCAGTTAAAGACTATTTTACATTAATAATTGTCAGTGACAATCGCGGTGTCACGATTTATGTCGAAGATTCGACTAAATCTTCTTTCATGATTTTAACAATAATTTTTGTGTAATCATCGTCGATGATGATATTTTTAATCGTTAGTTTTTCTTTTTTCTTTTGTCATTCCATTCTAACGTCGGACTTTGTAGGAAAAGTTTGAAAAAATGTTATTAACACATAAATCCCGGGACAAGAGTTGACGAGATAACTTATAAAATATTACGGAAATGAAAAGCTTTCGTCGGGACGGAGCAGTCCAACCGCTTGGTACCATCTTTCCAGGAAAGATAATGCGAGTACGTGGATTTACGGTATACCGTCTCGTTAAGTGTATTTTTCCGTGTATGGTTTAAAGATAGTGGGAATTTAAAGCCAGTTTAAGGGCCGTCGTTCCTGTTTCTGCCGACGTTTCCTGCGAATATGGGATTCGTTCAGGATGGAAGGATTCGAAGGAAAAGGAAACGGTGGAAAAAGGTGAAAGAAAAAGGAAGAAAATCTATCAAGAAAGATGGGCCAATATTTTCCTAAGATATCCGTGAACTCTCTCTCTCTCTTTCTCTCTCTCTCTCTCTATATATATCTATCTACCTTTCTCTTCAACGAATTTCTTCCGCAAGGCATATACAAGCAGCGACAACCCTCGGCCGGACGTGATTGGCTTCTGATAGAATTACGAAGGGTGGACACGGGGACAACTCTTGGACTTCGTCGTCGAGTCTGTGTACATCGAACGCAGACACCGAAATCACAAGCGAATGACAACTCTTCCCCCCTCCCTTGTCGTTTAAAACAAAGGACCGCATCTTCGTGAGTTTAGGATCACGTTAAGTTTATTTTTGTCCCTTCGTACGGAAAAATAGGGGAGGTTCGAATCGTTGGTTGGAACGCGAAGAGGGTTGCTTTTATTTCCTTTCTTCTTCTTTTCTTCGCAACGAACTCGAACGAGCAAAATCTTTCGATCGTTTATTCATTTTAATTACACGAATAGAAATGAAAGTTCCGGTCATCGACAAATTTCTCAATTAATTTTCTAATTTTCATTACTGCAATCTCTATTGAAATGATATTAATAATCACTCGAACGTATTACAATCTATCGCGAAGGAGAATTCTGCGTCTTTCGGAGCATCTTCCGGATACGCAGGGTAATGCAAAGGGTGCTACGCATGAACGAGGGTTCCTCGTGATTGAAAGACACGAACGATATTTGCGTCAATTTCCTGTCGCCACGATTTCAAAATTTTATTGCCAATTTGTTGCTCCATCTACCGTGTTCGTCGTCCTCTAACGCAGCTGTCAAATTTTCCGAGACAAGAGAAGACGCTCGGAGCAGCAGGTTAGAAGAGTTGGCGATCTTTCTCCTCGCGTGTTCATTTCCAAATTAATATTTAGGGTTGCCATTCGAAACGTAATAGAAGCAAATTTAAACGCAGGACGTTACGTCATGTTCTGGTAAGGGCTTGCCGAGGGTTGACTCGCCTGATTAAGCGCCCGAAGCGAGAATGAATTCTCTTTTCGTGTCTCTGCGTTCTCCTTTGAAAGAGACTACTTGAAAGTGATTTCAAATTTATGTAGTGATATGTAATTCCTACAAACAAAAAGAAGAAAAACAGAAACGGAAAGAAAATATGAAGTAATTTTATTCGAAGGTATTTCTTGCATACAACGAATGAATTCTAGATAACTCAACTAAGTCCCTTAGTCAACTATAAGATTGTTTTCAATTCCAATGAATATCTCAGTTCCCTTTCTAAACTACCAACTCCACGTGGGAGGAGCATAACCTTTGTTTTACAATTACAACATCTCCATAAAATTCAGTATATATTCTAACCGAAAGGTAGTAGGTATATTGATAAATTCGTGAAACGATAGAGAGAGATTACTTAAACTTTATATTATCTTTGGAAATATTATCTCTTATCGTAATAAATATTACATTCTCAAGCATTTTCTTTTTCTAATGGTGCAATCTCGATACGGGCAAAAGACGTAAAGTTTCCACGCGGACTGTACTCGCATGCCAACAGCGTCGGTCGCCTGAAAGTCGAGCACATCATTTTATCTCCATGATAAATACGCTACATTTTATGCGCATTATTTTGCGCCCCCTCCAAAAGAGAGAAAGAGAGGAAGAGAGAACAAGAGAAAGAAAGGGAGAAAGAGAAAGAGAGAGAGAGAGAACTGGCCAAAGCCTCCCTGTCGTCCCGACAGGACCGCGTCCTCCGCCAACCTCCTCCTCGCCATTCCTCCTCCCCTACCCCTTAGCTCTCTCGCACGCGTTCTTCACCACGCGTTCCTCACCCTACGCGACACATACATACGTTGCAACGACGCGCTTGTATCTCCGTGCTGTGCCGCTCGTCGTTCGAAACGCGAGCTCCCTCTCTACCGTCGCACAGCCAGTACCTCCTCCTCACAGTCACCATATCTCTGCGTTCTCCTCCTCCTCCTCCACCTCTTCCTCTTCCTCTTCCTCCGCGACCTCTGCCTCTTCCTACGTTGCAAGCCTCACTCCACCCTACGTGGTCCTGTCCACCACCACCACCACCACCACCATCACCGCCAGCACCACCACCACCACCACCAGCACCACCATCGGCAGTACCAGCAACGCCACCCACCATACACAGCCCATCTTTTTTAATGTTAGGCAGTTATAGCCGATGCGCAACGCCCGCGCGCAACCCTCTCTCTATCTATCTATCTATCTATCTCTCTCTCTCTCTCTCTCTTTCTCTCTTCTCTCTTTCTCTTCCTCCCTGGCGCGCTTTCGGTTCGAAAAAAAAGAAGAGAACTTAGGTCAATTTTTATCACACAAACCGGCCGACCGAGCGGCGCCCATAAAAAATGCCTCTTTACGTATGGCGATTGGTCCGCAACGGGCTTCGGGGGTAATGCCGACCTCTCTCTTTTTTTTGCTTCCTTTTTTTTTCCCCACGCTTCTCTCTTTTTCTCTCTCTCTCTCTCTCTTTCTTCCTCTCTTTGGTCCACTCTTTCTCATCTCTCTCCATCTCTCTTTCTATTCCTCCTCCTCCTCCTCTTCCTCCTCCTCCTCCTCCTCCTCTATTTTAGCCAGCTTTTTTTTCGGCGCCGGGAAAAAATGCGCGCCGCCCGTCGATTGGTCGAGGGGACAGATGACGTAGTGAGCGACGTGCCACCCCCTCGGTGGTAGTGCCGTTGCCGGTGGTGGTGCCGCTAACTCGAGAGGTGGGGATGCATACGCGTGGGACAGAGAAAGAGATGCTACGGAGCGAGCATGAGCGCGCGCGCTACGCCAAACGGGGCTCGTCGCGTATCGAAGGGGCGGTTTTTGGGGCTGGCGAAGGTGCCGCCGATGCCGCCGTCGTAGTTGCCGACGGAGACCTCGAAAAAAGAACTCCGACCTAACGGAAATATTTCTCCTACTTGTTTCGAAAGCATACACAAACCGAATACTATCATGCTACTCTTGCTCGTCCTATTGGAAAAGGAACGCAGGACCTTGGAAGGGGTCACTGTCACATCCTACGGATGCTTTATCAAGATTTATCGATCCTACAACACAACATTCCTACTCGATTCTTTTCCTTTTTTTCTTTTTTTCTTTTTATTCCTCCAAACCACTTGCTAAACTCGGCCAAACTGTCCCCTGACACTCTTTTGTCTTTTTTTTCCTTATATTATTTTTACATCTTTTATTCGAAGCTTCTCTTTTCTTTTTTCTTTTTTTTTTTTTTTTTTTTTTTTTTTCTTATTTAATCTTTCCAGATATAAGTATGTATACGTAATACTTCGATACAATTACGTTGTTAAGCATATTGCTATAAAGTTAATACCTTTTTACTGATTCACTTATAAGTTGGAAAAAGTTTTCGTAACTTTTTTATAAGCCAATGAAATTGTTAAAATTGGTTAAAAGAAAAAAGATAAGATTAACATAGTTCACGAACAATCTTCAGAATGTATAATATATATACATATATATATATTATACTTTGTAAAACTTTGGTAATCTTCTAACGAAGAAAATCTAAAACGTGTTACCATTTCGAAAGGATGAACCAATATTGTCGTAAATGGTTAAAAAGGATGTAAAAGAGAGGGCAAATCTGAGAATCAAACGAGGAAGAGAACGAGCGAGGCCTTATTAGTCGGCAGCTTCGGAAGTTTCGCGATGGTGTCCACGATGTTGGTGGGGGTCGTGCTGCGTTCAGAAAGAGAGAGAGAGAAAAAGAGGGAAAGAGAGAAATAGAGAGAGAAAAAAAAAGAAAAAAAATAGAGGGACGCCCGGTCCAATCTGTATGCTTCTCTTTTTCTCCCTCTTTCTCTCTTTCTATCGATGCCTCGAACGTGCGCTGAGGCTTCTATCTATGCATGTGTATTGGTGGTGAACGTGTGCACGCAAACATATACGGGACACATAGGGGCAGGGGTCTACGAATCGATAAAAACGCATCCCAGGCAGGCGCCAGCCAGAAGAGGACAGCGCGGATGGAAAAATGCGAGCAGGGTTAATGCGCTGATCATGTCGTCTCGAGGTACCAACGTAAACAAATACTGTTTCGCCACCCTCCGTTCGCGAGAGAACTGCTGGACGTCCTCGGAAACGCGTCGACGAGAGACTTTTTTCTCTCTTTCCAACTCCATCTCCACCTCACTCACTCTTTCTCTCTCTCTCTCTCTCATTCTTTCTCTATCTCACACTCTTCAAATCTGCTAGCTTGATCGTCGGAAGGGTGGATTTTACAGGACGGCCGACCAGACTTCGCGTTGTGTTTCTTGTCTCTCCATTTTCTCTCTATTTTTTAATCGACCTCTCCCTTCTTGTCCAACATTTTCTTATCGGACTTTGTTCAACCAGAGTTTTCCCTTTTTTTCTCTTTTCTTTTCTTTTTTTTCTTTTTCTTCTTCTTCTTCTTTTTTCTCGTTTGATCATTTCACGATTTCAAATCGGTATCGTATTTTTTATAATCTCACTTTGATTTTTGTTTCTTTTTCTTGTTCTTTTTCTTGTTCCTTTTCTTTTATTTTCTTTCTTTCTATTTGATATCATCGACAAAAGTTTGTTTCGCGAGATGTAAAAAAGAAAGACCGGTAGCGCGAATCTCCATTGGCGCGAATTTTTAAAAACCAATTTAAATTTAGCACCGTGCCGTAAAAGGCGGATAATAAGTTTTATGAGCCATGCCCATCGGCCATCTGCGATCCGTCATAGAGCCGATATCGGAGCGAAGCTTTACGCACGTTTTTGGTCGGGGCAATGTAACATCCGTTGGTAGAAAAACCTATGCGACCGTTACAGCATCGTCCGCCCGCTCATTTCTACGTTTCCGCTCGTATTTTGCGGAGAATTCAACGTCGTTATGCTGCGCGTTGAACGTCCCGCTAAATTCTGCTACGTCCTCTTCTCGAATTTTGTCGAAGAAAAACGAAACGAGAGAAAAAAAAAAGAAAAAAAAAAAGGAAAAATAGAAGAAAGAAATCAAAACGATCCGACAACGATTACGAAAAGAAAAAGAAAATGCGAAAAAAGAAAAAAAGAAAAGAAGAAGGAGAAGAAGAAATAAAAGAAGAAAAAAACATTGACAAAAAGAGAAGGAAACGTCAAACATGGGTACATAACGTATGGCAGGTAAGCATGAAAGAAAAAAAAAAGAAAAAATATATACGAGGAAAAGGTAAATAACGAAAGAGAGAAAGGGTAGAGAGAGAGAGAGAGATGAAGGGTTGAAGAGAAAAAGAGAGAAAGAGAGAGGGAGAGAGAGAGGGAGAGAAAAGTTCGCAGCAGGATCACTCGTGTCGGACGGCTCGAAAAGACGGGAGAGAAAAGTGGAGGAGAGAAAAAGAGAAAGAGAGAGTGAGCGAGTGAGTGAGTGAGTGAGTGAGTGAGTGAGAAAGAGGATGAGAGGGAGGTGGTGGAAGAGCGGTCGAGATGGAGCCCGGGCTTTTATCGCTTACGGAAGTGCCAAACACCTGTGGAATAACGGCGCGGCCCAAGTACATCGTTGCCGAAGGAAAACGAAAGTATTTAACGCCCGAGTACCACAAGATGAAGTTTTATTGCACACTACTCGCATGCGTTGCAGCTGGCCCGTGAAGGAGGAATAGTAGGAGGAGGAGGAGGAGGAGGAGGTGGAAGAAGGAGAGGAGAAGGAAGAGGTGGTGGAGGAGAAGGAGACGGAGGAGGAGGTGGAGGAGAAAGAGGTAGAGGTAGAGGTAGAGGTAGAGGTAGAGGAGGAGAAGGTGGTATAGAATATCTCCCTCTTACTCACTTACTCTCCCTCTTTTCCTCACACATCCACTCTCAGATCGATACGTCTCAATTCATGCGAGTCATCGATACAAAAGCTACGAAAGAATTGACTTTACTTTTACTTTGTTCTTTCTATTTCTTTCTTTCTCTCTCTCTCTCTCTCTCTTTCTTTCTTTTTCTTTCTTTTTATTCTTTCTCTTCTCGTTAATCGGTAGATATCATCAGGAAGAAACGTGCACAATGTGTATTTGAACGTAGTAGCGTAGGACGCGAGGGAGAACGCGTGTATTTCTGTAACGACATTAAAAATTAATTTTTATCCGTTCATCGAAAAATTCATAACGGAGATGTATCGTCCGAAAGGGTAACTTTATTACCGTTGCATTTAATCAAATAAAATCGCGATGATAAACGCCATTACGATACGCCGAAATCCGTATTTTCCAGTAGCCGACGCCGCCGTCACTGTCCGATGCTTCGCAGAACGATTCGCGATTTCATTTAATTATAATGAATTACTAATTGCACTAAATGGATACGACGTTTAATTACTTTATACAAAAGTTCGTTCTCGTAGTAAGACAGAAATTATATTGGACTTGAATACGTAACGTTACGTCGGATTGAATTTTATTCGATCTGCTTGTTGTCGTTTTTCAGCCGATGTTTTGTTTTTTTTAAACGAAAAATAAACCAAACTATTATTAACAGATCGTTCCTCGGCGATGAATTTACCTTTTTTATGTTTTCTTTCTCTCTCTCTCTCTCTCTCTCTTTTTTTTCCCCGACGTAATCCGGCGAATCATTAAAATTCGTAAATATAAGATTATTCGTTATATTCTAAAATTGATCTGTTAAAACAGAAGGGGTTTCGTTGAAATTCCAAGTGGATATTATTAAAAATAAAAGAATTGAAAAATGAGAAGATATAAAAACAAGGATATATGAGAAGAGAGGTAACGAAGCATAGGAATCGTTTGAAATCGGTTGTAAAGTCAAATGCTATACTTGCTTGACCGTTTCGCGTTGAGGCGGTTTTCCCCCTTGGTACTTTCGGATCGGTGGTCGGTTGGTAACCATGGTAACTCAAGCTCATAATGATCTTCTAGCAGGCGGTCCAGAGGTCCGGCACCCTTCTCACTTACCGACACACTCGAAAACCGCCAGCCTAAACCATACTCTCTCTCTTCCCCTAGTATACTTGACACGTCCCTCACAGCGCACGTCCCTCATTCAACGACATCGGCAATGTCCTCGCTCGTGCTCTCCTCTCTTCCTACCGTCGACTACTCATCTCATTACAATAAAGTTATAGCAAACTTCGTTTCGTAACGCTTCCTCGTCAGCTCGACGTTTCTCCTCTATATCGTTGGATCTAGGTCAGTAAAGTTGCCCCCTCCCCCTCCTACCCCGACACTTTGTATCGATTAACCAACGAAATCATCTCCAAGTCTGTTTACGATTCATCTTTTTTTTTCGGAAAAAAAAGATAGATAAGATAGATAAAAAAAGGAAGAAATATTTATTCTTGAATTTGCTACCTTACGAGAGTTCAAAAGACGTCAATATGATTCTTCTCCCTCTCTCTCTTTTCCTCTTTTTCGTTTTCATTTAATAATGACGTTTGAAAAATGAACCATGTTCATCACTTGCTTCGCTACGCTACGTCCGAGCTACGAAAGAAGACATTTCCCTTTAGAAATTCACATTCGGATTAAGGTTAGCACTAAGCGAGTTATTTTCGTCCTACCGTCGCGCGGCCGTTGTAGACTCTTTCGAAAATAATAAAAAAGGAAGTAAAGAAAGGAGATAAACAAGGTAGGAAAAGAGAACAAAAAGGGTGAAGCTTAACTCAATCTGTAGCACCAACGCGGCTCACCGAGCACGCCGAGCCGCGGCTTGGCCCTATCAATTTTTCAACAGCAATTCTCATTTCGTCGAAAATTTTGTGCCATAAAAAAATAGGAGCTTTCTCACAAACTCACCCTCCTCGTGCTAGCTCTCTCTCCCCCTTGCCCCCCTTTAACCCCCTTTGCCCCTTCTCGCTCTTGTACCAGCAACTACCAGTTCTCGACATTACATCGGCCTCGTTGCCTACACGCGAGCTTCCGCGCTGTAATGCAAAACGCATTTCATTTCGACGGAAACTGCATTCGTAATGTCCGCCGGTCCGGTATTTTAATCAGTCTCCTAACTATAAGAGTTACGCGGATCTCGCCCAGGAACGCGAGATATTAAATAAGGAGTCCGAGACTTGTATATAAAATCCACTCTCTTTTGGGATAGAATGCGGTCGGGATGTGTATATGTGTATTAGAGATATTTTCGTCCCTTCCTTTACCTCTGTGTGTGTGTGTGTGTCTCGTTAGTTTACTTATATATATATATATATTTACAATTCATTTCTCTTAAAACGATGATGACGGTAATTAACGTTAGAGAGATAAAGGATAATAATAAATAGATTTTCTACTTTGATATCGATATCGTAGGATAATGAATTAGATTGAATCGTAATGATTACAAGCTTGCTCGAAATCATGCTCGATTAGATTGCGAGGATAGTAGATTGGAAAAAAATAAAGTAAGTGATTTAATATAAAAGATGGGAATTATTTCTTGTTTCTAGTAACGCGCATGCGTCCGACCCGATGTTGCGATATCTACTAATTAAGACGATATTGCGAGCGATATCTCCAACGGACAATTTTATCTTCTTAATCACTCGACATTCATCGCATGAAAGAGTCTTGATTTTAAGTGCGCCCTATAATAATTTCTAATAACGGTACTGGCGCTTGCTTTTCGCGGTCCTGTTATTATTTCTGATGAGTCGGACTCATCTCCTCTTCCATTCGTATTCAATCGTCTACTTATACTTATGCAAATTATTCGAGGATTTAATAAAAGTTTATTAACGCGTTTCATCGGGATAGGAGAATGGGGAGGGGAGGGGCCGGCCGATATCAGGGACAAAATTAAGCGTTTCTTTTCGAGGAAATAAATATATGTGATATTTGCTTGAAATGTTGCTTCAAATTTGGCGAATTTATTTTCGAATAAATTTGTCCGAAGGGGTAACAACATTATTTGACAATGTTTCAAGTTGGTTTGGCGACCGTAAGCTTTTACCTCGCTTCACCCTTATTTCATTTTGTTTTGTTTTCGTTAAACCGTAGACACTTCACTTTTAGAAAAAATGCAGTTGCGTCAAAGCGCATACGCGTTTTCTACAGAGGAAAAATGAAAAATGGACTTTAAAATCGAATAGCTCCTGTCATATTATAAATTGAATTTTGGCTTTGGGAGCGTGTGCACCACCGCTGATTTTTTTTCCTCTCCTTTCGGGCACGTTGCATTCTCTTTTCAACCGCCTTCATGCTATCCAGAGTTGCACCCTCTCCCTTGCGTAAAGCTTCTAGTGTTTTCCGAACGTCGATCGAGACCAACGTCGGCAATATTTTTTGACGAATTGATAATAAACGTCTAACAGATGGTAAAAATGATCTACGCGTAGATAAAGATAACGATTTTACCCGCTACTTTTAAGGAAGCTTTAAATCACAAAAAAAAAAAAGAAAACACTGAAACATTATTTTTATCACGACTTTTTTTCCAATCGTAATTTTTTTCTTTCTCTTTCTCTTTTGTTTTTTTCGTCCTTTTTTTTTCCTCTTTTTTCCTTATATGTTTTTCATCCATCAATTCGAACGGTCCAATCAATATTTTCCATTTTGCCGAATATTCGAAAATTCTTTCTTTCTTTCACTCCGAACATTCTAATTCTTTTCAAATGCAATTACTCACGATTAACTATTTACGTAGAAAGGAGAGAGAGAGAGAGAGAGAGAGAGAGAGAGAGGTTGGACCTGTTCGTGTCTGCAACCTATTCCTCCTTCCCTTTTTACAATCACGTAATCAAATACTTCCATTTCCAGGTCGGCATTATCCGCCGTCGTCCGTTCTCATTATGCTAAGCACCAAGAATCGATAGTATTAGAACGGAGAGAACGATAGCGGTTTCCCTCTTGTCTCCCTCGTTACTTCGTTCCCTTTCTCTTCTCTCTCTCTCTCTTTCTCCCAATCTCTCTGTTTCTATATCTCTTTATCCCTCTCTCAGTCTCACTCATACCAACAAGCAGCGACCCCTCTACGTGGCAACGACCTTCTCCATCGTCCGATTTGGCGCGCAGTAACCCTTTCTCGTTTCCCCGCAATCACATTGGAATAATCAGTATGCAAAGTCCGGCGGGACGACCGCGACGTTTCGACGATTCGATGGAGTGCCGATCTCGCGAAATCCGTTTTGGAAGCTTCAACTTGCTCGATTTCTTCGATTTTTTTGTCCGACGAAATCGATAGGAACGGAAAGAGAATAAAAAAGAGATGAGAGAGAGAGTAGAAGAGATAGAACGAGAGAGAGCGAGAGAAAGAGTATTCGGACATCCTGTAAAACACGATGGAATAACCGAGGAATGACCGATTTATCATTCTCCTGTTTCGCGAGCGTACGAAAAGCGGGGCTGTAACCGATGCGCATAAATTGCGCGAAACGTCGAGCTTTAACAGCATGCACGTCGAGGCAGGACCGGAGAGAAACCCCGTACGTACGGTTACGGGTAAGGGCACTTTGCCGATACCCACAGACCGAAGGAAAATGGCTGAATGTGTATATCATAATGGAATTTTAATGGCATTTTTACAATCTTCCATGGCAGCGAAAAAGGAAATCGTTCCCACGTGAATTTCACTGCCCGAACTAACCGTTTTCATCTTTTCTACGCTACCACTTGATATTACTCGAAGTTTTGTTTAAACTCCGACCAAGGGGTTCTTTCTTTCTCTTGGATTTTCAGAATGCAACCTGTTTTTCGTCAAAATCGATTATTTGATCGATATTTTAGGATATTCGAATGGTTTGAGAAATCATAGTAACGACTTGCAGTTTAGAGAATGAGAGCTTCGATCAGAGAGAAATTTACTTCGGAGGATTTTACCGTTAGAGATAGGACTAGGTAGGTAGTCCAGGTGTAGTCAACGTCGGCTGAGAGAGGACAACGCGTCATTTCAGGAGTCATTGCATCGAAGTACTGGTCTGTTAGCAATCCTAGCCCAATAATCCCAGTTGCAACGTTCTCGTCCATCGGCAGACGCTATCGACTAATGACAAAACTACAGGCTCCAGACCGTTTCGACGTGGCTAGCAGCATCGGGGTTGGTTCGTCGACGGTGCTTGCGATGGTGGCGTTGACGGTGGTGCTGGCATCGCTGGATGTCGGTATCAAGTTGTTGCCGGTCCAGTTCAGTTGGACCCTCGTTCCTCGTCGACCAAATGATAATTTGCAGACCCTCTCTTCTTCCCTCTTCTTCCCTCTCGACCATTCTCTCTCACTATGTCTCTCTCTATCTCTCTTTCTCTCTACATATCCTCCGCACCCACCTCTTATTCGGCTCTTCCTACACCTACACAAGCTACCCTTCGTACCCTCCCACTCTCGTGTCCACCCTTTGATTACGTCATACCCCTCACGTCCCCTGCCTCCAATCCTTTAATTATATTCACTCGGCGCTCCGACTCTCCGGCTCCAGGGGGTCCAATTCCGTTCACCTTTCATTACGAACTCGCTACGATTCCAGCGATCGAACCAGCTGCGTTTTTCTCTCTCTATCCCTGTCTCTTTCCTTTCCCTCCTCCTCCTCCTCCTCATCCTCATCCTCATCCTCCCGCCCCTCCTCTTTCATCTCCATAGACTTCTCCCTCCCCTTTCCCCGTTTACTCGATCGTATACGAATCTGCCGATCATACGATCTTTTTACTCCTCCTTCCTCCTCGTTTTTACGTCACCGTAGTTATGTTAATAAGTTTGCCTATTTTTTCTTTATCGAATAATTGCCTACTTTCTTTCTATACTTTTTTTTATCGTTTAGATTAATCCGTGACATGTGCAGCCTACCAGACGTGACTACCAAGTTCTCATTCCTCCGTTTCCGTTACGGTACCTCAAAATTTCCGCATGCGTGCTGGATGCAACCCACGTAATCTTCTCGGATAGAGGAGGATTAAATGCCATCTCGATTATCGAGACTTTCATACGAGTTTGACTTAAACGTTCGCTGATCCCGTTTATTATCATTTCCGTTATTACTTTTCTTGCTCCTCTGTCTCACGTCTTATAATATTGTTCATTTTCTTTGATACCCTTATTGAATTTGATACTTTGAAAAAAAAAGAAGTAGTATAAAAGATAAATTCATTCGTCCTTCTTCGAGAAAGAGAATATTATTAATATTATTATTATTATTATTATAATTATTATTATGCGAGAAGACGCATAGCGATCGTAAAAGGGGAAGGTTAAATGAATCGGTCGAAGAATTTTCAAAGTTCTAAATTATCGGCGTCTAAAATCGCTAAGAATTCACGCATAATTTTCGCCGACTAACAGGAGCGAAACTATGTCCGACGGATCGCCATTAATTCATAGCTCGAGATGATTAGTTCGGATATCGGAGAACGATTTAAATGCGAAAAGATAATTCACCCTCGTAAATGTCGTTCGTACGTACGTACGTTCGTTCGTACGTACATTCGCTTGTTCTCGTTCACTCGCTCGATGGGAAACCTTGTCCATGTTACCATGGGAACATCTTCGTCGATTTTTATTTATATTTATTATTACATTTATACATATACATACACACACATATATATATATTTTTTTATTTCTTGTTTAAAATTTTTGTAAAAATATTTTTCATCAACCATTTGCGCACTCGTCGGAGAAATATATTTTTTGTTTTGTTTTGAGGACTAGGGACGGAGATAGACGTCAAGTGTACTTTGCGCTAATGCGGCTAGCGATTATCGTTGAATTCGAATAGATATACTATACTATATAGAACAACACAACAACAACGACAACAACAACAACGACAACAACAGCAACGTTTTATCGCGCGTTATCCGCGGACGCCCTACCTCCAAAGTACATACGTAGTAGTAGTATCTCGTCAAAAAGTCGATCCCCACGGTAGGTACGCGCGTCATCGTAAAACCGATCGACCAAGCTCGGCTCAACCGTGCGCATTAATGAGTGATTAACAGCGATCGTCGGGACGATTTTAACGAAATTTATGATCGTAAACTGATACAGGTAAATTGCATTCGAGCCGATGGATAAAACGAGATAAATAAATTATTTACGAAGGCCGATCGTTTCGTTCCGAAAAATTTACAACCCATCGCGTTCCTCTCGTTTCTTTTCCCTTCTTTCCTTTCCTTTTCTTTCTTTTCTTTTCTTTTCTTTTCTTTTCGTTTTCTTATACTTGTTCTTTCTTTTTACTTATTATCATTTTTTCTTCATTCTTCTTCTTCTTCTTCTCCTTATATTTATCCTATTTTTTATTTTATTTTATTTTATTTTACTTCTTCGTACGCGAATTGTATTATACGTACGTAACGTACGTAAGTTTTTCAAGTAATTTCCATATAAACGTCGCCGTTTTCATCGCGCGATCAAGCCACCAACGTATACGCGTATTTAATATTCTACGTGCACGCGAGATGGTCAAATATTTTAATTATGGCTAATTGGCGAGTAATAATGGAGTTCCCAACGATGTTGGGATTATAAGCGGGAACGTTGCTTCGAGTTCCTTCGTGGAAACGAGAATTGTTGATGAGAAACCACGAGAAAGACAACACAAAGTCATTTTAAATTAAAATTCGACAAGAAACATTGATCATTATTAGTCGTAGTATATATATATATCGATTTCTTATCACTTTTTCTTATTCTTTATTATAATATCATCTTATATTTATCGTAACATCATTATATTCGACCTCTGACTTTGAATGATTTTAATAAACATTCATATCAGCGTCTATCGGTTACGTTACTTCTGTCCCCCTATTTCTTTCCTCAATGTTTTCCTTGCCATTCGTAGTTGGATCGCGTGATCGACCGGAGTTTAACAGGTAACATTTAACATTTCCTTCTGTTTATTTTAGAATATTTTATTCGTATCTATCATCGTGCAATTATACTTATTGTTAGAACAATTATCGTTTCGAATTAGAATTAATTCGAGACTACTTTTAGATCGCAATACTTAAAACATTTCGTTAGATAATAAATGTAATTTAAGTAGCGTTTCTTTATTTATGATTTTTAATTTGTTTTCAATGATACACACCGATCTGTCGTATCTTTCGGTACGAAGAAAAAATAAAATAAAAAGGAGAAAAAGGCCGTGAAAAAGAATAAAAAGAGAAGAAAACAAACGGAGACAGAGATCTAGAATTAAAATGGGCCATCGCATTCGTACGCTAACACTGTATACAACACGAAACTCGAATAGGGTTTAGCCGTCCATGCGTGTTCAACGTCCGAAAGCTCTTATGCATAAAGTGGCTTACACGGCACCCGGTATTCCTCCTAAATCTTCGCGGAGATAACACGGCTAACCTTTCTTACGCGAGAGCAGACAGCCGCTTCCTTCCTTAATAATTTTCGCAAAATTACCAAGTAATAACCACCCGCCGTGGCGTATAATATCTCTATATTCAAAGTCCATTAGTTTATAATCAACGCGTCTTATCCATTCTATGTCTTTTACTTTTCTTACCTTCTTTCTTTTCTTCTCCCCTTCTCTCTGTTTCTATTCTTCTCAAATACACACGAACGCGTTTATAATAGATAAGATAGGTAATAAGTATCCATGGATAATAATTAACAGTTAAAATGAAGATTCTTCCTCCTCGTTTCGTTTCCTTCGACGAATAATTTCAATTGGCAATGTTTGATTTCTTCATTTTCAAAAATTTATCTACATTCTCGTAAAACAGTTCGCGTGTTGTCAAATATTTACTTTACCTCGGAACAGGGTCAATATATCTTTCCTATGTAGATTTGTATATATGTATCCATACGTGAGATGTATAAACGCACGGATAATTTAAATTTTGTTGGGGAGAGATAAGCAAAAAAGCTGAGCGACGGTAAAGCAAGAAAGATACTTCGCTTTTCGACACGCTCATACAATTTTAAGCGTGAGCTTAATGAACTAGTCGTTATAATTCCATGTTGCGTTCATACATCCCACCGACGGTAAATCGGCATTGCTCGCGTAAATCCTGTCGTCTATAAACGTCCAAAGAAAACAACAAAGCGCGAGCTCTTTAATCCGAGATTTGGACTGCCATATAGCAGGTTCATTAGCAATAATCCTACGTTTTCCAAAAGCTGATCATTTACCGACTAGGATACTCATTCGTTCTCCTCCCCCCCACCCGCCCCACCCTTTATATTCTTTCTCTTTTACATATTTATTATTTAAATAACTAACATTAAGATTATAACTATCAATCGATAAGTTAATTGCTCGTTTCTCTATTTCTTTCCCCGTTGGGAATATCTCCAATCTAATTATTTATTTCTAGGAGACAATAACAATAGAGAAACATATTTTAATCATTAATAATAACGATACGTAAATAATAATGAAAATTGCGATAACGTTAGGATGAATTCGATTAATGCGATCTCGATTAAATTACAACTATCCTTTGAAGGATCCTTTTAAGTAAGGACTAGGGAAAATAAGACGATGGAGAAGAATTGGTATCTCCGAAATAACGGTTTTACCTTACGCAATAGTATCATGTTCGCGGTCCGAGGTCAAGTCCGATGTTTGTAATGGAAGTTCAGTGGTCGAATTTAATGCGAATGCGCTATAGCGAGGAGGATGACGTGGGCCTGGCCAGGAATAGGACCAGAAGAGGGTTGCTAAATATTCAGGCATTACGGCTCTGCATAAATTCATTTCATTATGGCGCCACCAAACATTGCTTTTGATGCTTTCCGCTTCTCTCTTCCCCACTCCATCAACCCTTTTCACCCCCCGCTTCTTCCCTTCTACAACTAAGCCACTCGCACTACCCAGTCCCGTACGCAATTGCCAACGCTACTCTCTCCCCCTCCCCCACTCTCTCTCTCTCTTTATGTGCACTGTGTTTCGCTCTTACCCTCCCTCATTTTCTCATTCTATCTCTTTTACACTCGTTTTTTTTTCTCATCCCTCAGCTATTCCGATGTCCTTTTATCTTCCGACAGATACGACCACACGATCGTCGTCCTCCTGGATGGCTGGCTGGCTGGCTGGCTGGCTGGTTGGTTGGCTAGCTTTTCGTGATATTTCAAAAGTGATTTTTCCTTTTAATATTTCACGTATATTGATAGTTTACATATCGTTAAATAATAATCATTTATTTCATTACAATAAAAAATAATACGCGACAATTTTGTTATTTTAAATATAATCGATATTTTCATACACACACATACATATATATATATATATATATTTCATTTTTATTAAATGTTCGAGGATTTGAGAATTAATTTATTTCATTTTTTGTGATTCATCTTATTTTGAAGATGTTAGAATGGTAATGGTTTATGGAAACTCATCAATATTATTGGAAGATCGATTTGGTCTCATTCAAGTCGCGATACGTCAGTCGTAATACATAGAAACGTCTCGGAAGTAGAGAGAGAGAGAGAGAAAAAGGGAGAGATAGAGATAAAGATAGAAAGAGAGAGAGAGAGAGAGAGAGAAAGAAAGGAAGAGAGAAAGCGCGTCAGATCGGGTTCTCTCATGCATATGGAGAGAGTTTCATTATATTAAACCCTTTCAATGTATAATTTACTTTTGCATGAGTCATTTTAGGTCCGAAGCTTCTGCGCAAGTGGCCCCGACGAACAAAGGACAACTTCACGTTAGTCTCGAGCTTCGGCTCGCGAAATCAAAGATTTTCGATACGTCAGTCGAGTGCATCGATTTCGTAATTAAGTTCGACGATGGAAACTTCAGCTTTGTTTTGTTGCGTTTCCTTTTCTTCCTTCTCTATATTTTTTTTTCTCTCTTTCCTCTTTTTACTCCTTCTTCTTCTTCTTCTCCTTCTTCTTCTTCCTTTCCTTCGCTTTTTTTTTATTTTTTTTTGAATATTACTTTTGCGTTCTTCTTCGTCTTTTCGTAGAGTTTTACGAAAAATAAAAAAAGAGAAAAAAAAGAAAAACTGTTTCTAGACACTTCGCGACAAGAGACAGAGGAACGACGGGGTGGTATTCGACGAGTGTTCTCGTTATTCGCGTAATGACTGTCGCAAAATGTTCCCAGTGCAAAATTCTACATTGTAGGTTTTACCTTAATGAAATGCGACGTCCGGTTGTATACTCGACGCGTAGAAGAGCGTTGAGAGTTAATTATTTGATAAACGCTTTGCTTTAATAGGCAGAAAACGTAGCACGAGAGAGCTTGCCCCCGCTTATACACAGATTTTAATTATTAATTATGTTAATGACTCCGACGAAATCGATGTGGTCGTTTTGATATACCTACGTATTTTCCTACCTACGTATTTATATGTATATATAGAAAACATTTATAGTGTACACACCAGTAAGTGGTTAAACCGTATCATTTTATAATAAACCGTAGTTTTGAAACTAAGTGAAATATTTGACGCTCGTATCTAGAAATTTTTTCATAAATTCGCGGTGCGTCGGGTAAGTTAATGAAATTATTTAACAAATATTACTCAGAGATAAGTCGTTCGCGTTCTATGATATTCCTATTGCAAGATTATAGCAATAATTAACGAAAGCCTTCGTTCATTATACTAATGGACATAATAACGCATGAGCACGCGCATAATTCTCGACGCGAACCACTTAAAATGCAATATAACAAAGTAAAGCACAATTAGCAGAGACGCAAAGGTATTGTTAATTAGCAAAGCGACTACCTGCTGCTTTATTATTTAACTGCGTATCCAGTTGCTTGGCACTCACAAAGGGACAAATAGGCGGACCACCACCCTCCCTTTTCTTTCTTTCTCTAGTTCTTTTAGCCTCTTTTATCCTACTTTGTCTAACGCGCTCTTACCCCTTTCCTTTTCTTCACCCCGTTTTCCCTTTCGGCCACCAACTTTTGTCCTACCAAACGTAATACCTCTCGCCCTTATTTTACGAGAGTCAACGCGAAAAATGAAATGTTAAATGGGATATTTAAGAGTTTATCCAAGGTTATTAGGAATTAAATATCGCATTGTTCAAATCGTAGATAGATTTTTCCAACGCGTGATAATGTTTTTCCCACGTTTATTTTTTATTTTTTATATTTTATTTTTTCCTTTACTTTTTTTTCATTCGCAAAAATCTTTTCCTCTACTCAGCGAAAAATACGAGATGTTTGTATCAGAAAAATGTTGGAAGCAGTTCGGTAGTGCCCTAGGAAGCCCTTCTATTTGACGGTTAAAAGTTACATTAATTTTCAGAATGTTTCGTCGACGTTAAAAAATATGCAAACCACCCTTTTTACCCGTCAGAGAACGGCAGTCGTATTTCGGTTCTTCTCCGAGCGGCATTGGGGTCCGTTGGGTGAATCGGACATTCACAGTAACACAATTAGACCAACAATCGATAGAAGCCGCTAGTGATGAATATAAACCTCCTTTACTTCAAACGGCGCGATATGTCTTGAACAAAGAACCAAAGATTTAATGCTTCTAATTCGGAATTAAAAGGTATTACTTTAGTTTCGCGATGTGTTAAGGATTTATAAACGAAGTTTAGTTAGGTTCGCGATGTCTCGTAAAACTTTCCTTGATTTTCGGTTAATTTATAAATTTTCGTTTAACATAATAAAAATCGCGATTAAGTTTTATCGTTATAATTTAAAAACGCGCGATATGTAATATTGATAATAACATTTTAAGCTGAGATAAAAATCGAAAATAACGCGACGCGTCATCGAAGTTTGTCCACTTTTCGAATACGAGACTCGTTTGAACTTTTCACTAGAAGCCATCCTGACCACCTACACTTTATCCACCCTTCCCCTCGTCCAGTATAGGATTTCAAGCTCACCCCCTATCCTTGTGCAGTTCCACACCCTTCCTTCCCAACGAACCATCCCCTATCTCATTTGGCCTCATTGTGCCTTAGCATCCATTGTTTTTTAAATTACGAACCCCACTTCTGTCAGGCAGAAACTCGATTTCATTTTTCCCCGGTGCTGTCACTCGCTTGAAACGCTTCTCGCGAATACGGGAACGTATCCACGTCCGGAACGATTAGGAGGAATAATAATAAAACGTAGAAGGAATAATGTGCAAACGTTGATCTCCCGAGTACGATCGTTTTAATTTCACCGAACGAGAAATCAAATTGTTTTCATCAAAAGTTTTTTTTTTCTTTCTTCCTAGAAATAAATTCAATTGTCCCCATTTTGAAGGGATAACATTTTAGAAATTGCTTGTTAAAAAATAAGAACCGATTGAGAAGACAGTATGACGTCAACGTATGACGATTAGAACAAAATTATCTTATCGTAGAAAACAAAATTGTTCTAATCGATTACTCAACGAATTATCTTAATGAAATAAAATGAATGAAAATAAAACAGTTTATTGAAAAAAAAAGTCATCATTGATCTTTGCAAAATCATCTTATGATAAGGGTAAGTAAAAAAGTCATTGGTTCTCGGAAACGTCGAAATGCATTCTCGAGAGAACATCGATGCGGAGCATCGATAGCCGTCATCGATAACGTTGAGCATGACACTTTCACGCTCGCGCGACCCATTTGCCCGCATAAATCATTGGAAACGAAAACATATCCCCGCGGCCACGCAAATTTGCCAACACCCGACCGCAGAGCGTGCGAGAGAGCAAGAGAGAGAGAGAGAGAGAGAAAGAGAGAGAGAGAGTGAATGAGAGAAAGAGAGAGAGTGAGAGAGAGAGTGAGGGTGTAAACAAACGCGAAATCATGACACGGTCGCGACAGATACGCTCTCTTCGCCTATGCACTCGAAAGCGTGCGCGTAGTACGAGCGAGAGAAGGATACCGAGCGGGATATTCCGTGCGAGCGAGAGGTGGACAGTCAGCAAGCGAGATGGAATATGCGTGGCCGCAGAGAGCGAGAGTGAGAGGGAAAGGGAGAGGGAGAGAGGAAACGAGAGAAGAAGCGCGCGCGAGAGAGAGGATGAGAGGGAGCGAGTGCCACGGGAGAAACGAGGTGTTCTAGCGTGGATGACTCGTCGTCATTGCTGTGGGCCGCGCGTGCCACGCACACATTCTCGAGCGTGCATGCACGCGCGTGCGAGCAAACGTGAGAGCGAGAGATCGAGAGAAAGAGAGAGTGACCGGCTGCTGGCTGACCGACCACGTTAACCCTCTCTCCACGTGACTCCTCCATGTGGAGGTACTCTGTGAACGGTTCACCCTCGATGATACGGAAACACACCGATATCAATGCATATACGTACATTCGGATACAGATATACCATCTATAGATATAGACGGGATATGCAAAGAGTGTGAGAGAGAGAGAGAGAGAGAGAGAGAGAACGAAAGAGAGAGATACATACACGAACGCGCATCGGCAACAGTCATCGCCCACACCAGCACCACTCAATTATTCGCGGCACGCTGTGGAATCATTTACCCAATCATTTAGTTACATCAACGCAACGCAACGCAACGCGCGGACCGCCCGTACGGTCAGTTTCGCGGGTTCCACCACTACCACCGTCACTACCACCATCGACATTGGCATCACCCTTTTCCTTTTACTACCTGCTACTACTACTACTACTACTACTACTACTGCTACTACTACTGCTGCTACTACTATTACTACCCTCCACCACCGACCTAACTCTCTCCGCCTGACTGACTGTGTTTTCGGTGAAGCGCGAGGAGGACAACGGGAATTACAGAGAAAGAGAGAAAGAGATAGATGACTACGAAGAGGGTACGTGGCTTTGTCGGGGGTTGAAGGGGGGTTGAGGTCGCATACCGAGGCTATTGTATTTCGCCACGTGGGACCCGTTCTTTGTCAGAGTATGTGTACCTCTCTCTCTCTCTCTCTCTCTCTCAATTTTCATCTGTCTCTCTCTCAGAGCCTGGCTCGGCTTTGGGTGTATCGTTACCCTGTTGATTTTCCGATGTATCGTTGTGATGACGATATAATAGCGCTCGCCGATGCTTTACGAACGGATTTACTTTGTTGATATCTCCCCACCGATGTCATTCTGTCGTTTTTCCCATGCTGATCGAGATCAGTCAAACGGGACCAGGGAGTTCTTTAAAAGTCCAATGATTTTTCATTTATCATCTCGGAGATTTCATCGTTAGACGTTTCCCGTATTTAAGTAATATTCGATCGGACCCTATTATCTCGTTGTTCTTCAATTCCATTATACTTTTCGTTAAACCGTATTCGTGATTGTTCTAATATTTTTGTTTTCTTTTACGTTTAGCCAACAAATATGAGCTATAGTTAGAACGAACTGGAAAGAAAGTTGTAATTTAGTCGTAAATAAAAAAAATCGTAACTTTGTCATTCCGTAAAATCCAAGATGATCTATGGTAAACCAAGATGATACTACGGTGATCTCGTATAATCGCGGTAAGACATTAGCGAACAATAAATCTCGATCTCCATCGAAAGCTTTAATAGCAGGCACGAAATTCGATCGGCGAAGAAAAGCAATCGAACGGCATTCTATGGCGGAACGACAAAGTCGTTTTGCAAAGTGTAGCATCAGCGATTCCTCCATCATAGGGGCCAATCGTAGCGGACTTCCATCCCCACGGCGGATCCGGATACATCCTGGAAAAGAGGAAAAAAATCCATCGGCGTGGGTGGTACCGGGCGGGTGGTATATTGCAGATCAATACAATTGCACGTTAGTGCTAATAAATAATAGGCGGTGGGAGCAGAAAAAAGCGCGCAATGCAGCAACGAACGCAACACACAAATAATACGCAATACATCAACCAAGCCGTGTAGGTACGTACGTGCATCCTCTCTTTCTCTCTATTCACATCCACCTCTTTCTCTCTCTCTCCCTCTCTCTCCCGTTTCCTCTCGTTTTTTTCCCTCTCCGCCGATCTTTTTTTCTCTCTCTATCTATCTCTCTCTCACTTTTTCTGTCTCCACCCTCCTCTCCACCATCTACGCCAGTCCCCTTTTTTTCTACCCCGCACCTATAACCGTGGAAGCACCACCCCCGGGGCACCGCCATTTCCGGACAAATAAACTCTAGTCGACGTAATTTTTACGCCAGCCGCCAAACGCGACGAAAAGCGAGGACCACGAACGACATTCCCTGCGACGCAAACCCTCGACATTTTTTCCAATCGTTCTTCTTTATGTTACGCAGAGAACTTTCTTCTTTTACTTCGAATAATCTAGGTTGTAAATATATACATATGTACATACACACACACACATATATATATATATATTTAAATTTAACATATTTTACTTCGAAACGATTCCAACGATTTAAAATAAATTTGTAAAATCGCGTCGGAAACAACGCATTTAAAAAAACATCTTACGAAACTAGAACAACCGTATATACACATGTACATATATTTTTAATTAAAATAACCGATTCGGCGCGAGTTTTTTTTCGTGAAATCGAAGGGGGAAGGGGGGACCAAATGCAGTCGAACGCTGTCGAACATTAGTTAATTTGGAAAAATTGCCTTAAACACGCGCCCTGCGAATTGGCTTCGCGAGACGCTTGGACTACGACGAAGAGGGTGTTAAGGGGGGGGTGAGCGGAGGGTGGTTGGCGGTGGTTATGGCAGGCCAATCGAGAGGAGACATGTACGTAGAGGTGTCCATTCCTCCCCCGACCCCCGTAACCACCCTTCTCTCTGGCTTGGTACGTGGTAACCAGGGGCTGGACACCAGAGTTCTGCTCTCTCTCTCTCTCTTTCTCTCTCCTCTCTCCTCTCTCTCCCTTTCTCGCTTTTTTTTCGCGTTTTTCTCTCTGCTCTCCTCTCCCGCGAAAAGCCCTTCCCCTTGTCCACCAAATCGTCCCTCTCTCTCTCCCTCTCTCTCTCTCTCTACCTCTCCTCTTCCTATTTCGCCCAGCAACGACCCCGACCCACCCACGCACACGTTAATGCCTGAAAAATGTACGGCAATTTTTTATTTTTTAATACGCTCCTCTCTGTCTCACTTCCTCTCATGTGCACTCCCTCTCTCCCTCTCTCTCTCTCTATATCTATCTTCTCTCTCTTTCGATCGCGTACTCCCGTTGTATCCACCCTTCTCGCTCTCTCACCCTCTCTTTTTCTCCCTCTCTCTCTCTCTCTCGTCCACTCGCACCAACCGTCTATGCGTGATGTAGCGCCTCGTACGGTTCGTTCGGTTGGTCGGGGCTCGGCTTTTTTCGCTCTATCGATAATTTGTTTGGATAATTTCCAATGCTATTGATCTAGATGTACATCCTGCAGGATGTACACAATGCATATACCATCGCGCACAAAGCCTCTCTCGTTCTCTTTCCCTTTCCCTCGCTCTTTTACTCTCTCTCTCTCTCTCTGTCTCTCTCACTCTCTTTTTTTCGTTCGTTCGTTCGTTCGTTCGTACGTTCGTTCATTCTTCTCTGTCTCTGTCTTTCTCCCGTTTCTCGTTTCGGAGAGGTAGAGTTTGAAAAAAAAAAAAAAAAAGAAAAAGGAAGAAAAAAAAATGAGGATGTAAAGAGCGAGAGAGGGACCTGGACTGGACCGAACAGGATCCAGAGAAAGATAGAGAAAGAGAGAGAAAGAGAGAGATGAAGAGAAAAGAGGGTGCAAGCGCACGATCGTGAGTTACTGACGTTTTAACGTTTATCCATCTACGAGGCCGCACTTCGTTTTCCGCGTATCCGCTTAGAAGGTGGACACGCGTGTGATTTTACGCAGCTCACTTGTGTTCGTATCGTATTTACGCGCATGTATTATATATCTATATATCTATATATATAGATATATATATACATAGATAGATAGATAGATATAGATATTTTATACATATATGTATATATGTAATAATATATACATATACATATATATATATGGTATGGTACATGCATATGGTATATGTATACGTATACCTATACATATATATGAGTAGATACGAACGGTGTAAGAGAAAAGGATCGTTATATAGATATATACATAGGGGTAGGTAAGCGAGAGAGCCATGCTTCTCACGAAAGGTGCTGCGTAATATTTCGTTATCCGGCCGCCAAAGCGGAGAGAAAGCGGGAAAAGCTTTTGATGAATCGCTTTCCATGCGGATACCGCAGATCGGACGGATACCGCGAACGATGCATATCGTTGTCCCCTCTTTTTCATCTCTTTTCTCTCTTCGTTTTCTTTTTCTTCCTCGTCGACCTTGCTAATTCCATCAACCGTAGGAAAGAGAAGAGTTGTAATAGAGTAAGGCAGATTTGGATAACTAACAAAACGTATAAATTCGTGTCTGTCTGTTCTTTTTCTTTTCTACTTTTTTTTTCTTTTTTTTCGTTTTTTTTTTCTTTCTTTTATTTTTATATATCGCACTCTTCTTCTTCTTCTTTTTTTTTTTTTTTATTCTTATAGTACTGTCATCGTTTCATTTTCTTTTTTATGCAAATAAATAAATGATCGTTGCAATATCTTTCATTCGTATCGATAATTATGTTACAAACAGAGAGAGAGAGAGAGAGAGAACGAATTTAATTTTATTGAAGTTATACTTATTTTTTTTCTTTGAAGTTTTTTTTTGAAGTTATTTTTGAGGTTATTGAGGTTATATTCGTTTTGGTACGGCAAAGAAGTATAACTTCTTACGTGCGTACATAAGTACACACACCAGTTTTTTAATTTTATTCGACAAATTTGACTGTGTTTTCAATTTTTCAAAGTTTCCCAAAAGAAGAAAGAAAGATATATATAAATAGTATCACTTTATCTGCAGCTTGTTACGATTACGAGGGAGAAATTTTATCTTATTAACTTCGAAGGAAGATATCTAAAATTCAGAAAAGGGAAGAAGGAAGGACGGAAGGAAGATAAAATTCGGGGAAGATCGTCTCACAATTAATTCAATTCGGAATATGCAGAGGTACGATAGTAAAATGCAAGAGAGAGAGAGAAAAAGAAAGAAAGAAAGAAAAAAGGGGAAAGAGAGAGAAAGAGAGAGAGAAAATATTTGCTATCGCGAAGACAATCGAAGAAGGGACTCGACTGGGATAGTAAAAATAGCGGAAAAGGGATCACAGAGGGTCGAGAGATGTAATGAGCTGGTTCTCTCGCTCTTTGGGCTTGGTTTTCATCTCAGTTAACTCCTCGGCGGTGGTTGTCTCGGTTACCGAGTAAAGACTCTGCTTCGTCGAATGGAAGAAAAAGTAAGAGAACAAGAAGAAGCAGAAGAAGAAAAAGAAAAAGAAAAAGAAAAAGAAATAAAAGAATAAGAAAGGGACGAAGAAATAAAAGTAAAAGAAGAAGAAGAAGAAAAAGAGAAGGAGGAAAAGGAGAGAGGAGGTAGTAGAAGAGATAAAAAGAAGAGAAACGAGTAGAAGAGATGCGCGGGTCGGGTGAGGGTGGAAGTGGCGGTGGGGGGAGGGAGGGAGGGGATTCTCTTCTACCTGCGAGAGTTAAGTTTTAATTAGCTTTCCCGAATTACCGATGTAGCCAAGCACGACTTGCTGCTTCAGAGTCACCCTTTCTTTCTCTCTCCCTCTCTTTTCTCTCCTTTGCCTTTAGGGTATAAAGAAGGATAGAAAGAAAAAAGGAAAGAGAAAGATGGCTTAACCAGAACCGACCTTCCCAGCCCGGAATCACCGAAAACTCTTCTCCTTCTTCATCCTCCGTTCACCCTCTTATCCTCTTCTTTTGCAGAGTCGTCGTTCCATCTTGGACAATGGCCAAGCTCCTGATTACCGTGATCCTTAATGGAAATGTCCAATCTAAAGGGTGAAAGATCGTAGGCGCCGAAAGTTCGCTTTCAATTTTTCCACGCGCATAGGACTTCCCTTTTCGGTAAAGGGACACGAGTTTTGTCTTCGACGAGATGTTCGTTTCAGAGGAAAAAAAGAGGAAGACGATGATGATGAAGAAGAAGAAGAAGAAGCTAAAGGATTCATTTTTGTATGTAAGTTGACGTTGCTAAAGGGTCGAAGGTAAGAAATTCTACGTAAGTGAAAAGTTATTCCTAATTCGACTTTAATCGAATGCATTTGTAAGTGGATCAGAAATCGAATTGAATTATGTTTCGCTAATTTCAACAACATTTCTTTATAAACAATCGTGACGATTTGTCGAATAAATGTATTTTAATGTATCATTTCGTTTCTATGCTTTTAAAATTTATTTAAAAGAAAGAAATATATTAGTCATCGCTATTGTTTATTACAATTTACTTATATGAAATACAACGAATTGTTTATTAAAAATTATCAAATATATATGTATGCACACACACATAGATCATTTGATATTAATTTAAAAGAAATTACTTAACTTATAATTGCTTCTAACAAACTGACCAACGTAATTTCTTAGAAATTCGTAATGATCTATATAAATTCTTGGAATTTATTAAGTTTGATGAAAGTTTTCGTAAATTATTATTATTAGTATTACTAGTTGTATTACGAACAAATGTTAACGAATTATGAATGAAATCTTTCGAAGGCGATATCTTCGGAACGGAAAATTGTAGAGACTCGAAACCGGTAGCATCTTAAAAGGAAAAAAACGTACTCCATCCGCGTACTCAGATTATATCGATATAATAGAATCAATTTCGTAAATATTTTATAAACTCAAATCTTGTCATTTTATCGCTAAAGAATCTTCAATTCTATTTACTTGAAAATTTACGTAAAAATGTATAGTATCTCGTAATCATTATATTACTTTCATATTTTACACATTAGGTTAAATGAAAAATTCTTCTCAGAGCATAAGAAAATTATTTGTACTCTTAAACGTTGTCAATGAATAGTTTTGTAAGTAATTACATTAGTCTTGTTGACTGATTAAACAAACGTGAATTAAATAATTTTCTAATGATCGCGTCTCTCTACGAGGGATTATAAATTCATTTGGTAAAAATTTTGTCAGCGTGTCTTTTATAAATCACTGATTGAATAAAAGCAGAAGCTTCGTGCTGTTTATTATTTCTGATGGAGAATAGAGAAAGTATCGACGAGTCACTCATTCATTTGACATCACAGATATCATACGGAAATGATGCATATTATTATTATTTATTAATAACATATCTCTTGTAAAAGACAAAAAGAGAAAGACGTGCTTCTGTATCTATAATATATCTATTTACGTTATTCACACATTATATCTACATTTCGAGGGGAAGGCTCGACAACGGAACATCAAAAGAAAAAGAAGGAAATGAACTCGTTTGCTCGCATTAATTTAACGGATCGACGTCATTAATTGAATTTGAATAAATAAATATAACATTATTTGAAAGGAAATAGGAGAAATCCTTTACGCGTTCCTATGAAAATGTTTTCAAAAGGGACCACGTGGTTCGGCCAATGAAATCCGATGATTAAAATAGGAACTTCTAAACAATATCGGAACGCGTTAATTACTTCGCTTTGCGTATCGAGTAACCGATGCTGCTACCGGTCTTCCGTGTCTCTCCTCTACTTCTCGTCGTCTCTTGTCTCCTCACCCTTTCCCGTTTTCCTCATCCCTCTTTCTATTCCCATTGTCGGAGGAACCGGCAACCGGCTCTTTCCCACGTCAAAGACTGCCGTTTGATAATGATATCCACACATTGACGCGAACAAAGACAAGTTTATGATGTTCAATAAGCGTCCACGAAGGGTTGGGAAATCAAATGGAATCAATTAACATCGTAATTGACAGTCAGTAATCGAGAATCGTGGCTCTATCGTGTAGATGACAAACGTCGTGTTCCGATCCCGAGAATTCATCCTGGAGATAAGCCGAAGCTTTCGTAGATTCTGGGATGTTGGATGGACAAGACCTTCCTAAAGGATAATAATCGTACTCACGACACGCATATACGATACTCTTACCATTCAATTTTCTATCCAAGAGATAGAAAATCATTTCGACTGTTTACAAATAAATAAGAGTAAAAATTAAATACGATTGATTCCCTCTTCGAATTTGATTGGCAACAAATTGACCTATTTCTTGTTCTAAAGATCTTTAAACGGAATCGTCGGTTGTAGTTACTATCTGGGATAGGTAAAAAAGGAAAAGGAAAAAAGAGAAAAAGAGAAGATAAAAAAGAGGTAAGCGAAATATCTCGACGGTACCGGCAGGCGGCAGGGCCCTCTCATTCCCAATTTCGCGAAAGCCGTCGAATTCGTTTAACGAGTACGAACGAGTAACGAAATCCCGTCGTTGAAAAAATTGTCGCCACACCCAGTACCCTCCAGCCCACTAGGAGGAGTAGGAAAGGGGTTGCAGGAGGGAGGGTCCGTTCCTCCTACTATTTCGACGCACGCCACCGGTCGTGGCCATCAAGGTGCTCGATAGTCCGCGCATTTTGCTATTTCCCAATTAATAGAAATCGCTCCCCTTTTGTCTCGGCACCCCTCTAGGCCCCCTAGTCCTGCCACCCCCCGAAAAAGCCACCCACCATCAATTCGGGCACCGTTGGTCGCCGGGAATATTTACGCTCTCGCGTACGAGTCGTACACAAGGGCGCAGGCGTAGCCGGACAAAGCTTCTAACGCTAACGGAAAAAAAAGGAGGAAAAAGAATTCGCAGCATCGAACGGGGTTGGGGACGGCCACGGGGACGGGGAGGAGGTTGTCGGGGGAGGCAGCGGGGGGAACTTCGGTTGGAGTAGCGAGCGGTAAAAGGGGATAGAAAAGAGAACGATTGGATAGAATCAGCAGTCTGCGAGTAACAATGGAGGGTTCAATTGAAAAAATAATTTAATGTGTCCTTTTAATTAAACAGAGAGTAAGAGAGCGTGCCGGAGAGAGCGAGAGAGACTCTACGCGGAAGAGAGAGGAAGAGTGAGTGAGAGAATAAGAGAGAGAGAGAGAGAGTGAAGATCGGGCGATACGATTGCTACGCGGTAGTAGTGGTGGTACCTGTGGTGGTAGTAGTGGTAGACGTAGAGTAGTGTTGGTGATGGTGATGGTGATGGTGATGGTGATGGTGGTAGTAGTAGCGGAGATGGAGGTGGAGGTGGAGGTGTATGGACGACGAGAGACGCACGAGGCGGAAGAAGAGAGGTTGATCGGTGGGTAGATGGGTGGTTTGGGTGGAGGCGATGGTGAGACTAGGAAGAGGAGTAGGAGGAGGAGGAAACGTAGAAGGTGGTGGAGGAGCAGGCGCGGCTCGGATGGACGCGGAAATTTAAAACCTGATCAATTGATAGGACGGAATGAAAAAAGTAGGGTTGTGGAGTTGCGCGGCTCTGTGCGGTGGTGGTGCAGGCGGGGAATAGCTACGGTCGCGCATCGAGTCCTGGGTGCGAGCGAGATGGAAGATCCACGAGAGAGACGTCCAACGAATTTGAGAGAAAGAGAGATAGAGATAGACGACGACTCGCTCGGACGGTGGCGAGGGGCTTGCGGCCACCGAGTACGAAGTGTACGCGTTAGAAAGAGAGAGAGACGGCTACATAGAGAACGAGAAGAGGGAACAGAGGGAGCAAGAGAAACAGAGTTAGAGAGGACAGTGAGAGGAGCCTGGAGCAGAGGGGCAGGGGGCAGGTGGATAGTAGAGAGGCGGGTAGATGGGATTGCCGGGCATTATTCTGAAACGCGAATTTGTTCATTTGTTTCTTCCCTCTGTATGCGCCGCGGCGTGTGTGCATCCTTTTATCGACTGAAATCCAGGCTTCGAATTACCGTGCAAATGATTTTTTTTTCGGGTGCGCACTGCCGCCCGTCCGTCCATCCGTTCGACGAGCGGACGCGCGCCGGCGCATCCCCGACTAACAACTCCGAAGGAATTTCAAAACGACGACTATCCGACGGCAACGTATTACCTGCTGTCTACCTTCGATGATTTTTCGTCTTTAGACGCGAAGAAAATTGAAAACCTTCAGATTTTGAAGGATTCCCTTATTGTCTTTGGGAATTTTCATTCTTTTCGTGTTTGCTCTAACACGATTGTTTCACGATTTTATTATCATCGTTAATAATAAATATTAACGATTATTTAATCAATGAAACTAATTACTTTTCACAATTATTTAGCAAATCTTGTACAATTGTAACAAAATAATATGAAATAAATAATTGACACCCTTCTTTCTTAAATCATTTATAAAGACACCTTACGACATCATTTTGTAACATTCGATTGGGAAAAATCAAAGAATGTTCCACCATTCAAAGAGTCGAGTCGAAGGATTTTCTTTGCAGAATACTTTCCAGAAACGGCGTGCCAGTGACCTAGATAGATTCTTGGAATCGGCTTGAGGCCACGCTTGCGGCCTTGCCCGGAATGCGGACAAAAAACTGTCGCCTGGGGCCACTTTAGAGGCAGGTCAGTTTTCTTCGGTGCGCCTGCACCGAAGTACCGACCCGTTCGTTCTTTACCCGTGTCTACCTTTGAAAGGGGAGATCGTTGAAACGTCGATTGAAGTTAAGTACTTTTACGAATGCTCGGATTAACGCGAATGGCTACAAAAGTATCTTTTTTCAAAGTTAAAATAATGTTACAAGGCGATGTTTTACGAAGATCCATCATTATTAGAAAAAATATTATAGATTAAATGAATTCAATCAAAATAAGATTAAAACTTATGACAGATACTTTATTTTATTTCCATTGACAAAATATTATCCTGAAATCTTCATCTTTTAATATAATTGTATCAAGAAAATATTTGCCAAAGAGCGAAAGTTATATGCGAGCTGTTTAATAGAATACGTGAAATAAATTTACGGGGTAGAGAAAATATTGACACGATCTTTCCTCGTATCCCATTGGAAGATCCTAACAAACTCCTATCAATGTCTCCGTTTATAAATCCATTCTTCTTGGTGGTAAAATCGATGTGTCCGAAGCATCGCAGATTGTTGTTTATCGAAAGGAAGAAGCATTGTGATTCGAATAGAGTAGGGTAGGGACAGAGGGTGGAGAATTGAAGGGTCTTACTGTTTGCAGGTTTGGGACGAGGAACTTCTTCACAATCGACGTCATTAACGTTTACGTTCAAGAGACGAAAGGACGATGAAGGGAGTAGGTGGATGGATGGTCAAGGAAGGTCGGAAGGTAGGTAGGTAGGAAGGGAGAAAGGAAGAAGAAGAAGAAAGGTAAAGTCCTGTAGGACGACTAGGACGAGGAGGAAGAAGACGACGATGGTGGTAGCCAGTGACGATTCTCGTCTCCAATGAACATTATTACGAGACGAGCTGAACCATAGATAAACTCCTAGTCGACGAGATCTCGAGTTCACTGTGAAGCAATATGAAACTCCTCGATCTAATATGGCTTGAGGCGGCGACGAAGCATGACGTCACATCCGTCCCGTCCGATGGTCATCTTGAATATTGAGTCGACCGCCGTCGGACCGGAAGTTATGAGATTCGGATTTCGATCCCACGTTCTCCCTATTCGCACGCGATAACCTTTGCGTACATACATTCACATCTATATATTATATAAAATACATATATAATATATATATATGTGTGTGTATGTGCACGTGTTCATACATCGATGACTTCGTTTCAGTTCGCGAACGAAGAAATCTCCTTTCCGTCTTGCCTTTCATATATAGGAAATATCTTTGCTCGAATTTGTCTTAAATATTAACTTTAGATTTAGGATCGAATTTGTTCATCTTGTTACTCGTTCGAGTCTCTTAAATAATCTTCTGGTTTATTTTGTTTAGCAAATAAAAAGCTACAATACATTTGGGAGATCTTTCTTTGTTCGTTTTAATATCATTGAAAATATAATTCTAGTTTTGAGACAAGATTGAATAAATTCTTTGTAATGGTAGATCGTTTTGACTCGTAGACGAACAGATCGAAACCGTACCGTCGCGTGATATCAAATGAATCTTTCAGTACCTTAAATCGACCTCGACGGGCACTGTGACGCGTAATAATTCAGATCGATGAAACGGTATTAAAATATTTGCCAAATTTGGCCGCGCCAAATTGTGTGTACATGTCCGATGAAAACTCTCTGCTGATATTGTGAAAGATGTACATTAATAGAAGCGATATCAATCCATAATTCGTAGTAGTATGTGAAAGTCAGGTGTATGAAAATTCGTTCGTCGATCGATGCTACGAATGCTATATACATATCGTATCTTTATCCATTAAAAAAAATTGTTCCACGATCATTTTTCCTATTGGTAATCATGCAAAAAGCACTTAACAGTGATCGAGATTTCTCGTCATTATTCTAATCTATTATAGATATCGCTTAAGAGTCCTGAAAAACATTTTATTTTATCCTATTTTTTTTTTTTTTTTATTATTTCTCTTTTTTTTTTAACATTCACGAAGAAACACGAAATAAAAATTTAGATTTGATCGAAATTACGGTCAACCGTTGCGTTATCAATAAACTTATGTAGAGATATATATGTATATATTTAAAAAAAAAATATAAATTATTTGATCAGCAAGTATGTGATATCCTATTTCGAACTGAAAATATAATCGGATTAATCGAATGTTTAATACACACAAACACACACACACATAATTACCTAATATATATATATCTAGCTTATATACTTTTAATTAATATATTTAAAATATATAAATATACCTATATATATAGATATTTTTAATCGGTAAGGATGCACAATAAATAATTTCGTTAACTATTTGTACATTTCCTTCTAACATTGTACGAATAGAAAGAAAGATGCCGTTAAATCTTCTTGATTATTTCCAATTTTATACGTTCACAGTCGTGGAATGTTCTCTCCCTATTTACGCGAAAGTTCTCGTGGAAAAAGGGAAGTTTTATACGTTTGGACGTGCACGCGGAGTTCGAGAGACTGTAACCAACCTAATCAAACCTGGCTGATTGCAAACATCGTGTCGATTGGAAAGGTAATCAACTGAGTAGCGTTAACTAAGTGTAACTTTGCTCGTTATCCAGACTAGGGAAAGCCAAACCTAGCCTTTCCTTCTCGTCGCGAAGGTATCTAAAATCTTGACATACTCGCTTGAAAAGTCCTCGCCTAATCGAGCTCGATCACGAATAGCACCGAGGTACTTAAAGTCAATAATTTCCATACATCTATCGTTTCGGTATCTCGATGAAAAAAAAAAAGAAAGAAGAACAAGGAAAAAAAAAGAAAAAAACAACGTTGATCTCCATCGAAGGTGATCGATGCTCGAAAAGGAAAAAAAAAGAAAAAAAAAAGAAAATATTTTTCCCCTCGGACGTATTTCTTCGATTCTCTCCGGAAATTTGTTTCGATGCAACGAGAGAACTCGTTCGGGTCGCATTAGTAATAAACCCAGCGCTTCCAGCCACGGTTAAGAGCGAAACAATCGATAATTCATTTATGGCGTTAATTAAAAATGTAATTTAAAAATATATTAAAGAGGCAGAGAAGGTACACGCAGCGTAGAGAGAGAGAGAGAGAGAGAGAGTGTGAGAGTGAGAGAAAGGGGCGAGAGGGGGCAGGGAGGGAGAGAGAAAGAGAGCGAAGTCCACGGAGAAGCGTGGCGAATCGGAGGAGGAGGAGAAGTTGGTGGTGATAGGAGGAAAGGGGTGAAGGGATGTAGGGACACCAAGGGGGTGGAACGATGGTATGCGCGCGGTCGAATGCAAATGAATTATTAAAAATTTAATCAATCGAATCGGCCCAGTGCCTTGCCTCCTATCTCTCTACGACGTAATGATTATTCATGCTGAGGTGGTTTTGCGCGGGCGAATATTTATAATTTGTTTATTTAAATTGCTCGATGCCGACAGCGCCGCGTGTCCTCCGCGAAATTGCGTTATTAAGTTTACCGTTTCGTATAAATCGCGTTTTGCTGCGGAGATTATTGGAAAAGCGCCGACCCTTTTCCTCCACGGCTTTCGTCCTTGCTCCCTCGACCATGTCTCCTTTATCTATCTTTCTCTCTTTTTCTCCCTTTTTTCTCTCTCCTTTTCTTCTTTTCCTTTTTCCCCTTTTGTTTTGGTCCTTTTTTTCCTTTCTTTTCTTTTCTTTTCTTTTCTCTTTTCCTTTTTCAGTCTTTTCCCACTTCTTATTGTCACTTTTATCTTTTCTTCTTTTTCACCTCGTTTAATCTCCACATACATTCGTTATTTACCAACATCCTACATGTACGCACGTTTAAATCTTGGATAATAATTTACTTTCCCTTAATCCTTTTGTGTTCAGATATTTTAACGGGAAATAAATTTGTTTCGTATATATTTTAACAAAATTTATATTATTTAACAAATATTTGATATACAATTTTATTTTTATTACAAATTCGATACGTATACTTTTGACGTATACGCAGCACATACAAATAATACGGTAATGTATATTTTTAAAAAATATTATCAATATTCTTTATTTATAAAAATGAAAACGAAGGACTGAAAATGGTTAGACAGAGGAAGAGACGGGAGAGGTGATTCGTGCTTTAAAGGCCGGAATGAATGACGCGTATGATGTTTCGATCGTGCATACCCATCCATACGCTGCTGGTCCTTCGAAAAACGCGTTCAAAGCCGAGGTGAATAAAAGGGACCGAACGCCGGACATCTCATTGATTATCAAAAAAGTTCGATATTCGTATACGTATCCAGATCTTTCTTTTCGAGTGAATAACCAAAAATGATATCTCGTGAGAACGCGTATCGTAATATATATATATATTATTTATTTAATTATTTTTTCGTAAAAAGTATATATCGCGAAGAAACAATTAGAAGATTTTTGGAAAAATTTGTATAATAATATCGAGATTATCGAAACGACGACGAAATATTTTTCGGCAAAAGGTAGAATTGAACGTCGAACGTTGCGAGGGTTACCGCCGAGCCGATGTTCATTTGGCGAAGTCACCCTTCGTAAATTCGCGAACATCTCATTTTCAAGTTACCCTCTTGATAAGATTTCATCCCTCGGATATTCGGTGAAAGCGGAAAGCCAGGAAAAGGCAGTTTCGACCAGATCGATCGATAGCTCGGCCATCTCATTTAAATGTTGACCGTTTCGAAGGAAATATAAAATTCAAAGTATCTTTTATGGGATATTTTTATACTTGAGAATCTCTCTCCCCCTTTTTCCTTCAACCACCTCTCTTCCTTCTTTCCTTCCTCGTTCTTACATTTTTGAATCTACCATGTAGATGGAATACACCGATCGAGATGGTACGCGATCGAGCCTATACTTATGCAGAAATACACGTGCAGGCATGCACATATATTTTTACGCATACGTGGAAAGCTCCGTTAGATTCTCGCTATCTTTCTTACCCCGACGGTGTTCATTTTATGCGCATCTATGTATATCGAATTATGTACGTATGAATGAATTTCTCTACCGAGGTCCCTTTTCCCTTTTCCGAGAAACGGACAGATCTAACCTTCTTAATCCTACTCCACACAATTCACCACTTTCTATCTTTTTCCTATTTTGAAATAAATTATAAAGTATAATTTATATTCGGTAGTAACACACACATATCAAATTCCATCGAAATTGTATAAATCAACAAAAATTCATATCTATATTTTCTTAATATCGTATTTCTCGGATAAATCTGAAATTCGACTTAAGTACGTGGACGCGAGCATGAATTTTTCATCCTCTCTCTTTGCCCTCCTCCAAGGACTCGCCGATGGTTAGGAAAACATAAATAGTGGGACAGTAGCGTTTTTTAATCATCTCCTTCTCGCGAAGTGGAATACTTGCGCGAACGAACGAACGAACGAACTAACGAACGAACGAACGAACGAATGAACGAACGAGTGAGAGGCCGCGGGTTCGTGTTGCTCGAAGGGAACAAAAACATTGCAGTCGTCAGGGGGCACCAACGTTGTCAAAATATACCTCCTGTCCCGCAGGGTCCACATTACGTGTACGTTAAATATTATTTTTAGAGGCGACCGAGGCAGCCACGGAACGTGGGAATGCTCTGGGACGGGGTGAAGAGAGAACTGGGCTCCGGGGGCAGCGGGGCTGGGATGGGGTGGGGGCGGGAGGGCCGGCAGAGGGGACTACACATTTATTTGCGAATAAAAAATAGAGTTGTCTCGCGAATAAAGTGGAAGCTCCGCGAAAAGCGTATTTTCGCATGAAGCGCCTGTTGCTAAATATCCGCTTGACTTCTCTTTCCATCTCTCTCTCTCGTTC